>NC_053158.1:127912926-128226676 GCF_016835505.1 Polypterus senegalus | reverse complement strand
TAAAGGTCACAATATGGTTAATACTGCATATATTTAATATGGTGTACTTTAGAGCTGTTGGAAATAAGATTTCTTGTCACTGTTCAATTGATAATAATAGCTCAGCTATCAAGAGGCTCCAGTGCTATATCATATTGTAAGTGTCGAACTTCAGGTTTTCTACTTAGTTGGCTTTAATTAGTAGTAATTGGCAAGTAGAGTAAGTAATAAAACTTAAATATGGGGAAAGCCATGCCCCTTCTACATTAGATATTTAAACATTTATTTGTTTGATAATAATGTATAACCATTTTTATAAGAAATCAATGAAGTTTAGTGTCCCAAGTTTTTAACAAAGCACATTGCCTTCCATAATGTAAAGCAGGAGATGAAGATGGCTACATTAGAGGCTTGACAGATAAAGAGAACATGGTGATATGTTTGAATGGCAGACTTCAAGCGGGCATTCCATTCAAGGGATATGCAGCAAAGTGCTAAATATGACTGTTTTACTATACCTACCAATGTTATGTCCCAAACATTTGATGCCCTGAAATGGGGAGCCACGTATAAAAAGTGTTGTGATTTCTACATGGTGTGACTGAAATCTTTGCAAATAACCTTAAATTAAAGTCTATAATGTGCTGTTTAATCACATCTGAATTGTTTGATTTGTATTTTTTTGGAAAAATAATTTGTCCTAAACTTCTGGGGCACTGTATTTCTTAGTTCTTATTAGAACAGTGTAAATGAGAACAGGCCATTCAGCACAACAAAGCTCACCATTCTTATAAACAGAATTCTTCTTAAAAAAAAATGTTGGTTTTTGAAAGTCCCTGTCTTACTGTCTACCATGATGTGACTTTGTTTCTCTGTGTAAAGAAAACTTCCTAATGTTTGTACGAAATTTACCTTTAACAAGTTTCTAAATATGTCCCTGTGTTCTTGATGAGCGTATTTTAAAATAAATCTCGATCCACTGTACATCATAATTATAAACACTTCAAACATGTCAACTGTAACTCTTCTTTTGCTTAAATTGAAAAGGCTCAGCTCTTTTAATCTTTCTTCATAATTCATCCCTTGTAGTCCTGGAATGAGCCTAGTCGCTCTTCTCTGGAACTTTTCTGGCGATGCTATGTCCTTTTTTGTAGCCTGGAGACCAAAACTGCACAGAATACTCCAGATGAGGCCTCACCAGTATGTTATAAAGCTTGAGCATAACCTCCTTGGACTTGAACTCCACACATTGTGTTATATATCCTAAAATTGTTTGCCTTTTAATGGCTCCTGAACACTGGAAGTGGACTCCTATATCCTTATCATAAGGTGTACTCTTAATTTTCAGACCTCCCATTATGTATTCAAATCTAACATTTTTAATTCCTATGTGTAATACCTTACATTTACTGACATAAAATTTCATATGCCACAAATCTGCCCAAGCCTGTATGCTGTCCAAGTTATTTAATTGATTCCAAATTATCTGCCAATCCACCTGTCTTGGTATCATCTGCAGCCTTAACCAGCTTGTTATTTATATTTCTATCCAAATATCTCTATTATATAAAAAAAATCTTGTGTCGAGACATGACCTTCTCGGAGCCATTTTAACATCCTGCGAGGCAAGGCACTGAGGCAAAAGGACAGTTGCTGTACAGGCTTTTAAATGTTCAAAGCGCTGCGAGACCTGCAGATCATATATATTTAAAGTAGCAGTGGCCCTAGCAGTGACCCCTGTGGAAGACCATTCTTAAAATTGATAAGGTGTTCCTTGCATCATAACCCTTGCTTTTCTGTGTCTGAGCCAATACAGCACCCATGTGCAAACATCACGCTGAACTCCCACTTCTTTTAGTTTGATGCTCAACCTCTCATGTGACACCTTAGCAAATACTTTCTGAAAGTAAAGATAAATACCAAATGCTCCACTTTGATCATATCCTTTTGTTACTTCCTCATAGAATTTCAGCATGTTAGTAAAACATGACCTCCCTCTTATGAACCCATGCTAACTGTTCAATTAATTTCCTGTTCCGGCACTGTGCTGTTCAATCTTATACTTAATCATTCCTTCCACTAATTTGCCTATGGTGCACGTTAAGCTTACTGGTCTATAGTAGCTTGGATCTGCCCGATTACCCTTTTTTCATAACAGGGTAATATTTACTATTTTCCAGTCTTTCAGAATCTCCCAAGTATGCAGTGACTTCCTAAAAATATGCGTCAAGGGTTTATATATGTAGTGTAGTTGCTAGCCTCCTTAAGAACTTAAGGTTAAATATTATCTGGTCTTGGTAGTTTGATTTCAGCCTATTTAATCTGAGCAGTACTTCTCCCCCTGTGAATTCTAAATCAGTCAGTCCCATTCACTTCTGAGAGGGTTATTCACTTCCTCACTTTTGAAGACCTCAGAAAAATATAAGTTTAGAGCATCCACTGTTTCACTGTCTGTATCTTTTAATTCCCCTTTACTATTCCTGACGCATTTCACCTCCTGTTCTTTTACTGCTAAAATACTGAAAGAATCTCTTTGGTTTGTCTTTCGCCTTATCTGCTATTTTCATCTCCAACTGTCTTTTAGCATCCCTAATATCCTTCTTAATGTTTGCCCTCCTGTTCTCATATGCCCTACAACTCACTTTGGAGTTATTAGTCTTATACTTATTCCTTTGCAGCTTTTTTTAACTCTGTATTAACCCACTGCAGAATTTTTAAATTTTCTATTGATTTCAAATTTAGGTATGCATCTGTCCTGCATTACATGTTAAACATTTTTAAACCTGTTCCACTGCTCCTCAACTGTCTCCACACTTAAAAGGTTATCCCTTTGTATCCTCAAAATTTGCCCTACCAAAGGTAAACATAACAATTTTAGTCTTTGCAGCCGTGCTCTTACTAAACACTTAGAATTGTATTATATCATTGTCACTTGACTTATTTTAAAGACATCGAGCATCTCCGATATCACATATGTTACTGCCATTACAATAGACAAAATTGTATACAGTAAAATGTGTGTACAGTGACACTAAACGTACGTACATCTACTAAGTACTATACATAGAAAATTATTGTTACTCACCAACAATGACACAACGACTTGTCCGATAACGATGAGTTTAGTTTTACTGCACAACAAAGGAGAGTGTTACAGCTTCTCTAAAGGAGCCTCTTCAGGCAACTGTATAGCACCGCCATTGTTCTTCTTCTTCTAGCAGTCTTCAAACCCAATTCCTAAAGCACATTCCATCTGGACTACCGCCTTATTACGTCCACTTACAACTCGTTTTGTGCCCTGGTTAAAGGACACTGTGGCCGTAGATCTTATATTCTTTTCCTCCTTTATAAATAAAAAGAACCGTGGAATGATTGATGCCGTAATGGCATCCTACAGCGGTGTAGCTGTCCCTTCCTTCAACATATCCAAAACTTTTACCTTTTTGGCAGTCGTTAGCATCTTGCGTTGGTGCTTTGGCACAGCCTCTGAAGCAGTAGCAGGAGCAGATCGTTTTGGAGCCATAATGAAGGGCTTGACTATGCACAAAGATAACCACAAAACACATTGATGCTGAATGAGCGAGACAAGACTTCCTGGTTAACGCAGCAGAATCTAATTCGGCGCTCCATTGCTTAGCCAATCAGCACACAGGAACTTAGTTGCGTGCTCTGATTGGGTAGCTTCTCAGCCATTTGCCAATAGCGTCCCTTGTATGAAATCAACTGGGCAAACCAACTGAGGATGCATGTACCAGAAGTAAAAAGACCCATTGTCCTCAGAAACCCACGAGGCAGTGAAAAATCCACGTTATATATTTAGATATGCTTACATATAAAATCTACGATAGAGTGAAGCCGCGAAAGTCGAAGCACGACATAGTGAGGGTTTACTGTACTTTGAAAATCTCCTGCTCTTGTGCTCTGTCATTTGCAAGGTTATTCCAGTTAATATTCGGATAGTTAAAGAGCCTATGACCATAATATTCCCCTGCAAATTTGCCTTTTTATTATTACAAAAAATAGTCATATGAAAAAGTTTGGGAACCCCTCTTAATTCTTTGGATATTTGTTTATCATTGACTGAGCTTTCAAAGTAGCAGCTTCCTTTTAATATATGACATGCCTTATGGAAACAGTAGTATTTCAGCAGTGACATTAAGTTTATTGGATTAACAGAAAATATGCAATATGTGTTATAACAAAATTAGACAGGTTTATAAATTTGGGCACCCCAACAGAGATATTACATCAATACTTAGTTGAGCCTCCTTTTGCAAATATAACAGCCTCTAGACGCCTCCTATAGCCTTTGATGAGTGTCTGGATTCTGGATGGAGGTATTTTTGACCATTCTTCCATACAAAATCTGTCCAGTTCAGTTAAATTTGATGGCTGCTGAGCATGGACAGCCTGCTTCAAATCATCCTATAGATTTTTGATGATATTCAAGTCAGGGGACTGTGATGGCCATTCCAGAACATTGTACTTCTCCCTCTGCATAAATGCCTTTGTAGATTTCAAACTGTGTTTTGGGTCATTGTCTTGTTGGAATATCCAACTCCTGTCTAACTTCAACTTTGTGACTGATGCTTGAACATCATCCTGAAGAATTTGTTGATATTAGGTTGAATTCATCTGACCCTTGAATTTAACAAGGGCCCCAGTCCCTAAACTAGCCACACAGCCCCTCAGCATGATGGAACCTCCACCAAATTTGACAGTAGGTAGCAGGTGTTTTTCTTGGAATGGGGTGTTGTTCTTCCGCTATGCAAAGCACTTTTTGTTATGACCAAATAACTCAATTTTTGTCTCATCAGTCCAAAGCACTGTTCCAAAATGAATCTGGCTTGTTTACATGAGCTTTTGCATACAACAAGTGACTCTTTCTGTGGCATGAGTGCAGAAAGGGTTTCTTTCTCATCACCCTGCCATACAGATAATGTTTGTGCAAATTGCGCTGAATTGTAGAACGATGTACAGATACCCCATCTGCAGCAAGATGTTCTTACAGGTCTTTGTAGTTGATCTGTGGGTTGTTTATAACCATTCTCACAATCATGTGCATAGTCCGCTCCTATATTTTCCTTGGCCTGCCAGACCTGGGTTTAACAGCAACTGTGCCTGTGGCCTTCCATTTCCTTATTACATTCCTTACAGTTGAAGTTGACAGTTTAAACCTCTGAAATAGCTTTTTGTAGCCTTCCCCGAAACCATGATACTGAACAATCTTAGTTTTCAGATGTTTTGAGAGTTGCTTTGAGGATCCCATGCTGTCACTCTTCAGAGGAGAGTCAAAGGGAAGCACAACTTGCAATTGACCACCTTAAATACCTTTTCTCATGATTGGACACACCCGTCTATGAAGTTCAAGGCTTAACGAGCTAATCAAACAAATTTGGTGTTGTAAGTAATCAGTATTGAGCAGTTACATGCATTCAAATAAGCAAAATTACAAGGGTACCCAAATTTTTTGCACAGCCAGTTTTTCACATTTGATTTAATTGCATACAGCTAAATACTGCTTCACTAAAAATCTTTATTTGGAAAACACCCCAGTACTCAAATGTTCCTAGGAAATGAAAGACATACCACTGTTATCTTTTTTTGTTGAAAGAAGAGTAAATTTTTATGCAGGCTGAGAGGGGTTCCCAAACCTTTTCATTTGACTGTATGTGTTTCACAATTACTGCTTGCATGGGGTGGTCTATAACATACTCCTAAAATAAGCCCTCTTTGCCTAATGCTTTCCAGGCAAAACAACATGTCCACTCTAAGTGGGACTCATCGTCCAATTTAAATTCTTTTCTATTCTGTCTACCCTTCCTAAAAAATGTGTATCCCTCTGTTATACTCGTCTATTTGTTAACTTCTCTTTTTTTTATTTAGCCAGGTTTCCTTTTTGCTATAATATCATAATTATGATCTGCTACATACTACTTCAATATACTTGCCTTATTTTGATACTTCTAGCATAAAGGCAAGGTATTTTTAATGTGTTACTTCTTTTACACTTAAAAAATTGGATTAGAATTTACTGTGAATTTTTATCTTTATTGATTATTCCTCCATGTTTAGTTGTAAAAGTGACCTGTCCTAAGCTCGCTGTCCCCACTCCTCCAGTTCACTAGTTTAAACAATCCTCGACTAACCTACTCAAACACCTCCCCAATACATTAGTGCCCCTCTGGTTCAGGTGTATCCCGTCGCAGCGGAACAGATCCAATCTGTTCCAAAATGGGTCCTTCTAATCTCCTCAGTCTTATTTGGAGTGGTGTGTGGCACAGGCAGAAGTTCAAGAGAACACTACCTTGTCAGTTCTGCTCCTCAGCCTGGCACCAACTTTGAATTTGGATGGCAGAACTGATAGACTACCCTTATGTATGTCATTTGTTTCAACATGGACAATGACCACTGGATCCACCTCTGCTCTGACCAAGCATATATTGACCCTGTCTCACACCTGTGCACCTGGAAGCCAACACACCAGCCTCTGGAGAAAACCTGTGCTTCAATCCTCTTGATGATTGAGTCCCCAACTGTCACTACCTTACTTTCTGGGATCTGGATTTGAGGTGGCCTGTTGGGGCTCCTCATCCTTGCCTACCACCTCAGAATCATCAGCGACACTGTCCAGCTCCGCAAGGACCTGAAAACGGTTTGACACTTCCAATTCTGGGGTTGATGTCCCCCAGACAGTGTGCCCCCTTTACCTTGCACCTTTTGACTGTGACTCGCCTATCTCTACCTGTTTGGTCTGGAATATCCTCCCACACTCCCTTTAGTGTGCCCCCATCTCTCTAAAAGACACCTGGCCAGCCAGCTCCTCCACCAGTTCAGTGACCCTGAGCTCCATCAGTTGGCATCTCCTGCAAATTTTGCCCTCAGAGACTGACTCCTCCAAACTGTCCTCTAAAAAGTCCAACATCCAAAAAGACTTACATTGCACTGGCCTCATTATTAAAATCTGATTTAGGATTACTAACTCTGCCTTAAGTTTTTTATTCTTTTAATTAAAATTAAATGTTTTAACCTAAATGGTAAAACTAAAAAAATGTAAGCCAAACAAATTATAATATAGAACTGCTACAGCTATTTTACATCTTCTAGCACCTTAAGCTCCTGTAATATTCTCCCTCTCAACTGCCTGCTGTTCATCCTTCTATGAAGTTAACTTTACTTTTCTCTGTCTGTTTTCATAACTTTGTGCTCCTTTTATTCCTTACTTAAAAGCTCTTTACTCGCACCGTTTGTTATTGAACCCTTATGCTGTTGCTTTATTGCTTTGAAGACAGCTGTGGCATTTTTGTTTTTTTTTTTAAACTAAGGAATCGCTGTTTCTGTTTTACTTACAAATAGCGATATCAGTTACTGCTGCTTTCTACCCTGCCTCCTCTATCCTAGTTCAAGTATAAATAGCAAGTTTATGTAACCGGTAACTTATCCAAGCGCACCTCCAAACACCCAGCTACATTTGCACCCGTGGGAGCGAAAATAAAAGTTAAAAAGCCCTTCTAATGGGGAAAAAAAGCCTTTAACAGTTCCCACACGGTTCCTTAGCGGCAACCAAAACACAGTTTATAGAAGCAAAGTGTATTTTTTTTAATTAACTCTTACACCACTAAAAATACAAAAACTCTCAGCAACTCTCAGCTGTCTCTCTCATTTGCAAAGTTGACATCAGCATGTACTAGCTTTGATAAACATTAATTTGCAACATTAGACCTAAATTATTCATTTTTTCTGAAAGGGATTTTGGGCAGGCTCTTTTTCCATTTGTAGAGATTCAGTAGGCTTTGTGGTTCGTGAGAGTCTTAAAGGTTTATTCTACTCATTGATGTTGTAATGACAGGTTTTATGTCTTCCTTATATCTCTAAGTTCATATACTTCCAATGATGTTGTTTATTTCTGTTATAGTGTTGTAAACATTCTTAAGTATAGAATATGATGTGCTAGTATCTTATTATCCTTTTCTTCATGGCTGTTATAAAACTAACATTGTTTAAGTAATAGTTGCACCATTTTCCAGTGTAACATATTAGTCCTCTAATTTTGTACAGTAATTTCATTATGCCATTCAAATTCCACAGTTAGAAATGCCCGTCTCTCTGTCACAATTTCGTTTCGGCGTTTTTTTTTATCTATGCCATTCAGACTTGCCAATTTAATAGTAACTAATCTTTCCTACTTCAAATATCTAACATTTAAATTGATGTTTACTCTGCTACCCTGTCTTTATGAGCATAATGATCATGTAAAAGCTTAATTGATTTATTCACTTACATAATAAAGAAAACAAATTTTTACCTCAGAGGTTTGCTTTTATCATTTGTACAACAAAGAAAGATAGTATCATACTTCCACGTTGGCTTGCTATTATTAGTTAAATGCAATACAGATGGATAGTAACTAATATGCTGTCCAGCAGCTCATCTAACCCAGGTTTAATTTCCATCTTGGCTGCTGCTTGTTTGGAGTGTGCATGTGCTTGCTATGGACACATGGATTTTTTTTCCATTTTCCTCAATCTAACCATCTATTTTTTTTTTTATTCGTTGTTTCTATTTTGTCCTTCTTAGTTTTGTGAGGGCTAGAACTTGTCCTGGTCAAATCTCACATCAGTAAAATGTGCATGTTACTCTAATTAGTATCAGTTAATTTGTTCTGTGTTGTGTTCTTGGGTGGTGGTTGTGTTATCCCAGTGTTGTCAGGATACTTTCTAATTTCTTGTGACCCTGTAATTAAACTTTTCTGGCAGTATGGACATTTTGAAGGAAGGTCATAAAGCATTGCAAGGTATAACAGTGTTACCTTATAGTACTTGAGCCCTGTTTTGTTAATAAGCTAAAGAGCAGCATATGTAGTGTTGTCCGGTCTCCCTCTTTGAATTTAATCCATTAACTACCAATTTGCTCCTATAGTCTAAAGCCAATCTGTTAAGTTAGTTAATGGCTCTGAATTGCTCTGGTTTAAGCGACAAGGGACTAGTGCATGAGTATTTAAGGTTTTATTTTCTGACAGCTGTAACCTAGTAAAGGGGGTTGGGAACTTGGATCAATTGATGGTTGGAATATTTTTCATATGTATAAAATGTGCTTTATTATTTACATTTTTTTCTATAGAATGTAGAGCACAATCACTGTAATTTGACCAAAATAATTTTTTTGTCATATTTGTAATCAACTTTTCTTACCTTTATAATAATAATTAGGTTATATTGATTTACATAAATTCAGTTTTATTAAGTGAAAGGATTTCTTCTAGTTAGGATCCCATGGCTTTAATGAGGGTATATACATTAACTATTTCAGTAAATACAGTATGTTTTTAGATGCTTTAATTATGATGTAAATAGTTTATTTCCTTCTGTCAAAATTAACGCTTTATTTTGATGTCTTTACTACCCTCATAAATAAAATATAGAGTAAATTCTGTTTAGAGTGTAATATATATACTTTTCTATTCATGCAACATACAAAGCACTGTTTCACTTAGAACATCCGGTTCTCATTATAGTGGCATTTTTACTGTATAAATCAACTTTTTTTGGAGTATGTAATTGTTACTTTTGTTTGGGTTCCCTGAGTTCAAAATAACATTATACTGAAATAAATTCTTCTAATGTGTAAGCAGGATTTGTAGGCATCTTGGTCATAGTATACATGAAGTAGGTGTACAGGGCAGATGGCATTTTATTCAAATAAACCCTCAAGAGAAGTGGAGAATACGAATAGTAACAGGTGATATGTACATACCAGTATTTCTGTATATAGTAGCTTTGAATTCTGTTGTGAAATACACCCTAACCCTAATTAGCAGATGTGCTTACTTGACACAGCCACAGGACTTACTGTAGACACTGTGGGTATTTATCACTGGCTGCACAATAAGCATGCCACCCAACAAATTGCAGAAGTATTGCATGTCTTTAATTACACCAGTATTTTTTCATATTTATAAACAATTATTGTTCCTTTTACATTTTCCCTGTATTTTTTTTTAATCTGTTTAAATTATATCATATTTCAGTTCTGATTGGGAAAGAAAGAGTCGGAATAACATTTAATGTCCTGATTTCAGTGTGAATTACACTACTGAATGAATGATGAACCACACAGTAACATGTGGGAGACTCCAAAGTATATTAAACTTGTGAGATATGACGGGAGTCAACTGTTGATGAGTCCAAAAACGTTTTTTTCTCAAGTCATTTGAAGTAGTCAGTCAGCTGATTTTTTTCTGTACTTCTGTTATTAGTGAGAATTCTTAAGCAGGGACAGTTTAAAAAGTAGTTGCTTATAAGAAATAGATAGATTTTGTGAAAATGCAATCATAGCTTATTGTGGCTGCTAATGGAAGTAATATATGAACAGTATTCCAACTGACAGATAGAAAATAGTGAATTGAAAGACTGAAGTGAAGGTGGGCACATGTTTTAATGTTATGAGCAGTTCACAAAGAATTACTCCCTTATACATAATTACTCTTACTTTTCATTTTTATCTTAGTACTTTGTTTTTTATTTTTGCCTATCTTTATGGTATGACTCATGTGCATGTTCAAAGATTTAAAAATAAAAATGTCTGGGTGTATTTCTGCCAAGTTGGTGCACTGTTGCTAAAATATGGCCTTCAAAGACTTTGCACGTGCATGATGTTACTGTCTTCTCACTACTCCTGCTGGATTTGCACCCTGCATTTTAGAAGAAAGAAAAAAAAAACCTCATTATTTCAGTATTTTAATTAGCAGGGTGCATTTAGCTGATCATAATGAGAAATACCTTGTTGCTGTGCATAGATTAATTTTATGTTACATCTTCACAACTGGATTAGGTATGGTTTGCTTTTTGAAATACAGCGCAGATGAGCTGCTGCCAGGAACAGGCTGCTCCTGTGTATATTACCCTGATCCTATGTGTCGCAGGCTCTGATAGTACTTGGAAGTTCAACCAGAGAAGTGCTGGTATAGGGTAGCAAAGTAGTGCAAACCAGTGTTAGAGACCCAGTGGCCAGTGCCCCTACCCTGTTGTTGGCTGCACAATTGGCCTATATAAGGGAAGCTGGCATGGGTTGAATGCATGCACAGTTAACCACACGTTTTGGTGGCTGTCTAAACAAACCTTAAGGGAGACCGCCCCCACTTCCCCTTCCAAACTCAGAAAACAATAATAGTAATATTAATAACAATAATAATAATAATGAGAGAGGTATTATTTATAAGGTGTTTTCTGTCTTCTTGATGATAGATTAAGTTGTGAAACAAAAAAAAGTACCAGCTGCATGGACAGCCACACTGTATAGGCTGATTATGCAGGCCTGTTGAAGCCAAATTCCATGGCCAATCAGTGCCCTGAAGATTGGTATTCTCTAAGCTCTTTTGTTGATTAGGGTTAGTTAGTTTGTGGCCATTTGTTGTATATTGTTTGTGGATACCATTCTGTCTGTGTGTTTTGTTGCTCGAGGTGCAGTAGCATAGCGGTTGTCACTGTTGCCTCACAGCCGAGATTTTTGGCCACAATAATTGGTCCAGCTAAGTTGCCAGATTCTTCTAGCCCTCAGGGACACTTAAAAGATCATTGTGCCATTATAAAAATAGTTCTTTTCCTCCTTCCTCATTGACGTCAATTTTGTGAAGAGTGACAAAATTCCTAAATGTTTATGTGAATTCACTGAACTAGCAGCAAAGTGAACTCCACAGGGCTTGCTCTTCTTTAGTCTGTAATATGTAAAAATAATATATTATTATAGTCAAAATGTCATGTTTATAATAAAGTTTGCACATTAAGCTGTGGTTATTCACAGTGTACAGTGCATCTGGAAAGTATTCACAGCACATTTTTTCCACATTTTTTTATGCTGCAGCCTTATTCCAAAATGGATTAAATTCATTTTTTTCCTCAGAATACTACACACAACACCCCATAATGACAACATGAAAAAAATTTACTTGAGGTTTTTGCAAATTTATTAAAAATAAAAAACTGAGAAATCACATGTACATAAGTATTCACAGCCTTTGCTCAATACTTTGTCAATGCACCTTTGGCAGCAATTACAGCCTCAAGTCTTTTTGAATATGATGCCACAAGCTTGGCACACCTATCCTTGGCCAGTTTCGCCCATTCCTATTTGCAGCACCTCTCAAGCTCCATCAGGTTGGATGGGAAGCGTCAGTGCACAGCCATTTTAAGATTTCTCCAGAGATGTTGAATCAGATTCAAGTCTGGGCACTGGCTGGGCCACTCAAGGACATTCACAGAGTTGTCCTGAAGCCACTCCTTTGATATCTTGGCTGTATGTTTAGGGTCGTTGTCCTGCTGAAAGATGAACCGTCGCCCCAGTCTGAGGTCAAGAGCGCTCTGGAGCTGGTTTTCATCCAGGATGTCTCTGTACATTGCTGCAGTCATCTTTCCCTTTATCCTGACTAGTCTCCCAGTTCCTGCCACTGAAAAACATCCCCACAGCATGATGCTGCCACTACCATGCTTCACTGTAGGGATGGTATTGGCCTGGTGATGAACGGTGCCTGGTTTCCTCCAAATGTGATGCCTGGCATTCACACCAAAGAGTTTGTCTCATCAGACCAGAGAATTTTGTTTCTCATGGTCTGAGAGTCCTTCAGGTGCCTTTTGGAAAACTCCAGGCGGGCTGCCATGTGCCTTTTACTAAGGAGTGGCTTCCGTCTGGCCACTCTACCATACAGGTCTGATTGGTGGACTGTTGCAGAGATGGTTGTCCTTCTGGAAGGTTCTCGTCTCTCCACAGAGGACCTCTGGAACTCTGACAGAGTGACCATCGGGTTCTTGGTCACCTCCCTGACTAAGGCCCTTCTCCCCTGATCGCTCAGTTTAGATGGCCAGCTCTAGGAAGAGTCCTGGTGGTTTCGAACTTCTTCCACTTATGGATGATGGAGGCCACTGTGCTTATTGGGACCTTCAAAGCAGCAGAAATTTTTCTGTACCCTTCCCCAGATTTGTGCCTCGAGACAATCCTGTCTCGGAGGTCTACAGACAATTCCTTTGACTTCATGCTTGGTTTGTGTTCTGACATGAACTGTCAACTGTTGAACCTTATATAGACAGGTGTGTGCCTTTCCAAATCATGTCCAATCAACTGAATTTACCACAGGTAGACTCCAATTAAGCTGCAGAAACATCTCAAGGATGCACCTGAGCTCAATTTGGAGCTTCATGGCAAAGGCTGTGAATACTTATGTACATGTGCTTTCTCAATTTTTTTATTTTTAATAAATTTGCAAAAATCTCAAGTAAACGTTTTTCACGTTGTCATTATGGGGTGTTGTGTGTAGAATTCTGAGGAAAAAATTAATCCATTTTGAAATAAGGCTGTAACATAACAAAATGTGGAAAAAGTGACGTGCTGTGAATACTTTCCGGATGCGCTGTATGTGCTGATTAGTTGTTTTTTTTTTCTATATAAATACAAATGAACAAACTGAGGTACAAAAAGGTAAATGTTTATTATGAAAAACTAGATAGCCGATGCCCACCGTAGCATACGGAAAATGGTGCATTGCCTTTGTAAACCATTTGTGTAAAGAAATAACCCACTGATAGGATCAGGCAGTTGCCAGATCCCAGAATAGAGATGACGTTGTACAAAACCCCGTCAATAGAGAAGATACTGTTGTTCATTTTGTAACAAAGGCTTAGGAAACAACCGTCGCAGTATGACGAAAATAGAAAGGTGTTTGGGAGGCCACAGGCAGCTTGGGGAAGGGTTTGGAAGAGGACAAATAGGAATCGAGAAATGCCGTGTGGGTGGGACCAGATTTAAAAAGGAAGGAACGTGGTAGTCCGAAGGAGGAATAGAAATCGAGAAAAGCGGCGTGGGTGTGTATGGGAGGCCGCAGGCAGCATGGGGAAGGGTTTGGAAGAGGTTGAATAGGAATTGAGAAATGCTGCGTCGGGTACGTGTAGGCGGGACCGGTTTTGAAGTGGAAGCAGAACGAACCTGAAGAGAATTATATATAAGAGAGAGCATAACTATTCACTTAATTTTGTGGAAACCAAGTCTTCCTATTATTTCAAACCAAAAATGAAAGAGTGTGACTTAAGTTCAAATTAAAGTTTTTTATGTTTACATAACACAAAAAGTTCTGTCTTGCATGTACTGCACAGGCTATTAACAGTACTAATATGTACCAACAACAGATCTTTAATGGCATTTAATACAATGACAAATGTAGAATGCAGTAGAGTGCTAGTTCTCTTTGCTAAAATGGAGGAGATAGATACATGTCTGGGCAAGATGGCTGAGGTTTTGAATAATAGTTTGCCATTCTAGGGTATAATGTCCATCCATCCATTATCCAACCCGCTACAATATATCCTAACTACAGGGTCACAGGTGTCTGCTGGAGCCAATCCCAGCCAACACAGGGCGCAAGGCAGGAAAGAAATCCCGGGCAAGGCGCCGGCCCACCGCAGAGGGTGTAATGTGTTCATCATATATGGCAGTAGTAATCTGTGCTGCCTTTATTGTCCTTTATTGTATCCACTAGCAAAATACCCACGCTTCGCAGCGGCAAAGTACTGCCTTCAAATTTTTATTAAGAAGAAAATTAAACCTTTTTAAACCGAGGGGAAATATACCAATAATTATTTGTTAAGGATCTATTTGTATACCACATTGTCAGTTTGGCCCTCCGGTTGTAATATGACCAAGCTGTGCGCTGAGCTTACTCTTGAGCATGCAGCGTACAGTAGCAGCCATGTGGAAAGTAATCTTGTTTCAAATCTCACAGCTTGGATTGCTGCTGTCATAATCAGTTTGAGTTGAATGGTTTGTTTCAATTACGACAGTATTTGCAGGACTTGTTGTGTTGAAGTGACATTCGGCATCTGTCAAGCGTTGTAAGCATACAACCGGTTTCATCGATAACTTCACATCCAGCTTTTGAGAGTTTAAACACTCATAAACATCAAAGTGTCCACTACTAAAATCGTCACCTGTGAATCTAAGATGTTTAAGAGGCATTGGCGGTTGTCGAAAGGTGTAAAATATTTGGCCATTTCTGTACACTCGAAAGCGGCAGCCATCAACTCGCATGCAGAACCTTAGGTGAAGGGCTTAAGCATTTCACTCTTCTAGTGCTCCTGTGTAGTATAATTATCTCCTGTACCGTCATCAGTCCACACCTTGAACCTGCCCCAGTCATTAAATACATAAGAGACAATGTTCCTCCAGATATCAAGAGTGAGCCTGATATGGCCATGCAATATGTAACAAAGAGAATGGAAAAGGCAGCTGCCAGCTCCAGGCATGGAAACCACTCGGTAAATGACAGTTCTTTGATCGATGGTGATCACCTCGATAGACATGCTAATGGGGGTACGGTTGGAACGATAAAGGAAATGGGTACCTGAACAATGTAAAGTAAGTCTAAAATACCTACACAATAACTATAATCGTAATAAATGAACAATAAAACAGTGGAGAAGCCGTGTATTAAATAAAAAGTCTGCAGTTATCAACAGGGAGACAGAATCCCGTGGCGAAGCAAGGAAGGGAATGTAGGGACCGGAGCGACGGACAGCCTTGTATAGGCAGGCAGCCAACAATGTGGGAGGCGTTGGGATGGGGGACCCAGCGCCGCCTCACATGGTGACCGAGCTGCAGGCTATGGACGTATATACAGTACAGGCCAAAAGTTTGGACACACCTCCTCATTCAATGTGTTTTCTTTATTTTCATGACCATTTACATGGGTAGATTCTCAGTGAAGGCATCAAAACTATGAATGAACACATTTGGAGTTATGTACTTAACAACAAAAGGTGAAATAACTGAAAACATGTTTTATATTCTAGTTTCTTCAAAATAGCCACCCTTTGCTCTGATCACTGCTTTGCACACTCTTGGCATTCTCTCGATGAGCTTCAACAGGTAGTCACCTGAAATGGTTTTCATTTCACAGGTGTGCCTTTTTCAGGGTTATTTAGTGGAATTTCTTGCTTTATCAATGGGGTTGGGACCAGCAGTTGTGTTGTGCAGAAGTCAGGTTAGTTGGACGATCATTTATTTTTCAACAGGACAATGACCCCAAACACACCTCCAGGATGTGTAAGGGCTATTTGACCAAGAAGGAGAGTGATGGAGTGCTGTAAATAGTCATAAAAATAAAGAAAACACATTGAATGAGGAGGTGTGTCCAAAATTTTGGCCTGTACTGTATGTACGTAAGTAGGATTTAGTTAGCATTGGGAGCCCGCGTACCAAATTTCTTGAAGATGGGCCCATAAGTAACAAAGACCTTTGGAAAGTTCAATATGGCGGCCGACAGTGACGTCATACCACTGAAATAAGTACGTACATTGGTTTTGCTTAGCGCAGGGAAGCCACCTACCAATTTTCGTGAAGATGGGGTCAGCCTTCTACCTACACGGGAAGTTGGAGAATTAGTAATGTTGGGAAGTTGGAGAATTAGTGACGTTGGAAAGTTCAATATGGCGGCCAACAGAGGTGTCATACCACCGAAATAAGTATGCACATCGGTTTTGGTTAGTGCAGGGAAGCTGCGTGCCAAATTTCGTGAAGATGGGGCCATAAATAAGAAAGTTCAATATGGCGGATGTTGTCGACCGTTATGACCGTTACGTGTAGAATTTCGAAATGAAACCTGCTTAACTTTTGTAAGTAAACTGTAAGGAATAAGCCTGCCAAATTTCAGCCTTCTACCTACACGGGAAGTTGGAGAATTAGTGATGAGTGAGTGAGTCAGTGAGGGCTTTACCTTTTATTAGTATAGATTAAGTTTGGCCAAAACTACATTTTGAGATTCATGATCCTCTCCATTAACCTTCAAAGATGTGGATGATGGAGAAATAAAGTATGGAAATAAGTCTCAAAAATAACAGTTAATCATTTTCTTGTAAATTAAATATGAGCTTTTGTTTAAACTCTTTCAGTTTCTCTGAAGTCAGAGTACATTTTATATTTGATGGCATCTTAGCCAGTGTGTTTTTATGTTAGAAATACCATCAAAACAGATTTACAAATCTTATTTATTCATTTGCCAGTAAATATCCGAATAAAATAGAACCTTAAAACATCTTCCAGGGTTAAGCAATTAAGCAAAATGGCATGTGCAAGTGAAAGAACAATCCAGCTAAGATGGATTGATTGAATGAAAGTATTTGTAATTGACACTGTATACAGTAACTGCATCTACTATATTCAGTTTAAACTATTCCTTTATAGATTAAAATATCCACAGGTGCTTGTCAAAAGTTGTATTGCACTGAACATGTCTTAGAAAAGGAATAAATAGTAAATATTTTTTGTAAACCAACTACACTTTCTGTTAATGTTAACACTCTCTGTCCACTGACACATTAGCTATATGGATTGTAATGACGTTGGTTATCTTGATCCACCCCTTGCTTTTTTTTATCGTAGGCAGTACCTCTAGCAAACGCGTCTACAAGTGACGTCTGATTCGTGTGTCCTCTAGCTTTTTCAGTTTTACCTGAGGACGTGGAGGGTGCCAATCTTGGTTCCATGCATCCATGGTACTCCAAAGCATGTTTGTGACTAAGGTGATACAACAAATTGCTTGTGTTGCCACCTCCTGCGGCAACTTTAGCTTGACAGCATTTGCAGTAAATAGTTGTTTGGTCCACATCCGACCTTTTAAAATCAAAGTATCTCCAGACAACAGACATAGCTCCTTTTTTTTGCCAAAGGTCTTCTGTGTCATCATGTTCAACTTTATTGTCTGCTACAGCTTCAGTTTCGGAATGTTCTTTGTCCATTTTCACCGCTCAATGCCTCCATTAATGCATGTACTCCATTGCAAGCATGTTTAGCAGTGTAGCAGTGAAAAAGGTACCCCCATAAACAGTTTCCTGCTGTGGTGCATTCCAAGCATTGTTTAGGCTATTTACACCAGTGTTGCAGTATAAGAAAAATCCGTATCATAACAAAAATAAACGTTTTTCAGTATGAACCGGTATACCTCCCAGCACTAATTCCAGTTAATCAAGAAGTCATCGATTTCCGCTGTAAAGTTCCTAAACACTCCAATCAACTTAACAATGCCCAATTTAAATGGGAAACATGCTTCAGTTACATTGTTTCACATTCATTTCCAAGGATACCAACAACTGTGGCACGTGTTTTTTTTGTTAAAAAAAAAAAAATGTATTTCTTGACGAGGGCTTTGTTTTCCTTTGAACTTGTTTCAATTAAAAGTCAGATGTGTCATTTTTTCAGTGCAAGGTGACGGTTCTTCAGCAAACAGTGAAATGTTTTTTTCTAACCCTTCCTACTAATTTTTACAAGGGGTGCCAATAATAGTGGAGGGCACTGTATATCACTTATCCACTTAGACTTTTAATGTACTTGGCTGAAGAATATGTTTGACGGCTCCCAAATCCAGGTTTCCACTGCTTCCTTAACCTCATTATCAGAGGCGGACCTGCAACTGTGTAGAGCCTCTTTAATTGGACTGAAGATGTGAATGTCGAATGGTGCTAGATCAGTACTGTAAGGGGATGTAGAAGATGTTCAAACTGCAGTTGTTGTATTGTCTCCACTTTTGCAGCCACTGTATGAGGATCTGTGTTATCATAGAGCAGTAAGATTGCAGCAAAAGAGGAATGCAATCAAAAACAAATTGCTGGTTTCAGTTTCTCTCCAAGCATAGTACAGTACACGGGTCACTGATTGTTGATATTCCCGTACATGCATCAGAATAGGGCCCTTCAATCCCAAAAGGAAGTCATCGTGATTTTTTTGGAGGGCTGTCATTTGAATTTCATTATTATTGGATGAGAGAGGTACAGTGGAACCACTAAATACGAGTTTAATTCGTTCCAGCACTGAGCTTGTATAGCGAATTTCTTGTATCTAGAACAAAACTTCCCCATTGAAAATAATGGAAATCCAGTTAATCCGTTCCGCACCCCCAAAAATATCAACATAAAAATCAATTTTCCTAACAAAAAACACTGATAAGTGTGGATACACTTTGTCTGCTGAGCGTCATGTGATCATAACTGAGCTGATGGTTCTTCTCTCTCGTGCGCATCTCCCTCTCCTTATCTCTCTTTTGCTCGCTCGCTCGCCTCTCCTTATCTCACTTGCTTGCTTGCTCGCTCGTGCACCTCTCTCTCTATCTCCTCTTGAGGGTAGAGAAAAGCCAAGCAAAATGACACCTTTTTTTGGCTAACTAAAAAGATTACAATATGCAAGCTTTCGAGGCAACTCAGGCCCCTTCAGGCAAGATGTAATCAAAGCTTGCATATTGTAATCTTTTTAGTTAGCCAATAAAAAGTGTAATTTTGCTTTGCTTTTCTCTACATTCATAATGGCTACATTGGTACAACACCCTAGTACTCCTCTTGAGGGCAATCGTCTCCTATTCTCCGTCTGCATGTCCGCAATATTTTTGGATACGCTTATACGGCAAACTGCTACAGCGAAACAATGAAATCACAAGCGCAAACGCGTAGATCCTCACGCTTCGGGAGAACAAGGAACACTGAGTGAGCTGGCCGGGCTGGCAGCGTCAGCTTGGGTGAATCCCAGAGGCGGATTGGGAAACACGTCACGCATAACCACAGCCTGGCTCGTGGCTCATTATGCGAGCCATTGCTTGTATTTAGATTCAAATTTTTCGCTCATACTTTCCTCTTATGTTGAATTTCTTGTATACAGAGGTGATCGTATCTAGAGGTTCCTCTGTATTTCACATGTAAGCTTTGTCTCTTGCTTTCCATCTGACATTGATGGAATCATGTCTCATCCGCTCCAAAACACTCGTGTATAAACTTTTCGTTGAGTCGTGCCGTTTTCGCTTCATTACTGAGCCAATATTCTTTTGTGAATTTCAGCAGGTTTCATTCCCTCTACCCAAAGAAATCTTACGATGGCACGTTGTTCAAAAATTGTGTAATTCTGCAGCTGAGCGTCCTTGTTCCATAACCTTAGCTTCAACTGGACTTAACAGAGCAGTGCACTGTATGTGTTTGAGCTAATTATAAGCTGACACAAACCTCTAGGATTACATGAACTTCTACATGTTTCTGTGACCACGTAATTTTCAAATTCCCTTCATTTTTAGATTTACCAAATTTTTCTCAATTCCAGTTATGTAATAAGCAAAGAGCGTTTAGCAACAGAAAAGAGAACAAACAAAATCACAGAATTCTCAGTTCTCTTAATCAATAACCAAAATTTTATTAGTGTTGCCTATAAAACATTCTAGAAGTGAAAAATAGAGTATGCACACAGCCTTGACTCTGGAAACGAAAGACCAAGTGTAGATGATCAATCCAGCCCTGGTGCTACCATATGTACTCCAAGCATACAGTATTTTTTTTCCAGAAAAAAGGCAAACACAAACAAAATGAAACAGAATGTCATTAGAAAAATGGAAAACGGGTGGTGTTGAGGAAGACTGTCTGTCTCAGTTATGACTCAAATACAGACGTGATCCTCTGCATGAAGGCTTATACTGTATAAATCTCTGCTTCTGAAAAGGGTAACTGTGCCACTTGGAAAAGTTTGAGCTGCTATTGCAATCTGTATGCTTCCTTTATAGCAGTAGCTCAAATAAATAAAAATGGTAATGCTTTTCAGGACTTTGTCAAGCAGTGCAAACTGAATGGGTGGTTTAAACGTACCATTGACTAGGGAATTGTGAAATCAGACTACGATCACCTAACAAGCAGCTGCTACAGCTTTTATTACTTCTCGTATTGGTCACCCGTGATAAATTAGTTGGTGCATTGGGTTTCAAAGCCAAGCTTAAATAATCACAGTCCAGAAACTGTAGTAATACAGAATAAAAAAGGAATGCACATTGCTAAGTGCTACTGCTTCACAGCTGTAGTGAACTGTTATCAAAATCTGTCTGTGTGCAGTTTGCACATTCTCACCATATACAGTATGCATGAGTTTGTTACACAACAAACTTGAGGTTTTACTCATTTTGTTTTCTTTTTTCATCTTATTGTTTTTGATGCCATTTTTTTCTGACCTGACTGTAGTGGTATATATAATGATAATATAGGGTAGTCCAGATCTAATTATGCAATTTTCATTACACTATAACTTATTAAATTTATTACAAAAGAAAATCGCCCGAAAAATCCCGGACCATCGAGAAGTGTGCGAAATGACGACATGAAGAATCGTCTTCATGCCGAACTGGAATCGTCCCCGCATAAATTGAAGTCATCCAGACGATATGGATCTGCATAATTAGATCTGGACCACCCTGTAGTTAAAATCAACTTCTAAAACTGGTTTTGCTAGAATAAGATTCAAATCTATTAGAATTTTCTGACAACTTTAAAATACAATCTCTGAAATTAGAGAGAGAGTAACAACAACAACAACATTTATTTATATAGCACATTTTAATACAAAAAAATGTAGCTTAAAATGCTTTACAAAATGAAGAATAGAAAAATAGAAGACATAATAAAAAATAAACATAAGTCAACATTAATTAACATAGAATAAGTAAGGTCCGATGGCCAGTGTGGACAGAAAAAACAATTAAAAAAAACTCCAGAGGCTGGAGAAAAAAAATAAAATCTGTAGGGATTCCAGACCAAGAGACCACCCAGTCCCCTCTGGGCAATCTACCTAACATAAGTAAGAGTAAGAGACAGATGCTGGAAAATTTTGGACAGCAAAATTTGAAACATGAATTCTAGCTCCTTTAAATTGGTAAAGTGTAATCAGGCATTATTGATTAAAATGTTAAATTCAAAAATGAGAAGGGTATAAAGAATATATATACAGTGGTGTGAAAAACTATTTGCCCCCTTCCTGATTTCTTATTCTTTTGCATGTTTGTCACACAAAATGTTTCTGATCATCAAACACATTTAACCATTAATCAAATATAACACAAGTAAACACAAAATGCAGTTTTTAAATGATGGTTTTATTATTTAGGGAGAAAAAAAATCCAAACCTACATGGCCCTTTGTGAAAAAGTAATTGCCCCTGAACCTAATAACTGGTTGGGCCACCCTTAGCAGCAATAACTGCAATCAAGCATTTGCGATAACTTGCAATGAGTCTTTTACAGCGCTCTGGAGAAATTTTGGCCCACTCATCTTTGCAGAATTGTTGTAATTCAGTAGAATTCATGGTTCCATCTATCACAGCAAGCCTTCCAGGTCCTGAAGCAGCAAAACAACCCCAGACCATCACACTACCACCACCATATTTTACTGTTGGTATGATGTTCTTTTTCTGAAATGCTGTGTTCCTTTTACGCCCGATGTAACGGGACATTTGCCTTCCAAAAGTTCAACTTTTGTCTCATCAGTCCACAAGGTATTTTCCCAAAAGTCTTGGCAATCATTGAGATGTTTCTTTAGCAAATTTGAGACGAGCCCTAATGTTCTTTTTGCTTAACAGTGGTTTGCATCTTGGAAATCTGCCATGCAGGCCGTTTTTGCCCAGTCTATTTCTTATGGTGGAGTCGTGAACACTGACCTTAATTGATGCAAGTGAGGCCTGCAGTTCTTTAGACGTTGTCCTGGGGTCTTTTGTGACCTCTCGGATGAGTCGTCTCTGCTCTCTTGGGGTAATTTTGGTCGGCCGGCCACTCCTGGGAAGGTTCACCACTGTTCCATGTTTTTGCCATTTGTGGATAATGGCTCTCACTGTGGTTCGGTGCAGTCCCAAAGCTTTAGAAATGGCTTTATAACCTTTACCAGACTGATGAATCTCAATTACTTCTGTTCTCATTTGTTCCTGAATTTCTTTGGATCTTGGCATGATGTCTAGCTTTTGAGGTGCTTTTGGTCTGCTTCTCTGTGTCAGGCAGCTCCTATTTAAGTGATTTCTTGATTGAAACAGGTGTGGCAGTAATCAAGCCTGGGGGTGGCTATGGAAATTGAACTCAGGTGTGATACACCACAGTTAGGTTATTTTTTAACAAGGGGGCAATTACTTTTTCACACAGGGCCATGTAGGTTTGGATTTTTTTCTCCTAAATAATAAAACCATCATTTAAAAACTGCATTTTGTGTTTACTTGTGTTATATTTGACTAATGGTTAAATGTGTTTGATGATCAGAAACATTTTGTGTGACAAACATGCAAAAGAATAAGAAATCAGGAAGGGGGCAAATAGTTTTTCACACCACTGTATGACAAACACTATAAAGCTAAATAACCCATATGCATCACTGATATTGCCTGGATAGACCAGAGCTCTGAATATCGATTATACTGGATAACATTCTTACGAACAATAATCGGACAGTTTCTGCTGATAGACAGTTAGAGTGCCAAGAATAATAGTAGAGGTGGATTTTACTTGAATGACAACCATATTTTCAGTTTTAAACCAAATGATAAAAGAAAGCCTGAAAACATTAAAGAGATTATTTGCCATCATTGCTTCAAAAGATTGTTAAATTATCAAATATAAGCAATTAGCTACTGTTTACAGTGAAGTGGATTTTTGCTTATTTTTTAAATAAAAAAATACAAAATGGTACCCTGCACTTCTCAATATTTTATAGGCTACTATTGGTACTGATGTCATCGGTCTGAATGCACTGAAATGTTATAGTTTTCAAATAAAAAACAATTTATTTAAATGAAAAGTTCAGCCTTACAATAACTTAATCTAGGAATTTGGTCTTTTGGGTTCATTCATTTTTTTGTATCTGTAAAGTAATATTATTGGAAGCAATGTTTTAAAAAAAAAATTCAAAAAGCATGTTTATTACACTTGCTAATTACAAAAAAATACAGTGCATCTGGAAAGTATTCGCAGCGCATCACTTTTTCTACATTTTGTTATGTTACAGCCTTATTCCAAAATGGACTAAATTCATTTTTTTCCTCAGAATTCTACACACAACACCACATAATGACAACGTGAAAAAAGTTTACTTGAGATTGCAAATTTATTAAAAAGAAAATAATTGAGAAAGCACATGTACATAAGTATTCACAGCCTTTGCCATGAAGCTCAAAATTGAGCTCAGGTGCATCCTGTTTCCCCTGATCATCCTTGAGATGTTTCTGCAGCTTAATTGGAGACTACCTATGGTAAATTCAGTTGATTGGACATGATTTGGAAAGGCACACACCTGTCTATATAAGGTCCCACAGTTGACAGTTCATGTCAGAGCACAAACCAAGCATGAAGTCAAAGGAATTTTCTGTAGACCTCCGAGACAGGATTGTCTCGAGGCACAAATCTGGGGAAGGTTACAGAAAAATTTCTGCTGCTTTGAAGGTCCCAATGAGCACAGTGGTCTCCATCATCTGTAAGTGGAAGAAGTTTGAAACCACCAGGGGCCTCATGTATAAACAGTGCGTACGCACAGAAATGTTACGTAAGAACTTTTCCACGTTCAAATCGCGACGTATAAAACCTACACTTGGCGTAAAGCCACGCACTTTTCCACGGTACCTCATACCTTGTCGTACGCAACCCAGTGTCAAAGCAGTGCTACTGTTTCTGTGTGGTTACATCTTATTTTCCTGACGCGGCTTTATAAATACACCGAAACTAACCGCATATTGTTTATTAGTGTAATGCATCTGATTGTAATGAACTTATAACAATATAATGGTCCAGGGAATAGCCATAGTATTCCAAATACCTTAACTGCTTTAGCGTTGTTACTCTCACTTCTCCTCCTTCTTCTTCTTCTTCTTCTTTCAGCTCCTCCCGTTAGGAGTTGCCACAGCGGATCATCTTTTTCCATATTTCTGTCACTGCACCACTCGGAGTATTTATATCACTGTATCTGAGTGTTAATCACAGCAGCAGCTGATTGGAAAGGAAATTATCGGTATACAGCTTCAAGTACACGCTGTCTCAGCCACGGCAAAATGTTTTAAAGCCTTTCCTGTACGGACCTCGCGGTTCAGAAACAGTTTCATCCCAAGAACTTTAAATGCATTCAATCAATTGCACCTTGTAGAACTGTTTTTACTTACTGTATAAGTACAATCACCCCACTGTAAACTTGCACTACAGTTATAATATCGCACAACCTGAGCCACTTTATAAAGCGTATTTACATATGATGACGATATCATTTTAAGGTGAAATGCAGCAAAATATGTTTATTAAATTATACAGATAAAACTTTAACTTCATTTAAATAATCTATATTCTTCACTGGCAGTGTCGTTAAGGATAGAATAATTAAACATGTACTACGAAGATATTTCAATGTTCTTTAAACGTTTTGAAGAATCGGGGCTAAGCTTACAGATGGCTTAATGTCTATTACAGAGCTGATTGTATGGGGATCGGTTACTTGGGGAAAGAAAAGCACTGACTACAGTGACGGCTACACCAATATATATTGAATATAAAACAGAAAGAGAAAATAACAACACAGCTAAAAACGCAGCGACAAATTTCGGCAAAAGTTAAATGCTTGTGTCATGAGCACGAGGCAGCTATGCAGTGTCTGCAACGGACGTGGCCATCCACCGTGCATAAGCTGCCTTACTGACGGGTGGGCGAAGGAGCCACCGATTCTTCCTCTGCCCAGTGCCACCACAAGCCTAGAGCCGCCCCTGAGTACTGCTGCAATAAATTATTTCATCCAAGTGAAACACATGTTTAATAGCGTGCTTTAACTCCTATCATCATGAAAATGACATCATATACATCTCAGTATTTTAGTTATTCAGAGAGCTGTAATATCACGAATGTAATGGATTCTGTGTCCAATTGGAGGACGAGAGCCGGTTTAAGAAGCAAGTAGTGATTCACGCACATAGAAGATCAAATACAAAACAAAGCATTTAATGTGCTTCTTTAATTACGATGTGATTTGAGAAACTGGTTAAACGATTTTAAGATGAAGTTTATGATGTTCTACTGTAATGACAAAATAAACTACGTGATTTAAGTGGAAATGTCGGGATTAAAGTTGACATTTCGTGATTTTTTTTCCCCACTGTGTGCCTTTTTCTCTGTACCTAATAAGCTTTCATATGACACTCAGACAGTGGGCTTACAACTCGGCTTTTCACGGCGACTTTGATATGTGACTTATTTTTATTTCCGGCACTGTGCGATTTGTGAATGTGAGCTTTCATGTTTCTCCAACATGCTACGTCACTCGATCAGCTTCTTTTTGTTGATTATACCACGGTTTATTTGAACAAATAGTATGTTTTTCCTTTGCCTCCACTTGGTATTAGCTGAAATTCTTATATTTTCCCCTGTGCTTTTCCCATTGTCTTTTCACAGAAGGCTGCGCTTAAGGGCGATTTATATTGATTTGCATATTCAAAGAGGCGTAATTCTGGGAGGAGTTGGGCGTTACATAAAGCTGCGTGCGAAGCGTTAGTTTTCACTCTGATCGGGATTTATGTAGCGGAAGAACGTGGAAGTTGGAGTATGCACAGATTCCTGCATCTGGATTTTTCTGTGCGTAAGCACATTTCGGCTTTTGTGCTTAAGCCATGTTATAGTGCGAGTTATACGCACGGCGTTATACATGAGGCCCCAGGACTCTTCCTAGAGCTGGCCGGCCATCTAAACTGAGCGATCGGGGGAGAAGGGCCTTAGTCAGGGAGGTGACCAAGAACCCGATGGTCACTCTGTCAGAGGTCCTCTGTGGAGAGAGGAGAACCTTCCAGAAGGACAACCATCTCTGCAGCAATCCACCAATCAGGCCTGTAATGGTAGAGTGGCCAGACGAAAGCCACTCCTTAGTAAAAGGCACATGGCAGCCTGCCTGGAGCTTACCAAAAGGCACCTGAAGGACTCTCAGACCATTAGAAATAAAATTCTCTGGTCTGATGAGACAAAAGATTGAACTCTTTGGTGTGAATGCCAGGCGTCACGTTTGGTGAAAACCAGGCACCGCTCATCACCAGGCCAGTACCATCCCTACAGTGAAGCATGGTGGTGGCAGCATCATGCTGTGGGGATGTTTTTCAGCGGCAGGATCTGGGAGACTAATCAGGATAAAGGGAAAGATGACTGCAGCAATGTACAGACACCTGCTCCAGAGTGCTCTTGACCTCAGACTGGGGCAATGGTTCATCTTTCAGCAGGACAACGACCCTAAGGATATCAAATGAGTGGCTTCAGGACAACTCTGTGAATGTCCTTGAGTGGCACGGCCAGAGCCCGGACTTGAATCCGATTGAACATCTCTGGAGAGATCTTAAAATGGCTGTGCGCTGACGCTTCCCATCCTGATGGAGCTTGAGAGGTTTTGCAAAGAGGAATGGGCGAAACTGGCCAAGGATAGGTGTGCCAAGCTTGTGGCATCATATTCAAAAAGATTTGAGGCTGTAATTGCTGCCAAATGTGCATCGACAAAGTATTGCGCAAAGGCTGTGAATACTTATGTACATGTGATTTCTCAGTTTTTTTATTTTTAATAAATTGGCAAAAACCTCAAGTAAACTTTTTTCACATTGTCATTATGGGGTGTTGTGTGTAGAATTCTAAGGAAAAAAATTAATTTAATCCATTTTAGAATAAGGCTGTAACATAACAAAATGTGGAAAAAGTGATGCGCTGTGAATACTTTCCAGATGCACTGTATAAGAGTTGTGTCCACGTTTTTTTTGTAATAATATCTAACTAGCTTAAAAGTTCCAAAACTATTAGAAGTCCGTCTGTGTAAAGTACTGGTTATTTATTCAGGTTGTTAACTCCAGGCCTGTTCAGTTATGTTGTCTGTACTTTCCAGTTTTATCTTGCTTGTTTATTTTTCTTTTAAATTAATTACTGGAATGTTGTGTCAAAACATCTGCAAAATGTGTAGAATATGTTAATGTGACTGCTTTGCTGTAGATAGAATAAGAGTGTGTTCCAATCCTAATTGTTTTTGCTGTTGCTTTTCATATACTTCAAAGCTTTAAATGAATATGTACATTATTGGGCAACCTTAATTAAACTGATAGCTAGATCGTCTATCATTCCATTTTTTAACATTGTTATCTAGTTAATGTTTTTATGCATCCAGCATGTATTCCCCAAGCTTTTAGAATCAAATTATATAATACGAAAGGCGCTATATAGGTGCCTGACCCGGAACAAAGAGACAGGGAGGCATGCGTAAAAATAAAACAGATTTATTGTCTTCACCTGTGGGGCATGTCTTCCCTGTGTCCTGCAGGCACAGCACAGTCCCACAAAGCACAAAACAACAACAAAAGGCACACTATTCATCTTACACCACTCATCCCAGGCCACCCCGTCCTCCTCTTTCCGATTTTGGCTCCTTGAGAAGTGCTCCAGGTGGTTGATTGCCAAGTTCCGGCTATACTTCCTGGTGTGGCGAAAAGACTGCCCACAAGGGCTCAGGAGTCCCAGCTGCAGCACCCCCTGGCAGCGCCAGCGGGACCCAACAGGGCTGCACCAAACTCCACTTACCATGGAGCCCTGTGGGAAACTGAGGCACCGCTTCAACCCAGGGGGGCTGCCGTCTAGCCTTCAGAGGGAGGTATTGCACAGTCCATGGTTGCTCCCCTTAACTATATATGCATCTATGGTATATCATTAATTTTAAAAAAAGGACATATTGGTATTAGTGGGATGCTTTCAAAAAAACGTTAGGGGGCGCGATTAAAACTTATGAAAACTATGTTCACAAAAAAAGATATGATAGAAGATCTCAGATGTCTCCAGTTCCTACCCAGTTCCTTTAGGGGCTTTATACTTGCTATTATCATTTAAAAGGAGTACAGAAATTAAAGCTATATGCTATGTTTGGGTGGATGTAATCAGAAAGGCTATGATGATTCTAAAGATCAGTCAGGAAAACTGTTGGAAAAAATGGGCAGAACTCTTTTGGAAACAAGGATTTTTCTTATGTTTTAAAATTGGACCTTTACAAAGATGCTTTTAGATGCTTTATTTTCTAAAGATGCTTTATTTTCATGTTAAAGCAACTGGTCATTTTATGTGGCTACTGAAAATGTTTAGTTTTTTCCAGATAACAAAATACATCTAGCAATACCAGGTTGTGTGGTGTTCAGTGCTTTTGTTTTATGGCACTGTGTATTTGACCTATAATACTTTTCTCATGCCCGTTATGGAGCTCTGTCTAATTACCTGAAGTTACAGGAATTGGGAAGTGATGAACTATTTTGGTAAGAATATGTGTTAAGGTCTACATAAGACCTAGGACCCTAGCATGACAAAACAAAAATCATAATTGGGCTTTTCTATTTTTAACTTTTTAATTAAAAACAGTGAAATGTTTTCCAGTTATCACCTGTGTTAATAGAAATAATTTGTTTTTTGAGTAGACAGAAAATATTAATTTTGTGCTAGTGTAACAACAGTGAGTGCTTTTACATGCATGAACAAAACTGGGATAAAGTGAGTAATCTGTCTAAGGTAGAAACCTGTTTTCTTAAATCTCTGTTTAAATGCACAAGTGTATTTACAGAGTTTTCCTTTGTCAAATTGCTCCTATGTTATAGAAATGAGCTAAGGAAAAAGTTGAAATCATCACTGTCCGCAGCAAATCCTTAAACACACGTGGAATCTGTCTGTCTTGTGCAGTGTGGGATTACTTTTAAAAATAACTTAATTATATTACTCACACGTCTGAAATCACCCAGCCTTTGGGGGGCTACTATTCCGTATTAAAATAATTACTTTTCATTTAGCGAAATGAATGAAAACACAGTTGCCTTATGTCTGTTAAGCATTCTCTTCGATATATGCTCCTGGATTCCGTTCATCATTGGAGGCTGTCTCCAACCGGTTGTAACAAATGAGAGTTTATAAAGTTAAAATGTTTCGATATCCCAGACTTTTTAAAACATGCGGACCCGGCCAGAGATTCCCTGCTACAGTGAGCCCGATTACAAAGAGTACGTATTTCACAAACGGGACCCTTCTGTACGTAGTTCAGAATACTGACCGCTTATTACACCAGAGCTGATACACAACCGGCCTGCGCTTTTTAAACCATGCCTGAGTATTCTCAGAGAAGAGGTTCTGTTTGAATTTTCAGATTCCGAGACAAAAACTACTTGATTGTAAAGCCCGTTTCGGTATGAAAAAGCTAATATTGTTTGCTTCAGTCCTATGAATTTGTACATTAATCGTCGTACACGCAGACAGATGGATATAAATGCTGCATCTTATATTATACACACACACGAGCGCGCTCATGTGCCTACACACGAGTGCACGCACGCACTTGAGAATAAACTTGGATATTATTCATAGTAAGGATAAAATACAAGGGGGTTTACAAATGATATAGCAATGATTAGATAGATAGATATTTTAAAAATAATTGTTACATAGATACCAGGATTCTTACCTAAAGCAATATTGGCAGGAGCGGCGACAAGTTAGATCGGTCCGACCGAAGCGTGTGTGTGTGTCCTTGGAAGTGGAGGGGCCTGACATCATGTGCTGCCTATCGGTGAGGCTTAGGCAGGCCATTCAGTATGGGTATGGATAGGAACATGCCTGAACTTGTACAGGGTCCGGCTGCAACATGCCTGAACATCTTTTTGGAAATCTGGGACGCCATGATATCCGGACCAAAGAGGACAAGGACAACCGAAGTTGTTATCAACGCTCAGTTCAGAAGCCTGCATCTCTGATGGTATGGGGTTGCATGAGTGCGTGTGGCATGGGCAGCTTGCATGTCTGGAAAAGCACCATCAATGCAGAAAAATATATTCAGGTTCTAGAACAACATATGCTCCCATCCAGACGTCATCTCTTTCAGGGAAGACCCTGCATTTTTCAACAAGATAATGCCAGACCACATTCTGCATCAATCACAACATCATGGCTGCGTAGGAGAAGGATCCAGGTACTGAAATGGCCAGTCTGCGGTCCAGATCTTTCACCTATAGAGAACATTTGGTGCATCATAAAGAGGAAGGTGCGACAAAGAAGGCCCAAGACGATTGAACAGTTAGAGGCCTGTATTAGACAAGAATGGGAGAGCATTCCTATTTATAAACTTGAGAAACTGGTCTCCTCGGTCCCCAAACGTCTGTTGAGTGTTCTAAGAAGGGGAGATGCCACACAGTAGTGAAAATGGCCTTGTCCCAAATTTTTTGGGATTTGTTGACACCATGAAATTTTGAATCAACATATTTTTCCCTTAAAATGATACATTTTCTCAGTTTAAACTTTTGTTCCGTGATTTATGTTCTGTTCTGAATAAAATATTAGAAGTTGGCACCTCCACATCATTGCATTCAGTTTTTATTCACGATTTGTATAGTGTCCCAACTTTTTTGGAATCCGGTTTGTACGTAGTAAAATGGAGTATTTGAAAATTTGAAGTGATGAAGAGAACTGAGGAATGTCAATGACAAAATAACTTTCAGCTGCTCCCTTTAGGGGTTGCCACAAAATAACAATGAATGCAAATAAGTTAACGTATATTTTTCACACAGCAGATGTATTAGGTTTCATAACTTAAACACCATGGGAAATAGTTTCACCAATGTGTTGAATTTGCATGCCTTGTTTACTGTTAAGTATAAGTAATAGTTTAAAATAAATTAATCCAAGCCACTGCTTTGGTGTAAACACCACTCCTATAAATAACTTCCCTTCTATTGTCCTTTTTGAACTCTCTGCCAAAAGCATGGAGTCATAGACTTTGCACATTTGCACGTATTTTATACATTTTGTATTTAGAAATTATTTACTGCTTGTAGTGAAATTGCAGATAGTGGAGCAGATATTGATGCACATAACTGCCCGACTTACAAAGGTGTTGTAAAGTTTAGCATTGCTTGTGTTGTGCTTTTTAGAGTACAGTATTCTGGAATTATTTTATCTTCTAATGTGTCTTTCAGTTTTATCCTGAATGTACATAAGGCTATGCCCCCTTTCTGTCTACATGACACTTTACTCTTGAGCATGCAACGGGTGTTAAACTGTTCTTTAGTGTCCAGGTATACATGGAACGAGTATTATGGTAGTGTTAAAAGTTTTAAAACTATTCATATTTGTGAGTTTGTCCAACGTAAAGGTTTATTACTCACTCCAAATTTGGTGAACTCAGTCTGTCCGAAAAAAAGCCTAGTATAGCTGATAAAGAACTTAAGAGGGAAACCCAACATTAGTCTTGTTATGGTAGTTTGTCAGTATATAACACACAATTTGTGATGCAAAAAGTACAGATGAAGTTGGAATGGAATTTATAATGAAGCTTCATCACAATGTTTTTTTTTTTTTAATTGATGAATTTCATTATACTAACTGTGATTGTCAAGATTACTGTTAAACACAAAGTGGTAATATATATATGCCACTCATAACATGCAGTCTTTAAATGAGTTATTTTTATTTCATTTTACTTCTTTCAAATTTAGCAGTGCAGCTACCCTGCTGTGTTCCCAAAATAGCAAAGGGTATTGGACAATATAGTACGACTGAGATTCTTGCCAGGAATGAAGTGTATGTTTTTTGTAGATAATCTCATCAATATTAGTTTTTGTACAGTTTGCATGTTTTCAGCCTTAATCATATTCATTTTCTCCTACAGTCTAAATAGAAATGTCTGGTTGCTTTGGCTATTCTTCATCATTATCTAAATTATGTAATATTATGCAACAACCTGGTCATTCCCAGAGCTTACTCTGGTTTTTTACCAGTTATTGCAGAAATATGCTGTCTCTCTCTCTTTGAAAAATTTGTTTTATCTATAGTTGTTCATTTAAATATAAAACTTAGTTTGTCAGTTTGCTTGTCTAAGTTCACACTCCCTATGGCAGTAATATGTACACTTGCTGTAAGAAAAGATTGTGTAAATTGATAGCTATAAGTATTATTTCTGTGCAATGTGTAGTAATCTGCTGAATATTTCTTGTTTGGTTTATTGTAGTATTAATAATAATACATTTTATTTAAATAGCACCTTTACCATGCTAAAGGCACTTACAGAATATAAGAAAGAACAGCAGGGTATACAGTATATAGCATTGTACAAACCAAATAAACAAGAGCATGACAGTGAATTCAGTGAAAAAAGCCTAACAGACAAGATAATTGATTGTCTAGCACATCATATATCATATAAAATATGTAAATATACATATTTAAATTTTACATTTTCTTGATTATTTGTTTTTTGACATTGTCATTTATTGGGATTGAAACTCTGAGTACAGGCAGTCGAAATGTGGTGGTTCTTCTAATAGTCTAGTTCATTTTCAATTCAGATGTGAAGTGTCATTGTGCAGGAAAACATTTGGAGCCATATAGCCAATGCAGTTATAAATTACACATAAAAAAACACCTCCAGATTCAGTACTTTTTTTTTTTTTTTGTCCACTGTCACAATAGGTGCTTGTTCCAATGCCACGAGTACACTCACAAGACTTTGCAAAATGGAAAGATAAATGATGGTGGGAAAACTTACTGATTATAAATTAAAAAAGAAAAGTCTAACTTCTCATTCTCCTGACTTGCTTCTTCTTCTTCTTTTTTCAGCTGCTCCCGTTAGGTGTCGCCAAAGCGGATCATCTTCTTCCATATCGTTCTGTTCTCTGCATCTTGTTCTGTTACACCCATCACCTGCATGTCCTCTCTCACCACATCCATAAACTTTCGCTTAGGCCTTCCACTTTTCCTCTTCCCTGGCATCTCTATCTTTAGCATCCTTCTCCCAATATACCCAGCATCTCTTCTCTGCACATGTCCAAACCAATGCAATCTCGCCTCTCTAACTTTGTCTCCCAACCGTCCAACTTGAGCTGACCCTCTAATGTACTCATTTCTAATCCAATCCATCCTTGTCACACCCAATGCAAATCTTAGCATCTTTAACTCTGCGACCTCAAGCTCTGTCTCCTGCTTTCTGGTCAATGCCACCATCTCCAACCCATATAACATAGCTGGTCTCACTACCATCCTGTAGACCTTCCCTTTCAGTCTTGCTGATACCTGTCTGTCACAAATTACTCCTGACACTCTCTTCTCCACCCTTCCTGCACTCTCTTCTTCACCCCTCTTCCACAATCCCCATTCCTCTGTACTGTTTATCCCAAGTATTTAAATACATCCACCTTCGCCAACTGCACTCCCTGCATCCTCACCATTCCACTGACCTCCCTCTCATTTACATACGTGTGTTCTGTCTTGTTCCTACTGACCTTCATTCCTCTACTCTCTAAAGCATATCTCCACCTCTCCAGGGTCTCCTCAACCTGCTCCCTACTATAGCTACAGATCACAATGTCATCAGCAAACATCATAGTCCACGGGGACTCCTGCCTAATCTCGTCTGTCAACCTGTCCATCATCATTGCAAATAAGAAAGGGCTCAGAGCCGATCCCTGATGTAATCCCACCTCCACATTGAATGCATCCGTCCCTCCTACCGCAGACCTCACCACTGTCACACTTCCCTCGTACATATCCTGTACAACTCTTACATACTTTTCTGCCATTCCCGACTTCGTCATACAATACCACAGCTCCTCTCGAGGCACCCTGTCATATGCTTTCTCCAGGTCTACAAAGACGCAATGCAACTCCTTCTGGCCTTCTCTAAACTTCTCCATCAACATCCTCAGAGCAAACATTGCATCTGTGGTGCTCTTTCTTGGCATGAAACCATACTGCTGCTCACTAATCATCACCTCACTTCTTAACCTAGCTTCCACTACTCTTTCCCATAACTTCATGCTGTGGCTCATCAATTTTATTCCCCTGTAGTTACTGCAGTCCTGCACATCCCCCTTATTCTTAAATATCGGCACCAGTACACTTCTCCTCCACTCCTCAGGCATCCTCTCACTTTCCAAGATTCCATTAAACAAACTATTTGGTTAAAAACTCCACTGCCATCTCTCCTAAACACCTCCATGCTTCCATAGGTATGTCATCTGGACCAACATCCTTTCTATTTTTCATCCTCTTCATAGCTGTCCTTCCTTTCTCCATGCTAATCCATTGCATTTCCTGATTCAGTATCTCCACATCATCCAACCTCTTCTCTCTCTCGTTCTCTTCATTCATCAGCCTCTCAAAGTACTCTTTCCATCTGCTCAACACACTCTCCTCGCTTGTGAGTATGTTTCCATCTTTATCCTTTATCACCCTAACCTGCTGCACATCTTTCTCATCTTGGTCCCCCTGTGTAGCCAATCGGTACAGGTCCTTTTCTCCTTCCTTAGTGTCCAGCCTCTCATACAACTCATCATACGCCTTTTCTTTAGCCTTTTTACCTCTCTACACCTTGCGCCTTATCTCTTTGTACTCTTGTCTACTTTCTGCATCTCTCTGACTTCTTCTTTGCCATCCACTTCCTCTGTATACTCTCCTGCTTTTCCTCATTCCACCACCAGGTTTCCTTTTCCAGATGTCATGCCAAGCGCCCTTTTTGCTGTCACCCTTACTACATCTGCTGTAGTTTCCCAGCTGTCTGGTAACTCTTCACTACCACCCAGTGCCTTGTCTCACCTCCTCCCTAAACTCAACCTTGCAGTCCTTTTTCAACTTCCACCATTTGATCCTTGGCTCTGCCCTTGCTCTCTTCCTCTTCTTGATCTCCAACATCATCCTACAGACCACCATCCTATGCTGCTTAACTACACTTTCCCCTGCCACCACTTTGCAGTCTTCAGTCTCCTTCCTATTGACTCTTCTGCATAGGATGCAATCTACCTGTGTGCATCTTCCTCCACTCTTGTACGTCACCCTATGTTCCTTCCTCTTCTTAAAATATGTATTCACCACAGCCATTTCAATCCTTTTGGCAAAATCCACTATCCTCTGACCTTCTTCATTCCTCTCCTTGACACCATACCTACCCATCACCTCCTCGTCTCCTCTGTTCCCTTCACCAACATGTCCATTGAAATCTGCTCCAATCACGACTTTCCGTCCCTTGGGTACACTGTTCACCACTTCATCCAACTCGCTCCAAAAATCTTCTTTCTCACCCATTGCACACCCAACTTGCAGGGCATATGCACAAACAACTTTCATCATCACACCTCCAATTTCCAGCTTCATAATCATTACTCCGTCTGACACTCTTTTCACCTCCAAAACACTCTTGACATACTGTTCCTTCAGAATAACCCCTACTCCATTTCTCCTCCCATCCATACCATGGTAGAACAATTTGAATCCACCTCCGATCCACCTGGCCTTGTTAGATAGATAGATAGATAGATACTTTATTTATCCCAAGGGGAAATTCACATAATCCAGCAGCAGTATACTGATACAAAGAAACAATATTAAATTAAATAGTAATAAAAATGAAAAAAAAAAAAAGCAGACAATAACTGAATAATTTTAGCATTTACTCCCCCGGGTGGAATTGAAGAGTCGCATAGTGTGGGGGAGGAACGATCTCCTCAGTCTGTCAGTAGAACAGGACAGTGACAAAAGTCTGTCACTGAAGCTACTCCTCTGCCTGGAGATGACACTGTTCAGTGGATGCAGTGGATTATTCATAATTGACAGGAGTTTGCTTAGTGCCTGTCGCTCAGCCACAGATGTTAAACTGTCCAACTTTACTCCTACAATAGAGCCTGCCTTCTTAACAAGTTTGTCCAGGCGTGAGGCATCTTTCATCTTTATGGTGCCTCCCCAGCACACCACCGCGTAGAAGAGGGCACTCGCCACAACCGTCTGGTAGAACATCTGCAGCATCTTACTGCAGATGTTGAAGGATGCCAACCTTCTCAGAAAGTATAGTCGGCTCTGACCTTTCTTACATAGAGCATCAGTATTAGCAGTCCAGTCCAATTTGTCATCCAGCTGCACTCCCAGATATTTATAGGTCTGCACCCTCTGCACACAGTCACCTCTGATGATCACAGGGTTCATGAGGGGCCTGGGCCTCCTAAAATCCACCACCAGTTCCTTGGTTTTGCTGGTGTTAAGTTGTAAGTGGTTTGAGTCGCACCATTTAACAAAGTCTTTGATTAGCTTCCTGTACTCCTCCTCCTGCCCACTCCTGATGCAGCCCACAATAGCAGTGTCATCAGCGAACTTTTGCAGGTGGCAGGACTCCGAGTCATATTGGAAATCTGATGTATATAGATTGAACAGGACCGGAGAAAGTACAGTCCCCTGCGGCGCCCCTGTATTGCTGAACACAATGTCAGACGTGCAGTTCCCAAGACGCACATATTGAGCTCTGTCTGGAAGATATTCCACAATCCATGCCACCAGGTGTGAGTCTACTCCCATCTCAGTCAGCTTGTCTCTAAGGTGCAGAGGTTGGATGGTGTTGAAGGCGCTAGAGAAGTCCAGAAACATAATTCTTACAGCACCACTGCCTCTGTCCAGGTGGGAGAGGGATCGGTGTAGCATATAGATGATGGCATCCTCCGCTCCCACCTTCTCCTGGTATGCGAACTGCAGAGGGTCAAGGTTTTGGCGGACCTGTGGCCTCAGGTGGTGAAGCAGCAGCTGCTCCATGGTCTTCATCAGATGTGACGTCAGAGCAACAGGCCGGAAGTCATTCAGCTCACTAGGACGTGATACCTTTGGGACAGGGGTGATACAAGATGTTTTCCAAAGCCTTGGGACTCTCCCCTGTTCCAGGCTCAGGTTGAAGATGCGCTGTAGAGGACTCCCCAGTTCCAACGCACAGGCCTTCAGCAGTCGTTTCAGTTGTTTCCCTTCCATTTAGTCTCTTGCATACACAATATATCAAGCTTCCTTCTCTCCATCATATCGGCTAACTCTCTGCCCTTACCAGTCATACTGCCCACATTCAAAGTTCCTGCCCTCAGTTCCACTCTCTTTACTTTGCTCCTCTCCTCCTGCCTCAGGATACGTCTCCCCCCCCCTCTTCTTCTCCTTCTCCTTCTTCTTCTTCGGTGAACAGTAGCCCAATTTCCGCCAGCACCCTGTTGACTAACAGTACTGGGGTCGGTCATTGTTAACCTGGGATGCGACAAATCCAGTATGGAAATTTGTATTGTTGTCCACATATTGATTTGGCAAAATTTTACACCGAATGCCCTTCCTGACGTAACCCTCCCCATTTATCTGGGCTTGGGACCAGCACAAAGAAACACACAGATTTGTGCATCCCCTGTGGCTGGGTTATTCTCCTGGCTCACTAAAGAGAAAATTAAATTTATGTGATTATTTAAGATACAAGTCCAGGGATGTCAGAGGAAAGCACATTTCACCGTTTGACACAACTCTGTATGAAAGTATTTGCAGCCTGTGCCAAGAGTTAACACAGAGTGTGATCACTGCCATATTTATACTATCGCTACCATGATGTCACCAAGGCGATGATCACAGTCCTATAATATTACATGAAAGAAATATAGATAATTAAGACTGTAATGAATTTGAACTTTGTTAGTTGATATCCAGATGAGAATCCTAGAGAGAGAAACTGGTATGTGATATAAATGAGGAATGAGTTCTAGAGGTCTGTACCAAACTTCACACATGGTCTTTGGGTGTAAAACAAATCACCCACTCATTACCTGATTATGGTGCAATCTTTGAAATACCCTAAGCAGACACTTAATAATCCAAGAATGGACACCAAAACTAAATGTACAAGGAGCACTGCAAGTACATACAGTATTTTGTGCCCTTCTAAAGGATAATGCACATTCTGTTTGTGTTCCCTTCAAGCTCCTAATTCCAGGGATGTATCTGAATGCATTAGAAAGAAATAGCCCACAAAATTGAGAGCACTGCTGTGTGAGTTTGTATTTTTATGTCTTTCAGTTTGACCTGTCCTTTACACTAATGGTCTGTCTCTGCTTAATGTTTTATTTTCAGCATTAATCCAATTAAGCTAATTTAAAATAATTGAACAGGATATTTACAGTTCAAGAGTAAATGTAGTGCCCCTGTTCTGAAATAAAAATTGAGTTAGGTTGAATAATATGAGTATATTTGTTAACAGTTGAACATTTAAGTGATGCCTTTAAAAATAAATACAGAAAACCATTTTTGTCTGACAAATTAAGAATACTGTCCCACAGATTTAGTATTTTAGGTTTGAATTCACATCCTGGTTATTTCCTCTATGGATTATTCATATTTTTTGAAGGTGCTTGTGTATTTGTTTTTCTCTGGAAACTTTGCTTTCCTTCCAAATCCAAAAAACATACATATTGGGTTAAATAGCACCTGTAAATTGGACAAGTGTGAGTATACAAGTTGTGTGCATGGGTGGACTCTGCTATAAACAGCATTTTGTTAAACAGCATGTTGGGAGGATATGCCCAGGGCCCCAGCTACCCTTAACTGCTTCAAGAAGGTTTTGGTGAGTTAGTTTGGAAGCTCCAAAAGCATTGAGGAATGATGTAAAGAAGAGCATAATCCACCATTTGTACTATTTACCCAGTTTCAATATAAATCATTCAAGTTTATCACAGTTATGTTTCAAAGATAGTGGAAAAGTAAAGACTAAAAAAAGATGAGGTACACAAATATCACAGCATTGTGAATTCTTAACAAAATGACTGGCTTTTGGATGGATATTGTTGTTGGTGCTTCAGGGACTTCCCAAAATAACTGCAATCCATTACAATAGTGTTGTTGAAATGTAATTCTCAAAGCAGCCTAATGGGTTGCAGTATCATCAAGAAGTGAATTACAAGCTCTAGTTATATATCCACTAAAAAGAACTTTCTTCAAGGACAAAAAATCATGCAAAGCACACTCGAAACTTGTTATACAGTCATGTGAAAACATTAGGACACCCTTTGAAAGCATGTGGTTTTTTGTAACATTTTTAATAAATGGTTATTTCATCTCCGTTTCAACAATACAGAGAGATTAAAGTAATCCAACTAAACAAAGAAAACTGAAGAAAAGTCTTTTCAAGATCTTCTGTAAATGTCATTCTACAAAAATGCCTATTCTAACTGAGGAAAAAGATAGGACACCCTCACATGTATTCCCTCTTAAATTGGCTCAGATCTCACACAGGTATATCACACCAGGTGCACATAATTAGTAGATCGTTACTCTGCATGTTGAATGAGGCTTGCCCTATTTAAACCTCAGACATTTAGTTTGGTGTGCTCCTGACTGTTGAAGTGAGAGTGAGCACCATGGTGAGAACAAAAGAGCTGTCAGAGGACTTCAGAAAAAGATTGTAGCAGCCTATGAGTCTGGGAAGGGATTTAAAATATCTCAAAAGATTTTGAAATCAGCCATTCCACTGTCCGGAAGATAGTCTACAAGTGGAGGGCTTTCAAAACAACTGCCAACATGCCCAGGACTGGTCGCCCCAGCAAGTTCACCCCAAGAGCAGACCGCAAGATGCTAAAAGAGGTCTCCAAAAACCCTAAAGTGTCATCTCGAGAACTACAGCAGGCTCTGGCTACTGTTGATGTAGAAGTACATGCCTCTACAATCAGAAAGAGACTGTACAAGTTTAACTTGCATGGGAGGTGTGCAAGGAGGAAACCTTTGCTTTCCAAGAGAAACATCGAGGCCAGACTGACATTTGCCAGAGATAAAGTTGACAAAGACCAGGACTTCTGGAATAATGTTCTTTGGACAGATGAGTCCAAAATTGAATTATTTGGACACAACAGCAGAGGACATGTTTGGCGTAAACCAAACACAGCATTCCAAGAAAAGAACCTCATACCAACTGTGAAGCATGGAGGTGGAAGTGTCATGGTTTGGGGCTGCTTTGCTGCAGCAGGACCTGGTCAGCTCACCATCATAGAATCCACGATGAATTCTACTGTGTATCAGAAGGTGCTTGAAGAACATGTGAGACCATCAGTTAGAAAATTAAAGCTGAAGCGGAACTGGACCATGCAACATGACAATGACCCAAAACATACTAGTAAATCAACCAAAGATTGGCTGAAAAAGAAGAAATGGAGAGTCCTGGAATGGCCAAGTCAAAGTCCAGATTTGAATCCCATTGAGATGCTGTGGGGTGACTTGAAAAGGGCTGTACGTGCAAGAAACCCCTCAAACATCTCACAGCTGAAAAAGTTCTGCATTGAGGAGTGGGGTAAAATTTCCTCAGACCGATGTCGAAGACTGGTAGATGGCTACAAGAACCGTCTCACTGCAGTTATTTCAGCCAAAGGAGGTAACACTCGCTATTAGGGGCAAGGGTGTCCTATCTTTTCCTCAGTTAGAATAGGCATTTTTGTAGAATGACATTTACAGAAGATCTTGAAAAGACTTTTCTTCAGTTTTCTTTGTTTAGTTGGATTACTTTAATCTCTCTGTATTGTTGAAACGGAGATGAAATAACCATTTATTAAAAATGTTACAAAAAACCACATGCTTTCAAAGGGTGTCCTAATGTTTTCACATGACTGTACATACTATTTGTGTTAATCTGTGTCCCTCTGTATACAAGAAAGGGTTGGTTGAGATCTTTTGAAAAATGTTTATTTCCTTATAGCTCATAATGCAAGTAATTTACAGCTGAAAAATATATGCATTTAGATGGGTAATCAATTACAGTTTATTTATATTTCTTATGATTCAAATGTCAAGATACATTCTTTCCCATTTTTTTAATGTATACTATAAGTTAAGATCTGTCCTGCTTATAACTTAAGCTAACCAAATAATGAACTTTTCCAAATGATAATGCAATATAGCACCATTTGCTAATGCATTGGTGTACATAATTTTAGTTATTGTGGAATGTAATTAAGCCTCCTTACCGTATCCCATTCTGAAGCCTTTGCTTTCATTTTAGTTACGCACTTAAATTCCATTTTCTAAACCTGCTTTTCTTGTATTTTTATATCCAAAAAAATCCTGTTTGCCTTCGCAGATTTTTTTCTTAATTATAAGAAAACTAAAAATAAAATAAAAAATGTGATATTTCCCTGTTTGTTCAAGATTTCTCCCAATATATTTGTATTCTACTTCAGAGTACACATTTCTTTTAGTTATTCCGGTATATAACCATTTGAAATTAAAATACAAGTTCTGTATCATATAAATTGCATATTTACATCTGATATATAACTCGCAGACCTGTTTTTTAGAGGTCAAGCAGATGATTATATAATATAGGAGGTAACATTTAGTGGCTTGTGGCTTAAAAGATGGTTTACAAGTCTACTGATACAATATTAAAAGCTGTGATATCCTTATCTGAATGGCAGAGGGGGCAAGCAGTTTGTTACTGGATTATATTACGGAATGGAAAGAGCTTTTTAAAGTATTGCACATCTTGCTTATTCATAAGATTTTTCTGTTTTTGTGAAACCAGGAAGTGTGTTACCCCAAGTTGCTGCCAGGATAGGTAGCTATCCCCTACATTTATAATTGTAAAAATAGCTGAGTATAGAGACAATAAAAACAGTGATTAGTTTTGTTTTATGCCATTAGTCGGTGCTTCTGTTTAATATTAACATGCATCAATTGTTTTTTTCGTTTTAAATGCTAGCCTTCTTGCAAACTGTTTCATTTATTGTGAATTACAGCTGTAGTTTATCCACGCAACATATTCCTCTTAACTTTTTTTGAAATGAAATATATTTAAACAAATGTTCAGTGCTGTGGGCACATGTCAGGCGAACAAGAGTAGTCTCAGCTTACATAGTTACTCTATGTTTAAGTGATGTTGCAAATATTTATGGTGGCTCTGAGGCTGGGTATCTGTACTGGCAATCATAAGGTCGACAGTACAAGTCCTGTAAATGCCAGAAGTGACTTTGGCCCTTAACCTGCAATTGCTTTGTCCAGGTTATGACGTTAATCTACATCCAGCTCTTCAAGCAAGTCCTCCAATTTACAGGGAAAACTTGGGGGTTGGTGGTAAGATTGGCACTCCAGCAACCATAAAAAACCTCACATCGTTCCAATGTGGTGCTCTGGTGTCACTCACTGCACTCGGGTCTCAATCCAGGTGGTTCGTTGTGTAGTGGGTGTGGCAGTGCACTGTAATCCGCACATACTCCCAACCTCTTCCATAAATCTTGGTTAATTAAGCAGAAACATGTATGTGAAATAATATACCTCGTTACTTTAAAATGGACAGGTGCCCTATTTTTAATTTGCATTCAAATTAGTATCATCCATCCATCCATCCATTTTCTAACCCGCTGAATCCGAATACAGGGTCACGGGGGTCTGCTGGAGCCAATCCCAGCCAACATAGGGCACAAGGCAGGAACCAATCCTGGGCAGGGTGCCAACCCACTGCAGGACACACACAAACACACCCACACAGCAAGCACACACTAGGGCCAATTTTTTAGAATTGCCAATCCACCTAACCTGCATGTCTTTGGATTGTGGGAGGAAACCGGAGTGCCTGGAGGAAACCCACGCAGACACGGGGAGGACATGCAACTCCACGCAGGGAGGACCCGGGAAGCGAACCCGGTCTCCTAACTGCGAGGCAGCAGCGCTACCACTGCGCCACCGTGCCGCCCAATTAGTATCATACAAGTTGCATTAGGGAATTAATAAGTTAAAAGTGCTCATCAGATTTTCAAAATGCATAGCACTAGCATCAGCTGTATATCTCAAAAGAGCAAATTCATTTTTTTATGTTATTGATATGAAAAATCTTAAATCATGTTTTACAAATACTAAGATAGTCTTAGTGACTAGCTGTAGCAATTGATTTTTAAAAGTTATGAAATGCTAGAAGTTATACTATTATACTTTTTGAATGTTTACTTGTCTTATGCTGGGAAGATACCATAATTACTAACTTCATCTAGAAAACATTTAAATCTTGGTAAACAAAGGAGAAAAAACATAGAAATGTGAGATGCTCTTAAAATTTAAAACACTACTACATTTTTGTTTATGGTTTTACTTTCAATCAACTCACTAAGAGCATATTGTTTTTATGCACCTGTCCAATATTGCTTACAGTATTTTTTCCCCTCTTGATAGGCTACCAGTTTGCAAACTTTAAATTTACCCATTTTTTTTTTTTTTTTTGTGGACTTTCTTTGGATAACACTGTTCTCCAACATGTATTATAGGATGGCACAGTGGTCTTTGGTCACTGTCTGTATGGAGGTTTAACCTTCAGAGTGGGAGTATTTTTCCACACAGATGGGTCGGTTGTAGTTTATTATACAACCGGCTCATCAGAAATAAAATTTAAATGCATAATATGCCATGCCAGTATTTTTAAGACTTGTGTTAGAATATGTAAAAGCTTTCTAAGTTTGATTTTATCAAAACCATTCTAAACAGGCTGATGTTACATGGAAGCTGCCGTTTGTGATTTTTAATTTTATATCCTTATCCCAAATGTTAAACAGCTCCTCCCTAATAAACGCCTCTCCTCCTCTTTTGTTAGTCAAGAGACCTTAGTTTCTTGTTTACAATATGCACCGATCATTCTGGATGTATATAATTAATATTTTAGCAAAAAGACAGGCGTTTTGAATGTTTTGCACATAGGACTGGATAACTGACATGTGGCTTATATGACAAGAGAAATGCACATTTTATTGACAGGTTTTTCACATTGTTTACTGTAAATTAGCCAAAACGTTGATGTTTTTTTCAGCAACAAAAATGTTACATGTAACAGAAATATGTACATTTTTCCACTGCTGTACTGATGCAGATTTAGTATATGTGCTTCATTTGATAACTTTTTTTGGCAGTTTTTTTCTATTGCTTGCACATGACTAGGAAGACTGTCAATGCCTAACTTATAGAGTTGACACTGCCTGTTGTGTCATTATAACCTGCCCTAGCACAAGTCATAGTAACTTCAACATTTCCCTTGACTCGGACATTCACAGTTGCTGCATTATGAATAGTGACTAGAAGGCAGACTCTGTATTGACTGTAATGGTCAGCCCGTCTTGGTCCTTCTACTGGAATAAAGATCCCAGAACTTGCTTTGCACATCATGTAAAAACTAGATACTGAATTGTATAACAGTCTTCCCTTTTGAGACTTTTGTTAATACTAATGAGACAATCGAACATAAGTTGGTCCAGCATTATTAAATTCTGGTGTTTGTGTATAACTGTGGTTAATTAATGTAAGTGTTATTTTTTTTTCTGTAACAAATCTCCTTTGTACTGAAGCTATAAAAATGTTTAGTTGCTATATTATTTGTTAAAATGCTCAAAATTTCTGTTCTTATATTACCCTCAGTGCATCACAGCAATAAAATTAAAACTTTGAATATCCTGTGTTCACTCACTGATTTTTTTTTTTAAACTGTTTGTATAATACAAAGTTAATCATTTTTCTCAGACTTGTACAAAAAGATTCCACAAAAACAATATCAAAAGCTGTTGATCTTTCAAAAAACAAAATAATGAAAAAGACTTTATATGAAGGTTACAGTGCAGTACAATTATTACTTAAAATCTATGTATACTGGTTTGGGACAAGAGAGAATAAATAGTGAGACAACAGGTAGCTTTTTCAGCCAAAAGTTAGAAGTATGATTTATGACAGGTTGTCCTTCCTGAGTGTTTTTTTTCCCAATAATAACTTTCCTTTGGAAAAGACTAAAGACTTTATCCTTGACTAGGTGTGTTTTGTGCATCCTCTTATGGAATAGCATCTTGCCTTGTGACATTTGCAGATGTGTTGATCAAAAAGGTTAAGAAAGCATTCTTGAACTGCTGACCTTTTTTCCTGAATTTGGTCTATAGAAAACCTTGATTTTATTTGTGACATTAAAAGTTAAATTCAAACTCTGATCCATAGCTGTTTTTCTTTCTTACATCTTTCTTAATTTACCATTTTATTTCTTCACAGGAATTGATCCCCTTGATTTTGTGTACTGCTTGTCTTCACCCTGAATCTAAAGAGAGAGATCAGTTGCTTCATATTCTTTTTAATCTGATTAAGCGTCCAGATGATGAGCAAAGGTAAGGGGATTTTCCAGATGGCAAGAGTAACCATTATGCTTCCTCGACAGACCACAATTCTAGTTTCATAGTGGATCCATTGTGCAATCTTGTGGTTCTTGTCTTTTTATAGAATGAAGAAAAAGGAACTTCAGTGTCGCTTATAAGTCATTTCCACATTCATGTAGTAAAAGGAAAGAAAACCCTTTTTGAGTTGTATCGTTTTATATTTTCAGAATAACCAGCAACCAGTTAGCATTCACAAGTTCTACAGTTAAACAATTATAACCTATATTGATAGATTTAATGATGCCTTAATTTATTCAGTAAAAAATAATGCAACATACAGAAGTCATTTAAAATTGAACAGAAGCATACTTGTGACAATTGCCTCCTCTGTAGCCATGCAGGTTTTCCTTAATTCATATGGTTTGCTTGAAACTGTGTTGCCCCTTGTGAAGATTTTGCTTCCAGTCCTTACTAATAATTACATAAAAATAAACATCTAAAACTAGTGAATTCTTACTGTGACCTGCATGCAGTCACTGAATGTTGCCAAAGGATAGAACAATTATGAGACCTATACAGTTTAAATCAAAGTCAAAGGGAGTGGAAGCCTTTTTTAGTAATGCTTTGTGCAAGAACAAAACTGTGCCTAACCATTATTTATTTAAACTGAATTTCTGTGACTCTTCACATGGTTAAAAAAATTAATGCCTGAATATACTGTTTCATTTAATCGACCTGAGAAAGATTTATAATTACTTAGCAGATACTTTTATGAAAATAAATCTGTATATTTTACAAGAAATACACATTTGGATGATTAGCAGGACAGAGGAAACTTACTTAATGATAATCCCAAAATAGATGCCTAGAAGTTTTCCACAAATGAATTCCAGACTTAGATCAATTAAACTAGTTTAGATATCTATTAATATGACAGAAAACAGCATTTATCTCAGAGCCTTAGACTTTACTAGTATCCTTTAAGCTAAGGTGCACAGACTATATGTACTAAGTATATTGCCAGCACTATGTTAGGTGTAAATCTAGCTGAAGTAGTGGAAAAAGCTCATTGTGGTAAAAAAAAAAAAATTCTTTAAAAGAGAAATAATTAAGTTGGGTCACAATGTTTACTTTACAGTTTCATGTTTATTAGTATTTACAGCGCATCACTTTTTTCACATTTTGTTATGTTACAGCCTTTTTCCAAAATGGATTAAATTCATTTTTTTCCTCAGAATTCTACACACATCACCCCATAATGACAATGAAAAAAGTTTACTTGAGGTTTTTGCAAATTTATTAAAAACTAGCAAAATACCTGTGCTTCGCTGCGGCGAAGTACTGCCTTAAAATTTTTATTAAGAAGAACATTAAACCTTTTTAAACTGAGGGAAAAATATACCAATAATTATTTGTTAAGGATCTCTTTGTATATCACATTGCCAGTTGGACCCTAAGAATTTCACTCTTATAGTGCTCCTGTGTAGTATAATTATCTCCTGTATCGTCATCAGTCCATTCCTTGAACCTGTCCCAGACTTTCAATAACTATAATCATAATAAACAAACAACAAAACAGTGGAGAAGCCGTGGATTAAATAAAAAGGCTGTAGTTATCATCAGGGAGACGTGAATCCCGTGGCGAAGCAAAGAAGGGAATGTAGAGACTGGAGCGACGGACGGAGTCGGATTTGGGGACCCCTGGCCTAGGGCTTGCTCTCTCCATACTCTCAACAACCCACCCTGACATCCCCACCCCAAGAACTCTCTCTCTCGTGCTGGAGGCAGAAGTACTGTAGATGCAAACTGGATGCTGTTTTTGTTTACTTTTATTTGAGATAAACTCTTTCATAAAAATTGTTGTCTCTACCCAGTTTTCTAAAGGTGTTTGCTGTTGCTTTGCATTTGCTTGTACTTGAATGATTAACATTTAAGTAATTATTTGATGTTTTAATGAGCAGTGTTGTGGATACAGAGGAACTGCAAAAGTTTTTCAAACCACTGCTGTCCCTGTGGCTGTTTCTGTATGCTTTTTAGCCTCTTTCTGTGTGTTTTTTAGCCTCTTGAGCTAACTTGTGTAATGTGTAACTTGAAACTGGCACTAAAGTTAAAAGGGAGTTTGAACAGTTCATCTGTGTTTGACTTTATTTGACAAGATAAGATGGTTACACAATGAAGAGCATCTGAAGTTTACACAAACATACGCTAATCTCTTATTACAGCAGACACTATATAAAAGATATTTAATATGTGCAACCTTTGATTCTTTGAAATAAATGGCCCCTATAAGCAATTATGTGGTCAGCACAATCCCTCAAAGGGTAAGAGGGAGTGTAAAGTGTTATCTCTTGATGAGAAAATAAAAATTTGAGATCTTTTGAAAAGTCGTATGTCACTTGGTTGATTTAAAATATTTGGGTGGTTATGTATAGGTCATTTGCAAATACTTTGCTCTTAAAAGTGAGGGTCTGAGGATTTCGGTGTCTGCGGTAAATTCTGGAGCCAATCGCCTGTGTATATGGAGGACTGACTGTAGCTGTATTATCTTTTAAACCATTGCATGGCTGCACTTAGGTCCTAATCTGGATCCTGAGTTGGTTTGTCGTGTTGTGGGTGCAGCAATGCGCTGTATCAACATGTGCTCCTAACCTCTCTCTCTTTCTCTCATGGCTTGATGGCTATTTTTAGTAAGTGGTATTAGTTAAAATTTGATGACTGTGAATTTACCCTTGGCCTTGCCCTTCTGTCAGCCTAAATTTATGTTAAACTGTTTTTGAAGCCCAAGTTAAAGTCCCCAAAAGCCCAGTCTTCTTATGAACATATACATACTAGCCGACAGCCGCCGTAGCATACAGCGTTGTAAGAATAGGAACTGAAAATGGTGAGAAAGGAATTCAGAAATCAAGAAGAAAGAAATACTTCTTGAAAGACACAATTGTGAATAGGTGTTTTGCTGGAGACGACAGATAATGAGTCAAAAGATCTAACCATAGAAAAAGCCACATACAACTGACTGTGACTGAAGACTGGTTGTTGTAGATTAACGCAAATCTTTTAAACCGTTTGTCCTTGGGACTTGTTGATAGTAATGGCGAAGGCCAGTCTGAGTGGGAATTGTGTGCGTTTAAATATAAAAGGAAGATTGGTGTCGGAAGGAAGGAGAGATATTCTGGGAATGAAGATTGTTTCAGAATTTTGGATAGCGATCAGTTTGCCCTATGTCGTAGTGAGAGTGCATTGCCTTTATCAACCGTTTGTGTCTAGAAATAACCCACTGATCGGAACAGGCAGTTGCCGGATCCCGGAATACAGATGACGTTGTACAAAAAGGCTTAGGAAACGACCATCACAGGATAACAAAAATAGCAAGGAGTGAAACCAATGCCATTGGTCGAGAGAGTACCTTCCTGTAGCAGGCTACGGGAAAGACTCCCAGGTGCACACATGGCCGAAGTGAAAGGTTGCGCAATCAGGGTAGATATAGAGCAGTAATGTGACACCAATGGGGTCATGAGAGAGGAGCGGGGAACGCGGTAGTCCGAAGGAGGAATATGAATCGTGAAAAGCAGCATTGGGGTGTATGGGAGGCCGCAGGCAGCGTGGGGAAGGGTTTGGAAGAGGAGGAGAAATGCCATGTGGGCTGCGTATGGGGGGAACCGGGTTTGAAGAGGAAGCAGGATGAACCAGAAGAGAAATATATATAAGAGATTGAGCATGTTTCTTATAATTCTCTGCATTAGCTTATTTGCATTCCAGAATTCAACACTGTGTTAAAATTATTACCCCCAATTTGCTTAGCTATTGTTTAAAAAAAAAAAAAAAAGAACATACTGTATCTAATGGACCACTTTTCTGCAGATGTCTCCAACTTCACCCACAGTGTCTTCTAAAACTTTTACCATCCTCACTAGCCTTTCAAACAATTGTCTTCATTCAGCTTCACCCTTTACTTCTGTTCCAAACCCCTGGCGATGTATTACATACAGTATGATGTAATCATTGAGCTGAATTGCTTGCTTGTAAGCATTTCTTGTCCTGTGTCTGTATTTAGTTTCTACAGACCTTTTTGCTAAAATCTCTAGCTTAAATGCCTACAAGTAAAAGTAATTATCTATAATATAGTTACAGTCTTGTTCACACAGTGTATTTACTTAAAAGCTACATTGTATCTAAAATTGATCATAGAAATTAAATATTATGAATCCTATTTAATATTGTATAATAAAAAACTCTGTTATTGACAGAAATGGTTCTTATATTATGTCCAGTGTTTCCACTATGGACTGTGTCTCCTATGAAATGTGTGTGTGTGTGTGTGTGTGTGTGTGTGTGTGTGTATATATATACACAGTATATGCCCTTTGGGCAAACCTTGATAAACATGTTGTTTAAAGACAAGGCAAGTACCATTAAGGAGCAACTGGGTAAGCTCCAGTGTGAAAGGAGTCGTCATTGAAGCTTGGGTAGTTCTGAGAGTACTCATGAGAAGGTAACATTAGTTTGTCCATGCAGTTAAATCAACATAAGGTGACTAGTTTTCAAAGAAGTTCCACTGTGATTCAAATTTGAGCCAGTTCTCTACTTCAAATATGGCTGCTTTCTAATTGTATAATCATATACATGATAGTTGTATTAATTAGATTTTTTACATTGTGGTGTATGGCTGGCCGTTTATCCCGGCCAATACTCCCAAGCCGCCAGGTGCAGCCTTCCCTGCAGTATGGAGGTCCTCCGAAGACCAGCAGGGCATCATGGACATTGCAGTTTTTATACACAGCCCTGCTGGATGCCATGGGGGACACTAGGAGACGCTGCAGGGGGGGAACAACGGTTATTTACCCTACGCCCCGGAAGTATGTTCGAGTCACATGGACAAGGGGAATGACGTGCTTCCGGGGTGAAGAAAAGGACTTTTTACCTGACCTGGAAGTGATACAAGATCACATGGACTGGGGATTGGGAACACTTCCTGGTCAGGGAATATAAAAGGGCTCTGGGAACTCCAGACGACGAGCTGAGCTGGGTGGTAGGAGGGCAACGCGTCTGGGAGTCGGAGGATTGTATTTGTGATTGAATATTGTGATTTATATGAATATAGTGGAGGAGAGGGTGCTTTGTGCACTGTGTCGATTTAATAAAATCATCATTTGGACTTTTACCTGGTGTCTGAAGTCGTGGACAGGGGTTCAAGGGAGCGATAGCGCCCCCTATCTGTCACAACATCTATAAATCTCAGAAATGTGCAGAATAACATAAGAAGTTCTTAATATGGCGATTAAACATTGTCACAAACTACTTGACCAATGTCCTGTTTTTCCTGCGTTCCTTTTTATCCAATAAATATTCGCGATCTAGGTGTCACAAAAAATGTACCTAGTCCTATATTTAATCAGCAATCAGACCATTCAGTAGTACCATTGGTGGTGACACAGACAGCTATTTGCTTCAAAAGTTGCTAATTTAATGATATTGTGAAATTTTTTAGGCCCCGACAACCCACCAACTGTGCTGAGTGTCAACACTCTTTTAACGCTGACTAGTTGTCTGCTACTGGTGCAACTGCAAGTTCGCAGACTTCCTGACTCCTTGTCGATTGCCTGCTGGTTGACATGGGGCTCGCTATTGATGCAGTGTTGTCTGAGTTAAGCGACAACCTCTGTGATGAGATGATTCAGAGTAATGTCAAAACTCTGTATCTGACCCTCAGATTGGAAGGAGCCCAAGCCATTTGGAGGCAGAGGGGCAACCCGATTTTGGCTTTGACCCCTGTGTAGCCGGCACATCACCAGCACTGCTGGTGAGGAGCATCTGATCAGCGCCCCACACAGAAGATGCCATCGGGATAATTCCACAGCCAGAGCTGGCAACAGCTGCTTTCGCTCTGACCAGTCTAGGCATCTGGGTAGGGAGTGTTGTCTCCCACCTACCTGCTCAGTCCTGGGAGAGTGGCTTGGCCAAGGTCTGCTGCTCTCTGGCCAAGTTCTTGAAAAAGGGTAACATTAAGGTTTTGGTTGACTTAGCCGTGCGAGAGGTCTTGTTGGACTCTGTCATCTAAAATGATGTACCCTGCATAAGCATGAAGCATGTAAACATTAGCTGCGCTCATGGGGATGTTAAAGGGTATGAGATGGTACTATTCCCACTGAAATACAAGGGAAGGAACTTTAAAGTTTGGACTGCTGTATCGGACTCTTCACCCTGGCCTTTCTTAGTTGGGAGGAGGAATGCCCTATTCCCGCAGGTCTTTGCTGCCTGCAAAATACCTGTTTCTTTAATAGATAGAGAGGGGCTCACCGCTGACAAGGTCAGCCAGGAAGCCATCTCAGAGATTGGACCTGATTTGCCAAGTGAAGATGGAGATGAACTCTCAACTGAGTTTCTGGAACAGTGGAGGGTGCTGCACAGCAGGCACTTGCACCTTCAGCCTCCCTAAACAACAACAACATTTATTTATATAGCACATTTTCAAACAAGAAAAAATGTAGCTCAAAATGCTTTACAAAATGAAGAATAGAAAAATAGAAGACACAATAAAAAATAAAAAGTCAGCATTAATTAACATAGAATAAGTAAGGTCCGATGGCCAGGGTGGACAGAAAAAAAAAAAAAACCTCCAGACGGCTGGAGAAAAAAAATAAAATCTGTAGGGATTCCAGACAAAGAGACCGACCAGTACCCTCTGGGCAAAATGGGACTGTTGCTTCTGGCTGTTGGGAACCTTTGCCTAAGGAGGAGACAGAGCAGGGTCGGGGTCTGTTGCATCAGTCTCTGGGGACACAGGGGCTGACACAGTCTGGTTTTGCAAGCTTACAATGAGCTGACTGAGCTTAGATTTAGCACTTGAACAAGCACTTGTTGCAGATGATTATTACTATGAGGAATGGGAAGGCCTTAGCTTCAAAACTTTGCACTTTTTAATTAATTAAGAATGGCTTCTTGTATAGGGTGATTTCCAATCACATTGGAGGCTTGAGCAGTTGGTGGTCTCAAGAGGGCACAGATTAATGGTGGTGAAAATTGCTTATACCCATGTCTTGGGTTGTTCATCTTGGTGCAGAGAGGACAAGGGATTTTATTTCGAAAAGCTCTTATTGGCTGAATATGGGTGGAGTTGTGGTGGGGTTTTGTAAGTCTTACCTCAACTGTCAAGTTATCTGCATCTTTTGGACGTCCCTTTTGAGGGAGTTGGGTTAGACTTTGTTGGTCCGCTTCCCAAAAGTAAGAATGGTTGGTCCACTTCCCAAAAGTAAGAATACTCATGCTGGTTGATTATGCAACAGGCTATCCCGAAGTGGCCGCTATGTGAAAGGCTAATGCCTAGACTGTTGCTAAGGCTCTGTTAGAAATGTTCACTCATATTGGCATTCCACACAAGATTTTAACTGATAGGGTACGCCCTTTACCTCCTGCATCATGAAACAGCCATGTGAGTGCCTTGCAATTAAATAACTGATCTCCACTGTTTATCATCCTTAGACAAATGGACTGACTGAATGATTTAATAAGACTTTAAAGCAGAGTATTCGGTAGGTGACCTGACCTCCTGGGACACAGTGTTCCTTTTCTCATATTTACTGTTCAGGAATCTCCTCAGGCATATACTGGCTTAAGTTAATTTTGTCAAGTGGCCACGAGGGATATTGGACCTTTTTTGAGAAGAATGGACCGGGGGTTCACACTGACACTCATGGGGCAGAATTTGTTGATCAGGTCGCTTCACTCCAAGTACATAGATTGTTATCCATCACTGTGCATCAGCTATGTGAACAAGAGACCCAGAATCATAATTCTAATAGAAAAATCTAATTTCTTGAATTCAAAAAAGGCAATTGGGTTCTGTTTTTAATCCCGTCTAACCCATGTAAGTTTCTGATGAAAGGCCTGGGTCTGGCATGAGTCCTGTGAAGTACAAAGTTAGGATTCCCAGCTGGCGCAAGGCCATGCAAATCCTAGATGTTACTCTTTTGAAGGAGTGGCACAACCCTAATTGGGTTTTAGCCACTGCAATGGCAGTCTTTCATATTGTGGTTTCAATTGGTGATGATTTGGTGGACACTCAGAAGGCCGAGTTGCTGTCCCTGATCGTAAGGTACTCTGATGTCTTTATCCGTACATGGCCAAATTGAACTTGCTAAACGCAAGATTGTGGCTCAAATTGGTGTTAGGGTAAAGCGGCACCCATATATTATTTCGGAAGTAATGAGGGCTGTGATACACAAGGAGGTGAAGCAGATGCTCTATTTGGGTATGACTCGCGAGGGTAAAAGCAAATGACGCAGTCAATTGTTCTGGTTCTAAACCTGATGGTTACTTTCATTTTTGTATACAGTAGACTTTTAATACTTGAATAAGAGTTTCAAATTTGATGTGTACCCAGTGCCACATATTGATGACTTACTGGAGAGGCTCGGGCAAGCATTGTATATTTCCACCCTGGATCTTACAAATGGGTACTGGCAAGGTGCTGCTGGAGGAATCCAGCTGCGAGAAGACTGCGTTCGCCACACTGGTGGGGTTGTTCAAATTCACCAGACTCCTGTTTGGTCTCTATAGTGCAGCGTTGACTTTTCAGCAGATGATGGATCAGTTTTGTTACCCCATTCTGCATATTCTGGAATGTATCTCGATGATCATTTTTAATAATGATTGGCAGTTGCATCTTAACTGCCTACAGGCAGTGTTTGTTAGGCTAGCTGGGTTGATAGCTAACCCAAAGAAGTTAAACTGGGGATGTTGGAAATATATCAATTAGGGTATTCTGTGGGGAGCTGGTTTGATTAAACCTCAGTTGGAAGCATATTCATGCTTTCCTTGGACCTGCTGGTTATTACCAGAGGTTCATTCCTAATTTTGCACATAAAGCCGCCCCTCCCATTGACCTGACAAAAGGCAGAAAGCACCGAAGCATTGTCTCAACCAGTGATTGTGAAATGTCCACTTTGAATTTGTTCCCCGTTCTGAGGAATCCGGGCTTTTCTAAGGAGTTCATTCTTCAGATATATGTGAGTGCATTTGGTTTGAGGGCTGTACTGTCTCAGAGTTTCAATAGGAAGGAACATCCCATCACTTTTCTGAACAGGAAGTTGCTTCCCAGGGAAAGTAATTACTCAAACATCAAATAAGAATGTTTGGATGTCAAGTAGGCAGTGAAGGCGCTCTGCTACTACTTGTTGGGTCCGTGGTTTACCCTGGTGACTGATGTACGCCCAGCTCCAGTGGCTCTACAGGCAGATGCATACAAAATCCCGGCTAACTAGGTGGTTTATTAGCTTGCAGCCATTTAATTTTGATGTTTGCCATCGTCCCGGTTCAACGCACATCAATAATCACATTTGACCGAGGCCGGCTTAGACTGTCACTACATTCACACCAGTGTGAACAAAGCAGAGGGCTTGTGAGATTTTTCAGACCCTAATAACTGCCCAAATACGCTGTGTGCCAATACTGTTAACACAGACAAGGAGTGGTTGTCTTCTGCCAGTGCATCTGCAAGTTCGCAGGCTTCCCGCACAACATGTCTATTGCCCACTGGTTAATGTAGGGAACAGTTAAAACTGGCCGCTGACCAGGCCTTGGGCCACTTTATGTCTCTTCGGTTGTGCAGGGAAGGCCATCTGTTCTTTTGATTTGAGAATGGAGCAAATGCAGGGCAAAGCCATCTTCACTGCTTGTATGCTGCGGGTGTTTGAGTAACAGCTCCCGTTTGAATACATTCTTGGAAAATGTTCCTGTTTTCACAACAATAGTGCTGATTTTTTTTTTTTAATTTTTTTAGGAACCTGGGCTCCCTCCCATTCTTCTCTTGTGCAAGTCTGTGACCCACTCATTACAATATGTGTAAAATACTGACCAGAGAGAGAGGGAGTTCTCGTACAAATAACGATGATCAAATCCTCATATTTGAATTCACAAGGTCACCCTGATTTATATATAGCTGTGCTTTATACTAGGTTTCCACCTTATTTTCCACTAACTGGCAGTATCTATGCTGAACAGTAGATATCAGTCTCCCATTAGGAAGATGTCATCACTACTCTCATTAATGCAAGACACTGGACCCTTTCAAGAACACATTTGAATTGAAAGTATTGTACCCATTCTTCTGATCCTAGCTAGGATTTTTGGTTTGTATCTGTTCTTTCCAATTTAGTACCTGCACACCTACAGTCACTCTTTGCATAAGACACTCCATCTCTATGGTGCCAGATTTTTTACCTTGTTTGGCTACCTTCAATATTACTTAGGCCCAAGAAGCCATTATCTATACTAATAAAAGGCAAAGCCCTCACTCACTCACTCACTCACTGACTCACTCACTCACTGACTCATCACTAATTCTCCAACTTCCCGTGTGGGTGGAAGGCTGAAATTTGGCAGGTTCATTCCTTACAGCTTCCTTACAAAAGTTGGGCAGGTTTTATATCGAAATTCTACGCGTAATGGTCATAACTGGAAGCAGTTTTTCTCCATTTACTGTAATGGAGATGAGCTTCAACGCCGTGAGGGCGGAGTTTCGTGTGACATCATCACGCCTCCCACGTAATCACGCAGTACATAGAAAACCAGGAAGACCTCAAAAAGCGCCAAGAAAACATGCATTATATAATTGAGAAGGCAGCTAAACAATAAGAAGCGGCGAAAGTGAATATACAACCATATTCATGAGTTCTGCTACTTCGGAAACAAAGCACGATGTAAACCTACACTTTAAATTAAGTTTATAGACAGGCTGCCGCTGGCGTTTCTAATTTAGTGCCTGCCCATATAAGGCCGTCCGTCAGCGGCAATCCAATAGCAAACTGCCACGGGTAAATATTCACGGGTGAAGGACTGTGCTTATGGAGAGGAAGATGAGATGGTCAGGGTGGTGTTTGATACAAACTCAGCGAAACTGCGAGAGAAAGTTTTAAGTGCCAGGACTAAGGTAACATTAAATAAAGCTATGGACATAGCACGAGATGGCACCAGCACAGCTGGGAACCTTCGATGCAAGTACACCAAGTGGCTCACGTGAACTGACGCAGTGCACAGATAAAAAGCAACAGTTCCAAAGAGCTGAACAAAACCAATTACACAATTGAAAAGGCAGCAAAAATATGAAGCGTCTGATAAGCATATTCATAAATGCAGCTACTGTGGAAACAAAGCACACGGTGGAAAAAGTCAATGTCCCGCTAAAGGAAGACAGTGTAAAAAAAAACCCGTGCATGCAGTGTGTCAGGTCTCAGATACAGAAAAGGAGACGAGCTGTTTATTGATGCAGTAAGAAACGAATCGATGAATGAAACCTGTCATCTTTACAACGATTGACAAACACGGAATGTAACTTGAACACAACACATCCTACAAATACGAACCTGATTGAAAGAAATAATGATAATCAAATCCTTGATGACAGCAACACTCAGTAACACTCACAAAACAAATACTGTATATTGACAGTCATGTTACGTTATTTTTAAAATGTTCCCTTTTCTTTTCTACCTTTTTTAACACACTACTTCTCCGCTGCGATACGCGGGTATATATATATGTGTACAGTCATGTGAAAACATTAGGACACCCTTTGAAAGCATGTGGTTTTTTGTAACATTTTTAATAAATGGTTATTTCATCTCCGTTTCAACAATACAGAGAGATTAAAGTAATCCAACTAAACAAAGAAAACTGAAGAAAAGTCTTTTCAAGATCTTCTGTAAATGTCATTCTACAAAAATGCCTATTCTAACTGAGGAAAAGATAGGACACCCTCACATGTATTCCCTCTTAAATTGGCTCAGATCTCACACAGGTATATCACACCAGGTGCACATAATTAGTAGATCGTTACTCTGCATGTTGAATGAGGCTTGCCCTATTTAAACCTCAGACATTTAGTTTGGTGTGCTCCTGACTGTTGAAGTGAGAGTGAGCACCATGGTGAGAACAAAAGAGCTGTCAGAGGACTTCAGAAAAAAGATTGTAGCAGCCTATGAGTCTGGGAAGGGATTTAAAAAGATCTCAAAGATTTTGAAATCAGCCATTCCACTGTCCGGAAGATAGTCTACAAGTGGAGGGCTTTCAAAACAACTGCCAACATGCCCAGGACTGGTCGCCCCAGCAAGTTCACCCCAAGAGCAGACCGCAAGATGCTAAAAGAGGTCTCCAAAACCCTAAAGTGTCATCTCGAGAACTACAGCAGGCTCTGGCTACTGTTGATGTAGAAGTACATGCCTCTACAATCAGAAAGAGACTGTACAAGTTTAACTTGCATGGGAGGTGTGCAAGGAGGAAACCTTTGCTTTCCAAGAGAAACATCGAGGCCAGACTGACATTTGCCAGAGATAAAGTTGACAAAGACCAGGACTTCTGGAATAATGTTCTTTGGACAGATGAGTCCAAAATTGAATTATTTGGACACAACAGCAGAGGACATGTTTGGCGTAAACCAAACACAGCATTCCAAGAAAAGAACCTCATACCAACTGTGAAGCATGGAGGTGGAAGTGTCATGGTTTGGGGCTGCTTTGCTGCAGCAGGACCTGGTCAGCTCACCATCATAGAATCCACGATGAATTCTACTGTGTATCAGAAGGTGCTTGAAGAACATGTGAGACCATCAGTTAGAAAATTAAAGCTGAAGCGAACTGGACCATGCAACATGACAATGACCCAAAACATACTAGTAAATCAACCAAAGATTGGCTGAAAAGAAGAAATGGAGAGTCCTGGAATGGCCAAGTCAAAGTCCAGATTTGAATCCCATTGAGATGCTGTGGGGTGACTTGAAAAGGGCTGTACGTGCAAGAAACCCCTCAAACATCTCACAGCTGAAAAAGTTCTGCATTGAGGAGTGGGGTAAAATTTCCTCAGACCGATGTCGAAGACTGGTAGATGGCTACAAGAACCGCCTCACTGCAGTTATTTCAGCCAAAGGAGGTAACACTCGCTATTAGGGGCAAGGGTGTCCTATCTTTTCCTCAGTTAGAATAGGCATTTTTGTAGAATGACATTTACAGAAGATCTTGAAAAGACTTTTCCTCAGTTTTCTTTGTTTAGTTGGATTACTTTAATCTCTCTGTATTGTTGAAACGGAGATGAAATAACCATTTATTAAAAATGTTACAAAAAACCACATGCTTTCAAAGGGTGTCCTAATGTTTTCACATGACTGTATATATATATATCCCGCTCTACATACTCGAATAATGGATACTTTATTCGCCATCAATGATTGTTTTGGTAAAGCCATACTCAGTGTATTCATTAGATGAACGGTAAAAAGTAAGAGCGAGGGAGGATGACTCATTGAGGCATGCAGGCTGTAGTCTGCCAACTCTATCTGAATTGCGCGATCACATTTGAAAAAATATCTTTTCAAGTTCTATTTAGTCCATATGTGTCAAACTCAAGGGCATGGGCCACATCAGGCCCGGCGTGTAATTATATCCGCCCGAGATCATTTTATATACTGTATTATTGTTATTAAAGCCCGGTATATGAAGCGCTGGTAACACAATAAACTACAGATCCCATAATGCAGCGCTTCAGCTGCCTTGCCAACACTTACCGCTAATCAAGTCTACCTTATGATGCTGCAAGTTATTGCGGCTAGAGTTATTGCGCACTGAGTTTGCACGGCGCATTGGTGACTTTGAAGAACAAAAAAAGTCCGCCTACATGCGGCTCGAACCTTGTGCATGTTTGGTAGCACATATCTGTGTGAGAAGCTCTTCTCAGTGATAAAGACTAACAAAACAGCACACAGGAGTCGCCTCACTGATGAGCACCTGCAATCCATCCTGAGAATCTCCACAACACAGAACCTCACACCAAACAGAAACGAACTTGTGGCCAAAAAGATGCCAGGCGCCCAGCTCTAAAATGACATATGAGCAAAGACAACTGAATGATTTGATTTGTTATTGCACGTAAGAGCGGGAGTCAACCGTTTTAACAAACAGCGTATTGCACTGATACGAACTAGCTGTTTGTGTATATATGTAGATATGTATGTATATGTATATATAAGTTTATATATGTGTGTGTGTATGTATGTGTGTATATATATATATATATGTATGTGTGTGTATGTATGTATATGTGTGTATATATGTGTGTGTGTATATATGTAGATATATATGTATGTATATATGTGTATATGTATAGATATGTATATATATATATATATATATATATATGTTTGTGTGTGTGTGTGTGTGTATATATATATATATATATATATATATATATGACAACAACACTCATCACTCACAACAGTGACAAAACATTTACATTGACAATAAGGTTACGTTATTTTCAAAATGTTTCCTTTTCTTTTCATTGCTTCTTTAACACACTACTTCTCCGCTGCGAAGCGCGGGTATTTTGCTAGTCTATATATATAATTCACTAAGGCAAGACACCCATGGAAAGCACGCTGGCAAGTAAGACACCTATGGCACACGCAGGAAGCCGGGAGGGAGCCACTCCCACCAACTCCAAGACCATTGGATACAACGACAACTCGCAGAGCCACGCCCACCAACTCGGACGCAACAACACAGAAAAAACGGCGTCATTTACATTCGTCTGTCGTAGAGACTACATGCACCTCTGAGCGACGTTGACTGTTCATAGAGGCATGTTTCTCGCGGAGGTGAATCGCCATATGCAGCATGTAAAACAGTTTGCGAGGGGTATCCCATGGGATCCTTAAAACAATCCTTTACAACTGAGGTTAAAACACAATGAAGTAAGCCGCCTTTAAAAACTGAGTTTTCGTTACGGCGCACGACCGCGTGCACCATAGCAAAGTCACAGACGATTGTGTGTTGGTTCGTTCCGTGCATTGTTACAATGTTGCTTTTCTTGCTGATTTATTACATTACCGTTTTTTTCAAATGTTAATTTTCTCCCTGTGCTTAAAAATCATTAAAAAACCAGCCTGATTATGCGCCGTATGGTACACTGCGGGTTGGCTAGTACTGACAGCTGCTAGTTTAAATGCTTATCCATACTAAAGGATTTTAGACACTTTGTCCTGAGCTCCCCATTCCTAAGTCACTTGTTATACACTATCCTATAATCTTACTGCCTGTCGTCTTAGTTAACAAATTTCCCTTAATGTTCAAACCTATAGTATACACTGAAATATTAAATATTAACACCAATAATGCTTAAATTGGACTGACCTTAACTAGTAATGTTGTAAGTGCTTATGGGGTGATTGTCACGAATATATTAAATACAGTAGTTATGTGCTAAATTCTGATTCCCCACAGGGGATGGGTAGATGGCACATTTCAGATTAAGTATAACCTTTTATCATTTAAGGTAACATTGTAATTTCACACTAAGTGTCAATGGGCCTATAGTACAAGATCATTATAGAAATTTTTACTCTTTCATATTGTTTTTCCACCAGGTGCAAGCCATGTCACGATATTCACAGTTTCTAAACTATTTGATACTATATATTATCCCCATTTGTGCACAAGTTAAATACAAAACAAATTCAATTCAGAATAATCGCTCACTATTTCCATTAATGAAAACAATAGTTAAAACTATTCAGTAAGCACATGTTGCTTGTGTAAACAGTTATTGCCATGTTGTGTTTCCAGATAATGAACTTTTCTTCCTATGTCGGCATTTGAAAGATTTTGCTGCAGACAAATGATAATAGTCTGGCCTTGGGGTCCAACCCCCGAAAGCAGAGGATATTGACTCCTGGTCTGAGGCAGATGGATGCCTTCTCTGATTCGGACTCATGAAAATGTTTTTTTTCCTTTTGGTGCCAGAGGTTACCAGCACATAACACAATAAGCCCATCAACCCTTTAACTAGAAGCTGAGTATGTTGGTTGATGACTTGATCCCTCACTGGAGATGGTACCTTTCAGCAGTGAGATGCATAGATCGAGTTTGCTCTCCTTTCAAGTTTCCGTATGGCGTTTTAAAGTAGTTCAAAGTATCTGATATGGCATGTTTGTCCTTGGAGTTAGGCAATTGTTTTTCTTGTAGACTTTGTGGTAGATAGGGGGCGCTCTCGCTCCCTTGAACCCCTGTCCACGACTCCAGACACCAGGTAAAAGTCCTCAATTCGACTTTATTCTTCAGCCACAGTGTACAAAACACCTTCTCCTCCACAATACTCATACAAATCACTAATAATCACAATAATACAATCCTCCAGATCCCAGGCGCATTGCCACCCTTCCACCCAGCTCAGCTCGCCGTCTGGGAGCTCCCACAGTCCTTTTATATTCCCTGACCTTTCCAATCCCCAGTCCATGTGATTCTTAATCACTTCCGGGTCAGGTAAAAGCTTTTCTCTTCAACCCGAAAGCCCATCGCTCTTCCTATGACAAACTTCCGGGTCATAGGGCATGAAGAAGTCCTCGGTCCTCCCTGCAGGGCTGTGCATAAAAACCACATGTCCATGATGCCCTGCTGGTCTTCTGGGGACCTCCATGCTGCCAGGAGGCCCCACCTGGCGGCTTGGGGGTATTGGCCGGGATAAATGGCCAGCCATCCTCCACAGTATTCCCCTCCCAGCGACGAATTATAATGATTCGGAGCAGCCTGCTTCCGAGAGGGAAGTCTTCCTCCAAGAGGACGTTCTGGTTGAGCCTTGATTAATTCGAACATCTTGGTCCCTGGAGAATCTAGGGGGAATATTTAGTCCAAACCGACATCTTGTCCCCCTCTCTCCAAGGACAGTTCCGCCAAATATGGCCCAACCTTCGGCACCCGTAACACTGTCTCTGTCCTCCTGGTATTCTCCCCCTACAGGACTGAAAACAATAAGGAAATGTTATGTCCGCCCCTTCTCTTGCTGGAAGGGAAACCCCTGCTGCCTCTAATGGTGCTTTCTCTATTTTTTTGTCAGGAGACCCCCGTTTTATTTTCGGGATCTCCTGCTTAATCTGGGGCTTGTCCACAGTCTGGGTCTCTCTGTTAAGTAGAGAGAGACCCTTTACTGTCTGCACCCCTTTTAATTTACAATTTACCTGTGGCGGTGTCTTTAGGGCCGTCTCACTCCGGGAGTCAGCACTGTTGTAGCTGCCCCAGATCGATTAGCCCTCCCACCGGCCACCCGGTTATTGTACCGGCCTCTCTTGTAGGACACGCCGTGTATTGGCACCCACTATTTATTAAAAGCGGGCCCGGATTACACTGCGTCCCTCTTGTTTTATATACAGTACGGGTTTCACATACCTGTACCGCCACATTATAATATACTGGAGGCTCCTCACCAAATCGCCGCACGTAATCCCTCACCTTCGCCAACGGCTCTTTGGCTGCAGCTCCCAATTCCCCGACGATCTTCTCAATGGCCGTCAGGACCTGTAAAAAAACTTGCTACGGGCTCGATTAAGCGCTCGAGTTCCCGCAAGTCAGTATTATTTATTTCAACCGGCAGAAGACACTTCCTCGTCTGTCTTCCCTGCCGGCCGGGAGCCAATGAGCACGCCTGCCTCTGGCTCATGCTGTGACGTGTCTCGCGGAGGCTTCTGGGACTTGGAGTTCTCCAAGGCTGCGGTCGAGGATCGGGTCGCTTTCTTCAGCAGACTGTGGTCTGTCTTATTTTCTTTTACGACATCCCGAACAGCCATTTCCCGACCCTCCTTACCATTTTGATTTGTGAGCGGTGCTCCGCTTGCCTCCCCCTTCCCCTTCGGAATGTCCGAGTCCGTTCCTTTGGGGTCGAAGGCGCAAAGAGCAGGACGCGGACCTCCTCCTTCCCAGAAAGCACCAGGTTTGCTGCCGTGTCCCTCGTTGGCTGCTGGCAGGGGAAGTCTTTTCCCCTGTGCTCAGGTTCCGACAGGAGTGTGCCGTCGTCTCCAGGGCAGTCTTCTTTTCCCTGCGGAGCCTCCAGGTGATCTTCTCCGAGGTAAATGCATGAGACAAAGTGAGTTATAACAAAAGGATTCTCTATAACGTTCCCAGCACGTACCTCAGAGCGCTCATTGAATCCTGGAGGTTTCTCCGACTTGAAAGGCCGCTCCTTAACTCCTCCCGAAGCGTCGGCCATTACACACAGGTCACTCCCGCTGGCGATATTGCTCTTCTTGCCCATCCTCTTCCCCATTTTGGACTCGGATTTTTCAGGGTTTGGCGATGTTGTGGAAAGTCCTGACGCCGTTGTCGTCTTGGGGTTCACTGCCCACAGAAAATTTGTATACAGGTCCTCTGCAAATGATGCTAGAGTATCCTGCCGACTACGCCACTGTGGTAGATAGGGGGACAGTCCTTTTATATTCCCTGACCCGGAAGTGTTCCCAATCCCCAGTCCCAGTGATTCTCAATCACTTCCGGGTCAGGTAAAAGCTCTTCTCTTCAACCCGGAAGCATGTAGCTCTTCCTATGACGAACTTCCGGGTCATAGTCCTCGGTGCTCCCTGCAGCTCCCTCTTGTGACCCCCATGGTATCCAGCAGGGCTGTGCATAAAAACCACATTGTCCATGATGCCCTGCTGGTCTTCTGGGGACCTCCATGCTGCAAGGAGGCCCCACCTGGCGGTTTGGGGATATTGGCCGGGATAAACGGCCGGCCATCCTCCACAACTTTTATTATAGCCCAGTCTCTAAGATTAAACTCACGTGCCATTATCTCCAATGGCTAGGAAGATCATCTTTTACCTGCAGGTATAAAGACTTAAGAGTTTTGCCCAGTATTGAAATACATTTATCTGTATTTGCTGTTACTTATGAATCCCCTAAAGGAGGAGAAGATCCTTGCTGTTGCCCAGGTCTTCCTATTAATATCCCATTGTGTTTTTAGGCCTGTTACGTTGGGGTAATCCTTTATTAACATTAACTCTAGCAGTAAAACATATAAGCATTTTAATCCAGTTTCTGCTTGTAATTTGTTGTTTGGTATCACACACTGAGGAATCATTCGTTTGCTTACTGTATGGTGTATAGAAACCCTGCATGAACCAAAGATTTCTTTTTTTTTTGCCACTTGACCTGCTAGATCTGTGCTCAAAATCTAATCTTCACAGTTGAAAGTGAGACTTGCTTACTTTGACCTCTGTAAGCTGTACCTGAAATTGTTGTCCTGTAATGTGCATATAATGTAACCAGTTGACTCTTGGGAACTTGTGTTCCAATTCTGTTGTGGCTTTGGGTCTGCCAGAACTACTCCTGTCAGAGCTTCCTCCAGTTTAAGTTACTTTTAATGGTGTGGGAAACTATACTCTTTGACACCTTGGCTTTTCTTGTAATTTTTTGAAAGAAATGATTAACACCTTTAAGAGTTAGAATGGTCTGTCTTTCTTAATGGTCTTTTTCTCCCCAATATGATAGCAATATACTACTACTTTCTGTGCAGTATTACCTAAGTGATGTTTCAGCTGGTGTTGCAACACACACACAAAGGGTGTGTAATTAATAAGTAAAAGTTGGGATGGCCATAAGAATTATTTGCAACAACTTTCAGCGCATAATTAAGTTCAATTGCTACAAAAAGGCTGTAAGTTGTTAACCTATTACTTGTTCCCCAAAAAAGGCCTTTTTAATACTGTAACTCTGTGAATGAGATTATGTTTTTGGTGACCTAAACTTTTACTGCTTATTGTTCATTTGTACCATTTCAGGTTAATCACTGGGCATGAACAGCTAAAATTAAAAAAAAAAAAAAAAACAAAACTTTTGACCAGTACTGTATACAGTACCTAACACCTGCCTTATATTGCATTGGAAATCTACCAGCTAAGTCTTCACAAATTAAATATAAATGTATTTTCAAAAGGAAATGCATATTTTTTTTTGCAAGAAGAATATTAATATATTTCAAATGTTCTATCTTACAAAGTAGTACCGTGATCATTTTCTAGGATGTCTGACTTGGACAAGCTGTAGATAAATAATAATGAAAATTGTTCTCGATGTAGAAGCAGTGAAACCAGCATCAGAGACTTTTTTTTGAAATTTCAAAAAAAAAAAAATGAATAATATACTGGGAAAGTTCAGATACATCAAAACTTAGCCAAAGGACTTGGTGATCAAACATTTTTTCAGGTGTTTTTGTAATATTTAAAAAGGCCTTTGGGCTTTTCTCATTTTCCTGTTTTGCTTTTGACTGAAATGTTTTTGACTTTGTCTTGCTCCAGTTAAATTGCTTTTAGAGGATAAAGATTGTTCTTCATGTTGACAAGGTAAATTTCCAGTTCTGTATTTTTAGAATAACCAGCTCTGTACACTTGACTTTGATTAGTTGTTGTTGTTGTGGATGGCCGTATCCACTCTAATTTAAACATTTCTGATTTGATTAAATACTGGATTATTCATTTTTAAAATGATTTCACAGTTTAAACTTTCACTCATTTGAAAGTCCATGTGTTCTTTGCATTTATATTTTTCCCCCATTTGCTACCAGCACAGTTAAAACGCAAAGCACACTTCTTTCTTCTTCTCCTTTCTTTCTGTCTTTTCTTGCCGCCATTCCTCATGACAAGGTTTGTCCTCTTCTACCTAACTCTGGTTCCCAGAATAGTGGCAGCTGGTCCCTTTTATAGAGCACCCGGAAGTGCTCCAGGTGTCTGGTGATCTAAATTTTAGATTTTTTTTTCTTGACACAGAGAGCCATTGAACCATGGAATAAGTTTCCCAATGAGTGTGGTAAAGAGTGCTTCTTTGGGTATCATCAAAACTTGGCTTGATGATATAAAAAAATAGTTGAAAAGGATTGGCCAGCTTGTTAGGCTTAATGGTCTGTTCTTGTCATAATTATGTTTATTTTCTAATCACCACACGTCTATTTTCCCTAATTCTGTAAACCATACTTAAAACAGAATCCAATAATGCATGGTAATGTGTCACATGAAATCTTGTGCCTGACCGTGCTCTCCTTTAGACTATTTATGTTTGAAATGTGTTTGACATTTTCATTAAATTGACACAGTTCAATACAAACTACATAAATCTTCATGCATTAGTACTTCTGTCAGTTAAACTAAAGTACCTGGATATATTATAATTTTATTTAAATTATTAGGTGCCTTAAGAAAGATATGACACTCAAATTAAGTCTCAATTAAGTATGTGAACACTTTGAATTATTTTACATTCATGATTAGTTTTTGATGATTTTGTGATATCCATTGAGTACCATAAAATATCTGGAGCGTCTTCCAGTTATTAAAGGAAAAAAACCAACAGTTTAGCTGTTAAGCCTTCTTTCAGTATGTTAGTGTGCTATGGAAGTGAGAGACAATGAAAACAAAATATACCGTGACCCTACTGAAAATCAAACACAAACTACTGTACTTCGTAGTTTGCAGCAACCATACCACCATGTTATGTAGTTCAGTGAAGAAAACTGCTATATATTTTAAATTTTATTTTTAACCTCAATTTACACTGGAGTAAAGACACTGAAATGGTTTGCTTATCTACCATAGTTCTGAACAGAATTAACTGGGATGAATATTTTCATTTGGAAAATTGATATAAGATGGATTTGTGCACATGATAAAACAAATAACAAATGATTATAAACTGTAAAACCAGAACCAATGTATATCAATATTTATGCAGGTATAGGTATGTAAGAACTGAATAGTTGATACTTAATAATAATCAATGTATAATTAAAATTAAAAATGTACCTTAGCTTGAATAATAAAGAATAACTTGATGAATGTGCTCAGCATGCTTTGCTTTTCCCATCATCTTCCCAGACAGATGATTTTGACCGGGTGTGTGGCTTTTGCCCGTCATGTTGGACCTACTCGTGTTGAGGCTGAGCTACTTCCACAATGCTGGGAGCAAGTATGTACTGGAATTTTCATTTAACTTTGACTTTAATTTGTTAAAGCTAAATGTATTAAAGATAAAATTGAAGAAGTGACTCTTTATCATTCCCATAATTATTTACAATTTATCTAGAGTGACTTTTATTTAATCCATGTAGCTGTCAAGCATATGGAATATCTCTTAAAATAAAAAATTTTGTCACTTCACTATATATTTCAGGTTTGAAGGAAAAAAAGTGAATCTTTCAATGTATTCTAAGCAATTCAGCTTAAGGCAAAATGTTTTAAACTTGCATATTTTTTCTATATGCGCCCATATTATGCAAGTACATTTCATTTTCATTACCAGCTATAATATTCTTAGTTTATATGTTTATACCCTTTTTAAATATCAGTACCTTATGGTAGTAAACCAATGAATGAGACCTAATGAATCATGGTAAAAAGTTTTTTTTCTTGGTGGTAAGATCAGCATTAAAAATGTTACAATTAGCAGCATACCACCGTTAAAAATGTTACAATTAGCATCATACAGCATTGCCACTAGTAGAGAGACAGTATCTTACTGTAGAAAATTTTACCAATACTAAATACAATTTGGGTAAGCCTGACAGCATTGAATATAACTTGAATATGTCAATATACATGTGAAACCTAGAAGAAAGCTAACTTTTTTTGATCAGTTGAGATGCCAAGGTTCAATGCTAGAGCCACAATATAAACAATAAAATTAAAGGCCTTGTTAAAATCTAGGCTTTAGTTTAACATAAACATTTATAAGAACCCTTAAAGAATTAGCCCATTAACACTGCCCTGTGCAAAAATATTAAGGAACCAATCTAAAAATACCAGTAATTTTTTGTAAAGGTATTCCCACCAAATATTTATTTGAGTCAGAGTACTTGTACTTATTTTAAAATATTATGTTTCTGTAATGTGAAACTATTAATTTAATTATTAATGATTAGCATCCTTTACAGGTATTTTTTTCTTTGTAGAAGGATATTTAAAAGTATTTACATTTCATGTATCAAAATGTTGAATTATTGGTGTATTGGTATTCAGTTATTCAAGCAAAATGCTATACATGTTAATAAGTAAGAATGTACACTCTTTGTTTATAATGTTATAATCTAATTGTCTTTCAGATTAATCACAAGTATCCAGAGAGAAGGTTGTTAGTAGCTGAATCATGTGGTGCCCTAGCCCCCTATTTGCCTGTAAGGGAAAAAAAAAAAAAAACTTTTTTTTTTTTATTTTATTATTGTGAATTGGCTTAGGTAAAGCTGCCAATTTTGACATGTTTACAATGTATTTTAGGTATTGAATGTTGGTGACTCTTTTTTTTTTTTTTTTGTAATACATAAAATAAGTCAATAATATATATGATGATTTGCTGCTTTTAAAATATTGCGTTACAATGAATAAATTACAAGATTTTAAGACATACAGCACTACAGCTTACTCAAAAAATATCACATACCCAATCACCTATCTATCAGGAGAGCAAAGATAAAAGATTAAATATGAAGTAATAACCTTTAATATGTTTATAAACTGTATTGCAGCTGAAAAGCATACTTTAAGCAGTAGAAATGGGGAGAAAAGTTTTTAAAAAGCTGGCCAGGTTACTTTTAATGAAATCTCAAACTTCATGTAGTAAAGGAAATGATTTAATGAACGTTTACATTTGAAGCACAGTTATTTAATGGATGCAAATGCATTTGACAATATATGAATCTCTAAAAGTCTAAGTGCCAAGCACGTTCAGTATTCATGATGAGTGAAGATTATGGAGTTCTCTTCATCGTGAGTTCTGCAAAATCATACAAATGATTGCAACTTTTGCCAAACTCTACGAAATGTGTTGAACTCAGTGGTTAGAGAGGAAGTAAACTAGTTTTAATTGGGTTATACTGGTGCAATGGTCTTGTAACACTAGATTCCCTGAAGCCTATGAAAAAACACGTAATCCTGTTCCACCTTAAATTCCTTCACACCTCTCATCATCAGCAACTTTTGTTTTGTAAATCTGTCTATCAGCATAAGCAGCAAGCAGCCGATTATCCCATCAGACCCAACAAAACAACCCCCTACAGAGCTCAAATTAGGCAAAAAATTCTCCCAGCTCAAGGCTTTTTTTCTGCCTGCGAAGTGCCTGGAGTTTTATAAGGTAAATAATATAGTTATTTGGAACACATGCATTTCATGTGTGTTCCGTGTCTACAAAGATCTGAGTAAGTGTAGGATAAAAGGAAGTGCGAGGTAAGAAATGCTGAACACATTCCTAAAGCAGAAACTTTTTCCTTGTTATACTAATAATGATGTGAAGTCTATAATGTTTGTAACTTGAGTCCAAATATCAAATACATATTTGCACTTTAATCAAGAATATAACCAAAGTTAAAAAAAAAAATCATTCAATTTACAATGGTATGTCTTTCATTTCCTTGGAACATCTGAGTACTGGGGTGTTTTCCGAACAAAGATTTTCAGTGAAGCAGTATTTAGTTGTATGAAATTAAATCAAATGTGAAAAACTGGCTGTGCAAAACTTGGGTACCCTTGTAATTTTGCTGATTTGAATACATGTAACTACTCAATACTGATTACTTGCAACACCAAAGTGGTTGGATTAGCTCGTTAAGCCTTGAACTTCATAGACAGGTGTGTCCAATCATAAGAAAAGGTATTTAAGGTGGTCAATTGCAAGTTATGCTTCTCTTTGACTCTCCTCTGAAGAGTAACAGCATGGGATCTTCAAAGCAACTCTCAAAAGATCTGAAAACAAATATTGTTCAGTATCATGGTTTAGAGGAAGGCTACAAAAAGCTATCTCCTTGGTTTAAACTGTCAGTTTCAACTGTAAGGAATGTAATTAGGAAATGGAAGGTCACAGGCACAGTTGCTGTTAAACCCAGGTCTAGCAGGCCAAGAAGAATACAGGAGCAGAATATGCACAGGGTTGTGAGAATGGTTACAGACAACCCACAGATCACCTCCAAAGACCTGCAAGAACATCTTGCTGCAGATGGTGTATCTTTACTTCGTTCTACAATTCAGCACAATTTGCATAAAAGACATTTGTATGGCAGGGTATTGAGAAAGAAGCCCTTTCTGCACTCACACCAGAAACAGAGTCGCTTGTTGTATGCAAATGCTCATGTAAACAAGCCAGATTCATTTTGAAACGAAGTGCTTTGGACTGATGAGACAAAAATTGAGTTATTTGGTTATAACAAAAAGCACTTTGCATGGCAAAAGAAGAACACCACGTTCCAAGAAAAGCACCTGCTACCTATTGTTAAATTTGGTGGATGTTCCATCATGCTGTGTGGCTAGTTCAGGGACTGGAGCCCTTGTTAAAGTCGAGGGTCGGATAAATTCAACCCAATATCAACATATTCTTCAGGATAATGTTCAAGCATCAGTCACAAAGTTGAAGTTACACATGGGTTGGATATTCCAACAAGACAATGACCCAAAACGCAGTTCGAAATCTACAAAGGCATTCATGCAGAGGGAGAAGTACAATGTTCTGGAATGGCTGTCGCAGTCCCCTGACTTGAATATCGTTGAAAATCTATGGGATGATTTGAAACAGGCTGTCCATGCTCGGCAGCCATCAAATTTAACTGAACTGAACAGATTTTGTATGGAAGAATGGTCAAAAATACCTCCATCCAGAATCCAGACACTCATCAAAGGCTATAGGAGGCGTCTAGAGGCTGTTATATTTGGAAAAGGAGGCTCAACTAAGTATTGATTTAATATCTCTGTTGGGGTGCCCAAATTTATGCACCTGTTTAATTTTGTTATGATGCATGTTGCATATTTTCTGTTAATCCAATTAACCTTAATGTCACTGCTGAAATACTACTGTTTCCATAAGGCGTGTCATATATTAAAAGGAAGAAGTTTCTACTTTGAAAGTTCAGCCAATGATGAACAAAAATCCAAAGAATTAGGAGGGGTTCCCAGACTTTTTCATATGACTGTACATGTTGCTGTCAATGAGTTACAAACCCAAGCTCAAATGTCCTTTGACAAAAAGTTGATATGTATTCTTGGATGATGCAGAGGTAAGTACTGCTACCTTATAATCAAAAGGTTCTGTGTTTAAATCTAGGCGCTCTGCATTTTGAGTAGTGAGCTGCTATTATTATTTCTATAATATAATAAAAACATACATTTGATTTGAGTCTATAACACCCAATATAAATTTTGGTACTTGTAAAAGTTAGCATTTTTTTTTTTATTATTCAGTTTTATTCTGTCAGTGGCATTTACGTGGTACAACGAACTTGCCTCTCCCTCTCTGAGTTGATGACATTTATCTCCATTCTTTTCTTAAGAGCAGTGATGACCACAGTTGGTGTTGTGGTTGATGCCTGCTCAAAACTATTTGTTGTACCGGCAACCAAAGATACAATGTCCCATGACTGCTATCAGACAATCATGTGGCATTTGCGCTTTGACATCAAAGACATGCATGCAGAATGTGTGAAAAAACAACAGATTTGCTGCGATTTTGGATATCTGCCAATGTTTTGTTGTGAACTGTGTTTTGAGTTATAACCCGGGCAACGACTTACCGAGTCTGTGGTCATAAAGCTGTTTTTGGGCAAAGGTGGAACCATAACAACAGACAGCTTCTTCACGGCGCTTTCACTGGCTAATAGACTGCTTCACTGCAACACAACTCTGCCTGGCACCAGAAGTAAAATGGGACTTCCACCTGCTGCTTAAGTCACTTTAGTACATGAGCAACTCTCCACGCTAGTGTTTAGATCTGACAGTGCAAGGGCTAAGGAAAGTCTTTTATCTATGCTGGACTGATTATTGTGACCAAATATATGATAAGAGCTGTGAGGCAGTGATAACCACTGTGCCTCAAACAACAAGATGCACAGGGAACAAATACCACAGGCAAAATACACCAAACGACAACAAACTAGCAGTTAGTGAAGTAGATATAGTTCATTGCACGCAGAGTTCCACTCTTGGTGCACACAGCACTAAGCACAGCACAGCACAGCGTAGCCTCCACATATTTTTGGTTTCATATGTGTCTGTGCTGATGCTTCACACTTCGTTCTTCGATCAAGAAGAAAGAAACATCTTGTAAAAAATAATCTTTCATTTTTATTATTTCACAGTATGTCCTGTGTTTTCTGATCAGGGGAGGGGGAGTGGGAGGGCTCTTTTAAGGCTTGTTTTTGTATTGTGGATACATTACATATGCAAATTAGCCATGTGGGACTGAGCTACCAGGCACAAAAATCAGTATTATATATAACCCGTGTCAGTACAGGTATCCTCCGACATAAGTCTTATCTAGTCTTACCTTATTTCTTCTCTAACACACCATGAGCCTCATGTATAAACGGTGCGTACGCACAAAAATGTGTAAGAACGTTTCCACGTTCAAATCGCGATGTATAAAACCTAAACTTTGCGTAAAGCCATGTACATTTCCACGGTACCTCATACCCTGTCGTACACAAGTTCTCCGCTCGGTTTTGCAGACTGGCGGCACCCAGCATCAAAGCAGTGCTACTGTTCCTGTGTGGTTTATCTTTCTTTTTCAGATCCACGTCCCTGACGTGGCTTTATAAATACACTGAAATTAACTGCATATTGTTTATTAGTTTAATGCATCTGATTGGAATTAACCAGTAACAATATAATGGTCCACAGAATGGTCAAACTATTCCAAATACCATAACTGCTTTAACGTTGTTACTCTCACTGCATCTTCTTCTTCTTTCAGGTGCTCCCATTAGGGGTTACCACAGCAGATCATCTTTTTCCATATTACTCTAACTGCACCACTTGGAGCAGCTGATTGGAAAGAGAATTCTTGGTATACAGCATCAAGCACACGCTGCCTCAGCCATGCTTCCTATTTGAACTGCTTCTCACATGGCAAATACTTCAAACCTTTCCTGTACGGACCTCGCGATTCAGAAACAGTTTCATCCCAAGATCTCTAAAAGCACTCAATCAGTCCATAAACTGCTCCTTGTAGAACTGTTTGTACTTATAAGTACAATCACCTCACTGTAAACTTGCACTACAGTTATAATATTGCACAACCTGAGCCACTTTATAAAGCGCGTATTTACATATGATGACGATATAATTTTTAAGATGTAATGCAACAAAATATGTTTATTATATTATACAGATAAAACTTTAACTTCATTTAAATAATCTATATTGTTAATAATTAAAGGACACGGTGTTGATACGCTAGCAAGGATCTTGCGCTCCACTCATGGATTTTCCCGCCTCACAGTGCATGCTTCACTGGGACTGGCGTGAAGGATAGAATAATTAAACATGTACTACAAAGATATTTCAATGTTCCTTAAAAGTTTTGAAGAATCGACGTTATTAGCTTACAGATGGCTTAACGTCTATTACAGAGCTCATTGTGTGGTGATCGGTTACTTGGAGAAAGAAAAGGAAGGACAGGAATTGGAGGTTAGTACGTTTGAAAGAGACAGCACTGCAGGGGTGGCCTTAGGCATGTGCAAACTGTACACCTGCACAGGGCTGACAAATCCCAGGGGCCGCCACACCAATATATTTTAAATATAAAGCGGAAAGAGAAAATAATGACACAGCTAAAAACGCAGCAGCAAATTTCAGCAAAAGTTAAACGCTTGTGTCATGAGCACGAGGCATCGTCCGCAACGGACGTGGCCATCCGGCGTGCATAAGATACCATATTGACATTGGCGGGCGATGGGGCCATCGATTCTTTCTCTGCCCAGGGCCACCACGAGCCTAGAGCCGCCCCTGAGTACTGCCGCAATAAATGATTTCATCGACGGTCACGCACAATCACTGTGCCACCGTGTTCCCATGTTTAATAACGTGCTTTAACTCCTGTCATCATGAAAATAATATCACATATACATTTCAGTATTTTAGTTATTCAGAGAGCTGTAATATCATGAATGTAATGGATTCCATGTCCTGTCGGAGGAAGAGAAAGCTGGTTTAAGAAGCGCGTAGTGATTCACTCACACAGAGCACATAGAAGAACACATACAAAACAAAGCATTTAACGTGCTACTTTAATTACAATGTGATTTGAGAAACTGGTTAATTAAACGATTTTAAGATGAAGTTTATGATGTTTTACTGTAATGACAAAATAAACTACGTGATTAAAGTGGAAATTTCGAGATTGAAGTTGACATTTCGTGCTTTTTTCCCTACTATGTGCCTTTTTTTCTCTCTATACCCTAATAAGCTCCTATATGACACTCAGATGGTGGGCTTCGACTTGCTTTTTCATGGCAACTTTGATATCTGACAACTTCTTTTTTTTATTTCGGGCACTGTGCAACTTTGAACCTGAGCTTTCAAGTTTCTCTGACACGCTATGTCAGTAGATCAGCTTCCTTTTGGTGTTTATACCACTGTTTAAACCAACAAATAGTACGTTTTTCCTTTTCTCCACTTGGTTTTCGCTGAAATTCTCCCATTTCCCATTGTCTTTCCACAGAACACTGAGCTTGAGGGCTATTTATATTGATTTGCATTTTCAAAGAGGCTTAATTCTGGGAGGAGTTGGGGTGGGACAGCAGGTGCGTGCACGAGCATTACTTTTTACGCTGAATGGGATTTATGTAGCAGAAGAACGCGGAAGTTTGCGAACGTACAGATTTATGCAACTGGATTTTTCTGTGCGTAAGCACATTTTGGCTTTTGTGCTTGCGTCATGTTATAGTGTGAGTTCTACGCACAGCGTTATGCATAAGGCCCCATGTGTTTTCCAAACAAAACCGATTGTGTTGCCAGCTGTATAGTGATTCAGTACATTTCAGATTTATAATACATATATGTATTTTAAGAGGTGTGATAGACAAGTGTGTTAAAGATATATATGTGTGTACAGTAATCCCTCGCTATATCGCGCTTCGACTTTCGCGGCTTCACTCTATCGGATTTTAAATGTAAGCATATCTAAATATATATCACGGATTTTTCGCTGGTTCGCGGATTTCTGCAGACAATGGGTCTTTTCATTTATGGTACATGCTTCCTCAGTTTGTTTGCCCAGTTGATTTTATACAAGGGACGCTATTGGCGGATGGCTTAGAAGCTACCCAATCAGAGAATGTATTACATATTAACTAAAAATCCTCAATGCTATAAGATATGCTTCCCGTGCGGTGCTCGATTGTTTGCTTGTCTCTGCCTCTATTTCACCCTCTCTGACATTCTCTGCGCCTGACGGAGGGGGTGTGAGCAGAGGTGCTGTTTGCACAGAAGCTGTTTGCCTAGTGGTTACGAACGCATCTCTAAAAAATGCCGGCCGCTTTATCGCGGTTCTTCCCAAAACACACTTATTGATTTTTGATTGTTTGCTTTAATCTCGCCGCTCTCTCTCTCTCTCTCTCTCTCTCTCTCTCTGACGTTCTCTGCGCCTGACGGAGGAGATGTGAGCAGAGGGGCTGTTTGCACAGAGGCTGTTTGCTTAGAAGATACTGACGCTCCTCTAAAAAATGCCGCGGCAAACTTAAAAGCACACGTATTGATTTTTTGATTGTTTGCTTTTCTTTGCGAGCGATCTCTCTCTCTCTCTCTCTCTCTTTGAAATTCTCTGCTCCTGAAGAGAAGAAGATATATTTGCATTGTTTTAATTGTGAGAAAGAACTGTCATCTCTGTCTTGTCATGGAGCACAGTTTAAACTTTTGACTAAAGGGTGTTATTTCATGTCTAAAAGGCTCTAATAATGTTAACAGTGTGGGAGAGTTTCTAAGGGCTTAAAATATGTAAAAATAACCATACAAACATATGGTTTCTACTTCACGGAATTTCATCTATCGCGGGGGGTTCTGGAACGCAACCCCCGCGATCGAAGAGGGATTACTGTACTCCTTATTAAATGTTAATGTTTACTTTCTCTATTCACTAAGGAAAAAGAACATTGTATAACATTTTGCTTCCAGTTTCTTAGTGTACTGGGCACCAACTCATTGAGTCCAGTCTTGTTCACTCTTGTCTTCTATGTCTGTTATTTTGTAACTTCTATATTTTCATAAAAGCAAGTGCATCATAGCCCTTAAACACCTCAAGCTTAAAAAGAGGTGCAACTGAGCATGCTTGACCTCTCCTCTCTTTTTACTGAGATACAATCCATATTAATTTGTATCTCCTGTGCCAGAACATAATCTGTATGAAAGTCCATTGATACCTCTACTAATAATAAACTCATTATGGTCAGGTAATGTAGCAGTCAAGTTGTTCTGTTTTTATTTTTTTTTTTTTTTTTTTTTTTAAACACATAGTGTGTGTAAGGCTAGAGTACTGAGTGGATTTGTGGCAACAATCTTTTAATACACAAATGTGAAGGTTCTATGTAGGATGCAGCTCTGTGGTGTCACGCTGGTCTTGCAAAGCATCATGAGGCACTGGGAAAACAATGTTCGCCTAGACCAGGCGCACAGTGAATTTCTGCGAAAACAGTCAATGAATATAGCATATTCACAGTGAAAAACGCCTTTTTTCACCAATCAGCCCTGTTCATTATATATGATATTCACAACTCCTTAGAACTGTAAATTAGGTAGCATTTGATTTTTGAAGAGTTAATTTTGTTGTGGCTGTTTTATAAATTGCATTTTTTAAGAAGAATTTGTTACTGTCTATTGTAATGCATTAAAACATGCAGATGTGTAGGGAGGATATTTAACCTAACAATGCTAATTCTCACAGATAAAATCAGATAAACAAGATCTTATCACCTGGTCATATCTTTAATACTTTTTAGATCACCCTAAATAAAATACAGTAAGTAATACAATTAAATATATATCTATAAAGAGGTAGGAGCAACTGATTACATTTAAGCAGACAAATAAGGCTGATACAATTTGTAGAACTCTTACATTACCTTTAGTACGAATCACAGTGCTAATGGATCAGTTATGCCAAGCTCTGTGTCAAATGTAAAAAGGGATGCTTTTTGTTCAGGTCCTTCCCCAATATTATTTTTTTTATGCAAGCAGATAATGAGAAGTTCAAAACAAAGATTTTGAGCACAGTTCTTCAGTCTTACTAATAATTATTCATTAAAATTTACAGCACAAGTCACCCATACCTTTTTCATGTAAATTAATGCTATATTTCAGTCCATCTATCTTCAAACTATCTTAATCCCATTCAAGATTATATTGGGATTCAGTGTTTGCAACAGGGCTAAACTGCATTAGTTTAAGCAACAAATGATTTCTTTTTAACACTTGTTTAGTATATACAGTACTTTTCATATTTGACATTTTGAATTGATTATGGAAAGCAATCATTCAGGTGCAGAAAATCTGAGTATCTAATTTCAGCATGTGCTTAGTTTCTAGTTATCATGTTTTTTGTCTTTAATTCTTTACAAAAGAAGTTATGTTTCAGCTCGGTTGCTAATTAATGGTAGTATTCTGTATTTATTAGAGAGTGATTTTAGGAGCAATGTTTAATTCTTACATTTTATAAATCATTACACTAACGAGAGATTAGAAAAATCCAGTATGCAATGGAATACATAAAGAAATAAAGAAAATGTTTAACCTTTGTGTTACCAAGTTCAGGTTTTATATATTTATTGTGTTATAATCCATATTAGTTTTATATTGTGTGACACTACATTGTAAGTCTGGAACAGGCTGCTTAGTTTTAGTTGAACTTTTAATCTGTGTGACCCAGAATTCAGTTTTTTGAAAATGTTTAAAGTTCAAAGATATGGAATTAAATTTAAAAATAAATAAGTAAATACATATTTATAAACCACTTCCATCTATCTTGGTTACTTAGTGTAACATTCTCTAGCCTAATGTTTTTTAAGTCCCATTTACATTTTAATTTACAATACATTCTTTGTTTTCAGAAGGAAATTCGTAGTTCGCTGGTTCTCTCAATGCTTCAACAGATGTTGACAGAAGACAAGGCTGACATGGTCCGTGAAGCTGTGGTCAAAAGCCTAGGTATTATAATGGGATACATTGACGATACTGATAAATATGTTCAGGTATGTATCAGAAGGCAAAGTATGGTTTCAAGGCAATTATGGTGTGTAATGTTTATTTTCGTAGCATATTACAAATGCACTTTTGAATAAACAGTCTGAACAGTTTGTCTGAAAAAGTGTGCACCTGTGATTATTGTTTTGGTATACTGTAAATGCACAAATGCAATGACTAGCGACAAATGCTTAATGTGAGCACTAATTTCATTAGAAGGACTTGCTGATTTAAAGGGGTGCCTAGGTGATAATAGGTCTCCTAAGGAAAGGGAAATTTCCATAGAAGACCTCTATAAGAACAAGTAATGCAACTTGACAATACCAGAGTAATATGGTAAAGGTTATTAGAGTATGGGAGGTTGCTGAATGCTCTGAAATTGACAATACTAGACATTACCAGAATATAAATTTTGGTTCATTTTTCCAGGGTTAAAATTAATGCTAATGAGGTTAAAGTTATTTTCTTCCTGAGCTGTGTTGCTTATAATGGAAGACTGCCTTTTGTGTTTTTTAATCATTATTTTGCTTTTGGGAGTGCACAGTAAACCAGTACATATTCAATGTTTTTGGTTTTGTCCTTTTTCATTATTGTATGTATCATAGCAGAAAAACTGTATCTTAAAGTCTGCAAGTGAATTATTTTTACTTGCACCCTTGTAAATAAATTGTTCTATTGCTTTTGTACCATCTGTTTCTCAGTTTCTCACCCTGATACTATTTAGTCTCAAACTACATGATCCTTAGAGTGTAGCTTGGTGCCCTAATCCCACTACATACAGGGTAATCTTTCTGAAGCTAAACATATAATATGGTTGTCTCCAGATTTATATAAGTGAATTTTGACTAAAATTAGGAATAATCAGAAAGCTTACTGTTAGAGCTGTAAAGAGCAGTGGTGCTGTTCTTAACGTGGTCTAAAAGAGGGTGAGTTTCTGATTATGATCAACAGTCGCAAATTCTCTTTAACAACCCCATGAAACATGTACAGTTTTGTTAAGAATAATAGCAGTGTGTTTAAAAAAAGTGAATAAAGCTCAATCCTTATAATAGGTTTTATTTCCATACACGCTGTGGCCCACGAGGCTGGCACTGCCAGCTGAACCTGACACAGACACGCGTGGGACACAGGTTCTCGGCACAAGTTTTATTTATTTATTTTTTTTTACTTGTGGGAAATGCCTTCCCTGTTCCTCACAAGTATAACACAGTCCCGGCACAAGCACAGCACAAACAATGAATCCCTTCCTTTACTCTTTTTTCCTTCTCCTCCTTCACTCCTTGGGTCTAGCTTTGTTGCTCTGGCTCCCCCGAGCAGTGGCTGCTGGCTTTTTATAATGCGCCCAGGAGTGCTCCAGGTGCTTGATTACTCGTTTCCAGCAGCTGCTGCACCACACTCCAACTCCCATGGACTTTGCGGGGACTTCTTGCCGATAGTTTGGCTTAACATAGGCATTTTCTAATTGTAACGGTACTCACAGATAATTTTAGACCTATTAGATCTTCCTGGAGCTGATCATTGGCTGAGTGCCATTTTACCTATTCTTCGATCCATTCGAATGGGAGTTTTCCAGTTTTTTCCACGTCTTTCAGGTTGTGTTTGCCATTTTAAAGCATTTGCGATCATTTTAGCTGAGCAACCCATCATTTTCTGCACTTCTTTATATGTTTTTCCCTCTCCAGTCAACTTTTTCATCAAGGTAAGCTGTTCTTCTGAACAATGTCTGGAACGACCCATTTTACTCAGATTTTCAGAGAGAAATGCACTATAACCAGCATGTGTAACATTTACTGCATTCCTCCCTTAAATAAGGGCTGTAATTGATACCTGTTTTTTCACAGAATGAATGACTGACCTCACTAATTGAACTTCACACTATTGTTTTAAATCCTTTCAATGACTGATTCAGTTACACAGAATCAGCAGCATGCATGTCATGACTGTTGGTCTTCTCTTACTAAATCTATTAGTAAGTTATTTGCCATGTAGAAATATAATTTCTACCAAAAACAGTGATTGATTAGGTTAGTGATGTCGGACTGCTGTTATTTTGAACACAACTGTAAATGTGTGTCAAGTGTGCAGAGAGCGCATTGCTCTTGTTAAAAATAAATATAACCTGTTATAGGCAAAAACCTCTTAAATTCAGATTATACATTGACATTGAAAGACATCAGTTGATGAGTGATAAACATAAGCGATACATTGTTGCAGGTGCTGTTTATGCTCTCTGTTGTTCACCATTTCGACAACAGTATAGGAGTCAGTGTGAGTTTGAAATAATTGCTGGTTACTGTATGATTGTGAAATTTGGAACTGCAAAATATGCACTTGAAATAAACAGTGTCCCATCCCATCAAATGGACTGTCGTTAAGAAAACTGATAATGAAGAGCCACCTGAGATGCAGATTTCAGTAACCAAAATGCCTGAATCAACAGATCTGCCTAATGACAATAGTAAAGTGCAGACAAAGCTGCACAACCACCTACCTTCTGACTACACATCCAAACGAGTAAATAAAGTTGGAAATGCAAACATGCCATGCCAGCATATAGCCACAGCAGTTTAACATGTAATATATACCTAGACCACAATACTTACAGTATCTTTACTGTTGTTTTACTATAGTTCAAATGACAGAAATATACAGTAACAAGTGTAAGTGCTTATCAAACGTGTATAGCTGCAGTGGTCTATGTGTGTGCATCTATCTCCTCTGTCATTACAACATATAAATTTAATGATTAAGCTTCTTCAGTTACCTTGTGCTACTGATCTCCTGATTGGATAACAGCTGTTGTAGCTTTTTATTTCCTTTCAGCATTAAATGTTTCATTCATTTTTTTTTTTTTTGGCCATCTACCTGAACCCCAACAGTTTAGCTTAGTACATAGATTAAAGAAATCCGAGGTGGATGTTTTTGGAAGAAACCTTCTAAGTGTAGCCTTTGCAGTGCCAGATTTCACCACTATTTACTACATATTTTTAACTGGTTGTCCCCAGGCATGTATTCTTGTTTGAGAATCATGTCTGGCCCCACAAGATCACAACTAGTCACACCATTAGTTTGAATGCATATTTTACAGTTCATCCTTTTACAGATGTAGTTGCTATTATTTATTAACCTCACATTTGCAATATCGTTGTAAATGGGAGCAACAAGTAGCATGTACAGCCAGTAACAGTGCATCTCTCACTTTTACCACCTTTGAAACAGGCGTTCTTCGCACACACAGCATACATTTGTATGTTACAATAAGGTATGTTTAGGAGACCATTACTTTTTACTGTTTAAATCACCACCCGTACTCTGAGCGCCACCTTCACGAGGCATTGAACTGGTTTAGAAGTGTTACACTTCGTAACACTAACTGTTCCCAGTTAATTTTAAGCACAATTTACTCATGCTTGTCTCCAGATATATGGACCGCTAGGAAGACTGGGCAGTGCCATATTACTATTTAACACCCAAGTGTAAATACAACAGATGCCTAAATAACAAGAGGAAAGATACAGATAAGGGAAAACAAAAATGAGCTTGTTGAAAGTGGAATGTCTATTTGCATGCATTTAAGCACCAATTACTTGCTTTTTTATTTTAAAACTACAGTTCGAAGTTTAAAGGTTACCTTTTAGATTGATTATTTTTTAAATTAAGTCAAGTTTCCCAGTGCCATGATCTCAAGTTTGAAAACCTTTGGCTTAGATAGCAACCAGTCTCGATTAAACACTATTAATGATAAATAACACATTATACCTTTTGAAAAATGAATTGCTTGCGTTAACGCATATATTGTGACAGCCCTATAATTTTTTTTTCTTTTTCAAGAAATTTCTCAGAAATTCATCTGCACTATGACAGCCTGCTCCCAACAAAAAGAATATAGTCTAATCGCCAGCGTCTGTACAGTAGAGTTAAACTTTAGTCCTGAACCACAAAAAAACAGGATTTATGTCAGGATACAGACTTTACTCTGAATCATGATGGTGGCCGCATCATTCTTGTTGGAAATCTTGAGGGTGGAGTTTAAAATGCATGTTGCAAAATACAGGGAAATACTAGAGGAAAACATAATGCGGTTTATAAGAAACCTGCACCTTGGGAGTAGATTATTCTTCCAGGTAGACAAAGACCCCAAACATAAAGCCCAAGATACACAAGCATGGCTTAACAACAACAGTGTTACTGTTCTTTAAGTGGCCAAGTAAGAGTCTGAAACTCCGTCCAATTGATTTGATTCACTCATGATCCCCATGCAACCTGACAAAACTTTAAGCAGTTTTGCAAAGAAAAATGTGTGTCCAGATGTGCAAAGCTGATAAGAGTCCAATCCCCACAGGTTCAAGATGGAATTGCTGACCAAAGTTTATCTACTAAATAGTGGTTTAAGTTCTAATACAATCAATTATTTTGTGTTTCATATTTGTAATTAATTAATTAATTAGACCATTTTGCAGAGATCTGTTTTCACTTTGACATTAATGAGTCTATTTCTCTTGGCAGTATCCGAAAAGCTTAATTAAAATCTCCCATGATTAAATATTGTTTATGTGAAAATGTTCAAGGGAATACATACTTTTTATGGGCACTGTATATTCTCAAATGTGATCCAGGAATAGTGTGTTGTGTCCTGAATACATTAATTTTGTTCAGTCAAAATATGTTGATTTGTACTAATGTGCACCTCTTAAACTGTTTTACCAGGGTTTTGAGCTCATGATTTTAGCACTGGGAGATCCTTCCGAAAGAGTTATAAGTGCCGTGCACCAGGTCTTTATTCCTGCATTTGCAGCTTGGTCTACAGAGCTGAACAATTTGCAGTCTCACCTCATTCCCACTCTGCTTGACAGGATTGAGAAGCTGCTCAGGGTAGGTTCCATTTGTATGGCCTGCTTTACAGAAAAGTGCTTTGGAGCTTTTATTCTGAAGTAAAAGAAAGACGAAACACTTCTTGAGGGCTTGTTTTGACATACCTTTCTGATTATATATTTGGAGGTTCTGTATTCCCTGTGTTGGGTAAACTTTGTTTTAATTATAAACATGTGTGTAAGATTGCACTTACTCTGGTTCTTGAGAATAATTTGGCAAGAGTAATTCTAAAAGAAGCAGAAGGCTCTCAATATGAGTCAACTTCAGTAGCCAAATGAGATGATTAGGCCATCCAGTTAAAAAAAAAAATCTTAATAGGAGCTTGATGGTGCTGTTGGAAGGAAGGCATCACATTTAGCAATACTGGTAATTAATTAAAACAATCAACAACACCCCCCACATTAGCCAGTCCTTTTAGTTGACAAATGGTGCCAAGTTCTGTCCATCGGTGTAACTCATCCTTAAGTTATGGTCCATCAGTCAAATCTTGGTGTCCAGCTCGTGCCTCCGTGAGATGTCCATGCAATATTACATGGTCTGATGTCGATCATCTTATCAGGTAAGTTGCAAAATCTGCATTATTACAAGGAGAGGTGCCCTGCCATGGTGACAGAGACTTTTTAGCTGGTATTAAGAGTGTCTGGCCCTGGGTTTTAAGCCAGGACTTGCATTCTAGCCATATCAAAAGCGAATTATGTCCGTCTGTCTTACAATATATTACTACCAGAACCATTAAAATTCCTTGCTGATGTCTGTGATTGATGGCTATTTACATAGATTTATAATGACAAAATCCAGTGATAATTTTGGTGGTATTCTACTTCCCATTAAAGTGATCTGTAGGCTTGCTTATCCGAAAAGCAATGTTTTAAAAGGAAGATAAGTAACAGATTTAGTCTTTAGAAGTTCTTGATGGTCATTCTATTATTATTGCCCTGATTTTAGGAATAAAAAGTATATTTGATTTTATCTTTTTCATTCTAGGATGGTGAACATGGACTCGATGAACACAAGCTTCACATGTATCTTTCAGCTCTACAGTCACTTACCCCACCTCTGTTTGCAGTAGTATTGCAGAATGCTCCCTTCACAAGTAAAGCCAAACTCCATGGTGAAGTGCCACTTATTGAAGGTACAGTTATTTAATTTGCAGGAGTTGGTTGCAGCTCCAAAGTCTTACAGTGACCTGTTACAAGTCAACAGTCTCACAGAAACACAAATATATTCTTGTTCTCATTGAAGTGAAAACATTAATGTGACCCCAAAAAACAAAGTTTAAAATGATGCTTTAACCAAAACAATTCAGATGTACAGCTCTTTGCTGAAACTCCACAAATAATCTGTAGTTCAGTCTATTTATCTTTTATTGTACCTGCGATACTTGGTAACCTCCATCCATTATCCAATCCACTATATCCTAACTACAGGGTTTGCTGGAGCCAATCCCAGCCAACACAGGGTGCAAGGCAGGAAACAAACCCCAGGCAGGGTGCCAACCCACCGCAGATCTGGTAACCTAATTAAGAAAATATTTATATAGGAATTTATTCATTCATTCGTTCATTCATTCTTTGTCAGTGCTTGCTTGTGAGGAACTTGGGCCTGTCCTGACAAAATTAAGTTGAAGGCAGGACCCAACTTTGGACAGGCCACCAGCTTGTTGCAGAGTGCACTCACCTGCACACTTGCACTCACTGACAGAGGATCAGTTTAATGTTGTAAATCAACCTCAATTGCATACCTTTGGAATGTGAGAGGAACCCCATGTTCTCAGAAAAAACAATACAGATACAAGAAGATTGCACAAACTCCACACTGTAAAAACAGTGGAATTTAAAACTCATATTCTAGAAGTGTGAGTTGGCAATGCTGCTGCACTGTGCCAACCTACACAAGAATCCATAATCTATTAAAAATGCTCTTAAAAGAGGGTCTGTTTGCAACATGTCTAAAGTACTATAATTGGCACAGAGGCAGATTGAATTGCATTCTGCAGCTTGATCAGAGGTCTTAAGCACCAGAGTTTGTATTTGTCATGAAGAACACAAAAATAATGAATAAAATATCCTGTGAACTGAAGCAAAATTTAAGTAGTATGATTTTTTTTATATTCTTTGAAAATGGCTCATGTAGAAACATTACAATCATTACAATGCAATTTGTTTCTGGTAAGAACGAATATGTTATGTTCTTCTGTATAGCTTAATAAAGGGTTAAAAGCCAGTGGAATGTAATTAGCGCTATTTCCAAATATAGTAATTTTGTGGTTCTTTAGTTTTTAACTCTTACTTTTTCATACTTTCTATATTTTAATCAAAGCTGAAAACCCACCTTTTAATGCCAGAATAACAGTTTTTTGAAAGAAAAAATTAAGTGACTTAAATGGAGTATACTATAATTTGCCGTGCTGATGTATCTCATTTTTTATTTTAATATCTCCAATTCCACAATTCACTATGCTGTTTTTTTAATGTTGGGTCCTTTCTAGTATCTGTGTACTCCATTCTTTTTTGGAGTATGTTTGTTTATTGTTTCTACTTGTATGTTTATTTTATATTTGTATTCCTGCATACATTCTCACACACAGTTAATTTAATTCAGTGCCGCAGAGTCCTTCTGATTACCTATGCTATTAACCTGACAATTTTCTGTTGCATAGCTCTAGAAATATGGGCATAGACTGCATATGAAAAACAACTTAGTTTGTGATTTGAACCATGCTTTATTTTATATTTAATATTGTGGTCTTACTTGCACTGTAAATTACTTTGTAATTATAAAAACAGTTAAAAAGTGTTATATACACTGTGAAGTTGGTTGTTCCTCAAAGCATTGCACAAGTTTCCTAGAAAACCAGCACTAGAGATCATTAAAGCCATTGCTGCAAATAATTAGGTCTATGTGTTGATTGAATTTGTAATCATCACAATCCGGGTGTGCTTTAGGCAAGCCCTAAAGTGATGTTAGCCAAAGGTATTTTATTTTCGTAAAACAGTAGGCCAAAATATCCACTTATCGTTAGGTAGTGGAGCATGGCAAAAGAATTACTTTGATAAGCACAAATAATAGAAGGTGTTTGTTTTGCTAGTTATCAAGTACAGTGTTTATTATTGACTTTTTTCTGTGCTTTTTGAAAAATTCTTTTAGAATAAATGTCCCCTTTTGTTTATGTGTTTGTCATTAACTGAGGCCAAGCAGTGCACATTCTTACCATTGGCAGAAAGTTCTTACAAAAGCAATGCTCTTTTTAAGTAGTATTTTGGTTAATTGAGACTGATAAAATAATGGTGCTGGGGAGTATATTAAATACTAGGTTCCTGTCAGTGAAACAATGCATAGCCTTAGTTTGTGTGTCATTTGCTTCTTGTTTTAATCATTGTAAGTAATATTTTCCTTCATTTTTTCCCTGTGTCATTTCATTCACTACCATAGAGCTCATGTGGTGGTGTGTCACATCCAATGCAGCCAGTCAGGAAATCCTCTTTAAGTTAATTTTGTTAATATTAATATATACCAGACAGCTGTGGGTTTGACAGGAAAGAAGAGAAGTATTAGTTGTTTCTGCTGCACTCTTTAGTGGGAAGTGAATCTGAGTAGTGATGAAACACTTAAAATTGCAAATGTGCGATATGTTTAATTCCAGAGAAGCATTAGACTATTATATAAGCATTTTCAATGAAGATCGACTGAAAATAGCTTTTATTATTAATGTTTTATTGTAAGTCCTGGGTATGACATTCAGCTGCATCCACCCTACAAATGGTCCTCCAACTTGCAGGGAAAATTTGAGGGTTGGTGGCAGGATTGGCACTCCAACTACCATAAAAACTTTAAGCAGTTCTGAAATGACACACAGGACACTTTTCTGCTGTCTGCGGGGGTAGCTCTGCTGTAGCCACCCATTGGAATGCTGCTTGCATTATGAAGGGGACGGGGAAAAGCTCTCATCACTGGAAGAGCCAAACCAACGGAGAGCCAATGGGGATCAGAACTGGTGCGGTGCTGAGGTGTCACCCACTGCATTAAATGTCTTGTCTACTTGGCATGATCATCATCTTCCTCTGCCGTTGGAGGAGCTTTGTAAACTCCTCTCTGAAGTGCGTAGACCTGGGACTGGCCAGATCTCTGTACTGTGGGTACACCTTCTATTGGTCTGGTCACTCTAATGGCTGTCATACTCCGGGAGTAACTGTTGGCAGATCAGCTCCTTCTGATGGTGTCCTATGTCACTCCTTTCAACGAATGTGTTATGAGACTCAGATTAAGGCACTCTCCGGGTGCCTCTATACTCTGACAGCAGTAAGTGATGTCTTAATAAGGGAGACATTTTATTTGCAGCTTTACTCAGTGGTTGATGGGTGCCTGCGAGGTTACACTCCTCTTGTTATGAGTGATTTCATTGTGACTGCTAGCACTGACAAGGCTGGCTATGAGGATTGTGTCTGTCCCCATGGGTCTGGTGACCGTGGTGAATGTGGCTCCATGTTCCTTGACTTTGCAAAAGGTCAGGGGCTGCTGATTGCTGGATCCTGGTTCCAGTACCCTGAGCCGCATTGTTGGACTTGGTACTCCAATACTGGTAGCGTTGTGAAGGAGATCAATCACATCCTCATGGGCAGATGCTGGAGGGTCTACAGAAGTGCCCAGTTTGTGAATTCTGACCACAAACTCGCTGTTCCAGCTCAGATCCAGCTTAGGTCCAGTAGGCTACCAGATACTAGGAGAATGAGGCTGAACCTCACCAAACTCCAAAATCAGGCTGTTTCTAACTAGTTTGCCCGCAGTTTGTATGAGGAACTTACGGACTTGGGTGTGATCCTAATGCGATGTAAGAGACTCTCCATGATGAAACCCTGAAGGTTGTTAAGGGTTGTGTTGGTGTTTCCAGTGTATCCCAGAAGGAGATGTTTCATTTTGCAGGGCACCCTGGATATCATCGGGAGGAGTTGCAGCGCATTGCTTGATGGCAACTCCAGTTTGTACATGGAAATGAGAAGGGCGGCTGTGAGGGCTCTGAGGGCAGATAAAGAGGTGTTTGTTAGAGGAATCTGTGAACAAGTGAGACACCATCTATTCTCTAGTGACCCACGTCCTGCTTACAGAGGAATCGAAGCATTATGCACATCTGAATCAGTTCCTCTGAGAATTGGAGTCGGGTGGGTGATGGAACAGGCCTTACAGAGCACGCTGTAATTGTGAAATGTTGGGTTGGCTACTTTGAGCAGCTGTTTTAAAGCTGATCATTTAGCTAGGACATTAGACATGTCTGGGTCCATAGTTCTTGAGGCTGATCCTACAATTAGCTGTGAACCACCCAGTCTTAATGAGATTGCACAGGTGCAGAACCAGCTGAGGATAGGGGTGAACTTCTCCAGAACAGTGGTAATGCTGTCCTCCTTGCATTGCAAGCAATTTTTGCTTTCATTTGGGAGACGGGTGTCATCCCATCTGACTGGAAAATGGAATTTGTTGTCCCTATTTGAAAAGGGAAAGGTGATCACTTGGATCGTGGCAGCTACAGGGGGAAAACACTGCTCTCAGTGCCAGATAAGGTCCTTAAAGGGTCATTCTCAATAGGATCTGTGATCACTTGCTCACCTATCAGTGACTGGAGCAGTCTGGTTTTATGCCTAAGAAGTCTACCATTGACCACATCCTGGCACTGAGGGTTCTCATGGCGCTCAAAAGTGAATATTGACAGATTCTTTGCAGCCTTTGTTGATATTTGTAAAGCGTTTGACTCAGTTGATCAAGATACCCTGTGGGACATCCTGAGAATTTACAAGATTGCTCCAAGGTTGCTGGATATCATGGCTGGCCTATACATTGGTACTGTGAGTGCTGTGTAGAGTTGAGGTAGAACCTCTGCATTTTTCCCAGTTGATTCTGGGGTTCATCAGGGGTGTGTTCTTGCTCATACTCTGTACAATGCTTGCAAGGACTGGGTGTTGGGCAGGGTTGTGGGGTTTAGCGGCTGAGGAGCATCTGGATGAAGAAAGATTCGCTGATCTTGACTTTGCCGACAATGCTGTGATCTTTATGGAGTCAATGGAGAATTTGATCTGGGCTCTCAAAAGACTGAGCAAGGAGTCAGAGTGTCCCTGATAAAAAACAAGAACCAGGCCTTTAATTTTAGCCATCAGCATTGTGTCTGTCTGCTTAGAGAGTGTTGACCTCATCAAGAAGTTTACTTACTTTGGCAGCGACATTCATGTCTCTGGTGACTCTTCTTATAAAGTCAGTAAACGGATTGGGAGAGCATGAGGGGTCATGAGGTCACTGGAAAGGGCACTCCCAATATTTTTTCAGGTCAAAGTCTTTAGAGCCCTGGTGCTTCCTGTGTTGCTATATGGCCGCGAGACATGGACACTGTCCAGTGATCTGAGAAGAAGGCTGGACTCCTTTGGTACTGTGTCTCTTCGGAGAATCCTTGGGTACCACTGGTTTGACTTTGTGTCAATCGAACGGTTACTCATGGAGTCCTGAATGAGGCACATTACCTGTGTTGTGAGGGAGCGGCAGTTACGGTACTACGGCCTTGTGGCACGATTCCCTGAGGGTGATCCAGTTTGCAGGAACCTCATTTTTGAGGACCTGAGCGGCTGGACCAGGCCAAGGAGAGACACCCATGTAACACCCGGCTGTGGTAGATAGATGGTCATTTCCGCGGGGTGGGACTGGACCACGTGTCTGCCTGGGGGATTGCCAACCAAGATGCCAAGCTGTTTCATCGTGTGGTCAGTGCAGTAACGTGCTGTACCAATGCATGCTCGCCAACCTGATCTGACTGACCTGTTAAATTGTAATATGTGATTTAATTTTTGCTGTCTGAGTAGAGCTGGTTTTCGCTCCTAATCTAAAGAGATGTTTAATATTCATACTAATATTTATAAGAGTGCACTTCAAGTGCACTTGCATCAATTGCTACTCTACATATCATTAAGCAAGTACATCTTGAATATCTGTAAGGGAAGAGTATATAAATATAATCCTTGTCTTGTATAGGGTATTGCTTTGGAGAGTCAGAGGAAAAGTACATGAGAAGGCAATATGTTAACTGGACTGTCAACCATATAATTCTTAGCTTTTAAATATATTGATAACAGTACAAGTAAACTGATATAAAGAAACTAAAATCAACACAAATCACAACTGTGGCTGGACTACCAGCCCGTCACACGGTATCACATCAAGACAATTCTTAGTTGCATGTTAATGTAACATGCATTTTTCTGTGTTATGGAAGGAAAGCTGGAGTTCCTGAAGGAAATTCCAGGTAGTAGTGTTATTTATAGAAAATAAAACCAAAAAAAAATAATTATGGAACAATAAAGTAAAATTTTGATCCCAAGCAGTGTTTATTCTAGCAATATTGCCACAAAGTAGCTTTAGTGGTATGCTTATTAAAATACAGGGTGGACCAGATCTAATTATGCAGATCTAGATTGTCTGGATGACTTTGATTTATGCGGGGACGATTCCAGTTTGGCGCGAAGATGATTCTACATGTCGTCAGTTCACACACTTCTCGATGGTCTAGGATTTTTCGGGTGGTTTTCTATGTAATAAACAATAAGTTGTAGCGTAATGAAAATTGCATAATTAGATCTGGACCACCCTATATATGAAATTAAAACCTTGCTTACATTCTCTTAAATGTTTTATTGAAACAACATGTAAATAATTAAGTTAAAATTGAAAATTATAGGTAATACAGAAACATAAGCTTCTGCTAATGTTCCCATCCCTGAACTTTAAAATTGTACTTAAATTTAGGCTTACTATGCTGCTAAAGAAGTGTGTTATGACATGTGGTTTGTGTGTATATGACAGTGAATTCACTTTCACTTTTTTTTTTAGCTTCATTAAAAATTTACCAGGGTATCAAGATAACACTAAAAATATTACCTAGTTGTAATTTGAAGCACAAGCTTTTTGTTGGCTAATCAAATGAGCAATTCACAGTGCTTTCAGCCAAGAGGTGGATTCCTGTTGACACTTATTAAGATTATGTGCCATTTATAGAAGTGCTGTTAAAGAAGTTTGGAGAGATGTGTGTGAGTGTATCCTGGGATGTGCCCAGTGCTGCTGTTTTGGCCATTGGCTCCCCACAACCCATGAATGGATGACATTTTTAAATAATTGAAAGGATATCTGATAATGAAAGAACTGATTAATATCGAATAGTATTTTGAAACACAGGTTAGTATGCTTTATTATAGGAATAAAGTAGCATTCCAGACTGGAAGATGATAGTAAAATATGTATCTGTAAAGAGAGAGGTGTTCAATGACATGAGATTTAATTATATGCAAGAGATAAGGTTGTAGTTTGTTGGGGTATGGAGAGTTTTTAAAAGGTCTGATTCCAAAAAAGGATAACTTGAGAGTTATCTTGTTTGAAAACATTTTGGCAATCTGTTTGCACAGGCATTTTGACGTAGTACTATAGGCACCTTTTTCATTTGTTGGTAGAAGCATAGAGGAAAATAGGTTATTTTCCTTATTTCAAAGAATAAAAACATTTCAAGTAAGTGAGAGTTAATTTACGGTTCTAGGAGATGCTTTGTATTTTGTGTATATATTATATGTTGGGGGGCCAGAAGCTCACAATATGATGAATAATTAGAAATGTCCAGATTAAGTAGGATCCAGTAAAAACTTGTAATTAGAATGGCTGATCTGATATCTAACGTGACAGTTTTTGGTTTAATCATTTTATTGTGAATAACTCTGATTCAAGTTTTTTTAAAAGCCCATGTAAAAATGCTGTATATATTTCTTTTCAGTGACCAGGTTTCCACGACCTGCTTCACCTCTGCAAGATGTAGCTGTGATTATTGGAAGCCGTGAGCAGTTAGCAGTGCTTCTTCAACTCTATGATTATCAGTTGGAGCATGAAGGAACCACAGGCTGGGAGAGCCTCCTATGGGTTGTCAACCAGTTGTGAGTAGAGCATATCTCCAAAAGAATACATTCTGCTTTTTTATGTAAAGGCCTTTTAACTGGAATGTAACATTTTCAAACTTGCATAATCCAATTCAAGCTTATGGGGGGCCAGAGGCTTTAATATCACCATACTGAGTGCAAGGTGGGGAATAACCCAAAACAAGGTGACAGTCTGCAAAAGGATACAAACATACTCTCATCGATGCTTACTCACTTTAGGGTCATTTTTGAAATTGCATTTACATCTTTTAGGGTTGTACAAGAAAATCGGACTGACTACCCCTTGAAAAAACACATGCAGATATGGTGCAAACATTCAAACTCCACTTAGCCAACAGTCTGATATTTGAAGAGAACAATTAGTAATTTGGACATTTTCTACAACAGAAAATACCTTTATTTATTTTTTAATTTTATTTGATTGATCAAATTGCAAGCACGACTTAAAATGCAGTGTATTAAATAAAAAAAGTTAAGTCAGTTTTATTTCAGTTTAAGTAAAAGTGTTTATAAACCCATCGTTTTTGTTTGCTCTTTATTTTTTATTGTTTCTCTAGATCTGAAAGTCTAAATGCATAAATTAAACAACAACCAAACTGTCATTTTAAACTCTTTTTTTTCCTTACTGAGGCTTAGTTTATAACTATTTTGGGATGGCTGATGTTATATCAAAACAGTTACTAGAGTCTCTTGTTAAACCCGGGTTTATACTTCACACAACATGTGTGCCTGCGAATGCTACCACTATGCAAACAGTGTACTGTTTATACTTGCTTGTGTACTTTGTGTAAATCTGGAGGATTCCACCGGGTGGCAGTGTGAGATATCATCACGGTGAATAAGCAATGTTCGGCTTTGCTGTGTTGTGAATTGCCTGAAACATCCATTAAATTCTCAGGACACCTTGCCACAGTATCTCTGAAAAGGATGGATGTTTAATGATTACATCCATCAATCTAGGGACGTTCCCAGTCTAGCAAGAATCGGGCGCAAGGTAGTAAAGAACCCTGGCTGGAGTATCAGCTCATTGCAAGGCAAATACAAGCAGGCCTATACACTAGCATCATTTTAGCATCACCAAATCCCCAAACATGCATGTCCTTGGAATGAAACTGGAGCACACTGTGGAAACCCACCAGGAAAACATACAAACTTTGGACAGGGAAGACCAGGGCCATGACTCCCTACAGTGAGGCGGCAGTAGCGCTACCGTTCTGCCACTGTTTCGCCCCCACATGTGTAATTATTAACATTATTTATTATTTAAACAAAGTTAAAGATTTATCTGTGAAATGTAACATACATGCTTTAACACATTTCATCATGAAAGTGGTATCAAGTATAAGTCTAAGGATTCTAAATGTGCAGAAACCTGGAATATCATAAATTTAATGAGTTTTTTGTGGCAATTGCTGCCTGCTCCTGTCAGCGCAGAAGGAAGCCCTAGAAGCACATAGCGATTAGCAACTGGATCAGTTTTAAGATGTTTACAACAATATACTAAAATTACAAAATAAACTACGAGGTTAAAGTGGAAATTTCGCAAATAATCATGATTTCTACTCTAATCACAAAATAGACCTTTTCACTCTGTCCTTCATTTTTTTTCTCTGTGTCTCAAATACACTTCCGTACATTCTGATGCTGTTTTGAAAGTGCAAAAAAAAGACAGCACAGAAGATGGTATATGAGAACTTTAAAATGTATTGCATCATTACATTAGGGAATTTGCAGCGCTTGAAAAGAAAAGCACCACGAATGCATTTGTATGTCAGCATTTTGTTTCACCACATTAAACCATTCCTTAAACATTGAAGCTTGCACATTGATCATGTAGGATCAGCAAAGCAGCTTGCTGTTAAGTGCTCATAGTAAACAGAGACTCTGACGTCACATTTCAACTTGAACACACTGCCAAACCCGATTTTTTGCTGGTACTGCAGCTGTCGCACATGTTGTGTTAATTTCTGAGGACGTGCTCAGAAGACACATCAAATGAATGCGTGCATGTACGCATTCTGAACGTGAAGTATAAGCTGGCCCTTAAACTTCACATCAGTCAAGATCTACTTATTATTATATTTGAAAAGTCATGTAAACAGCAATTATACAAATAAGAGAACAACTTTGCCAAGTAATGAATACTGTTTTAGAATGAATCTTGTACTTCAGTAGTTCAAAAATTTCCTGAGTAAAACGTCCACAATGTGTCATCTTGCGTGTAATGTTTCCACACAACTTGGAACACAAAGTACAAAGCCAGCATCAAAAGTGTGGCAAGTGCCTAACAGCAGCAAATCTATCATTACACGAAGTACACAGGCAGCACTAGTTTGATGTTGAAACAAAAAGAAAATTGTGGACAGAACAAGCTGTGTGTACAGAACTACAGCACGGAAGAGCACAGCACACATCAAATTAAGGCTGGCAGTGTGTACTGTCAGTTTCAAAGTGTTTGAAAACATAACAAAAAAGGTCTTATTCAAAGGCAAAATCTGACCTTCAGTTTTAAAAGAGTGGTTGTTTGCTTTACCCACACTAAGACACAATATGCAAAGACCTTTTTGCATTTCACTTCCACAGTCAACCATTTCGCAGAATTTGAATGATTGGCTTGATATTTCCCTGAACAACCTAGTTTTTTTTTTTATTCCATATTTTTACTTTGAGCAGTGTTTCTTTTTTTTAACATTTTATTGATTTTATTAAAATCAAATAACATTTCATACAAACAAGTCAAGTTAAACAAAACTAGATTTCTCAACCCCCACCCATGAGAAAAAGAGAGCTAGGCCAACAGAGTAAAACTTGAAACTAGTAAAATTAAGTAAACAGATAAATTAATAAATGAGTAAAAATAAATAGAATATAAAAGAGTGGAGAGAATCTGCATCCTCAATTTAAATGTTTATTCCAGAATGTTGTTGATTAGATCCTGCCAGGTTTTGAAAATGTTTTGTACAGATCCTCCAAGTGAGAATTTTTTCCAATTTCAGATAATATATAACATCAGTTACCCACTGATTTAAAATAGGTGAGTTAGGATTCTTCCAGTAGAGCAAGATAAGTCTATGTGCCAATAGTTAAGTAAAAGCAATTGCAGTTTGTTTGTCCTTCTCCACTTTAAGGCTATCTGGAAGTACAGCAAACACAGCTCTTAATGGACTAGGAGGGATTATAACACCAAGACTGTCTGAAAGGCATTTAAAGATTTTGATCCAAAATTATGTTAATTTGGTGCACGCCCAAAACATATGGCCCAGTGAGGCTGGATCTTGATTGCAATGTTCGCAGGTTGGATCTTGCTCTAGAAACGTTTTGGACAATTTTAAACAAGACAGATGTGCTTGATATATATAATTTTAAGTTGAATTATTGTATGCTTTATGCGTATGAAGCTTGAGTGAATTCTGTGCATTGCTACCTTCCACTCCTTTTCCAAGATGTTGAGTGAGAGATACTTTTCCCACTGTACTCTTGGATCTTTCAAAGGGGAGGTACTGTAAAATAGTTTTGTATATTACTGAAATGCTGTCCTTAAGACAGATCAATATTTTTTCCAGAATAGAGGTAGGTGGGAATTGACGAAAATTGGGAAGGTTTTGTTTAGCAGAGTTTCTAATTTGAAGGCAGTGAAAGAAATGTGTTGCTGGAAAGTTAAATTTAGACTGTAGTTGTTTTCAGGATGCAAAAACGTTGCCTTTGTACAGATTTCTAAGTGATTTAATCCCTAATGTTTTCCATACTTTAAGAACTGTGTACATTTGAGTGGATGGAAGATGGTTGTTCATGCAGAGGTGCCACAGATAAACGCTTCTCTATCTTAAAATACTTCCCACATTGGTTCCATATTCTAAATGAGTGAAGCACAATTGGGTTGTTCATATATTGCCGATGACTCGTACTTATTGGGGTACAAAGCAAAGAATATAAAGAAGTACTGCAGGATTTTATTTCTATTGCGGACCAAGCCTGTGTCTGTTCATCTACAGTCATATGACAAAGTTTGAGAAACCCCTCTCAGCCTGCATAATAATTTACTCTACTTTCAACAAAAAAGATAACAGTGGTACGTCTTTCATTTCCTAGGAACATCTGAGTACTGGGGTGTTTCCCCGAACAAAGATTTTCAGTGAAGCAGTATGTACTTGTATGAAATTAAATCAAATGTGAAAAACTAGCTGTGCAAAAATTTGGGTACCCTTGTAATTTTGCTGATGCACGTAACTGCTCAATACTGATTACTTGCAACACCAAATTGATTGGAGTAGCTTGTTAAGCCTTGAACTTCATAGATGGGTGTGTCCAATCATGAGAAAAGGTATTTATGGTGGTCTATTGCAAGTTGTGCTTCCCTTGGACTTATCTCTGAAGAGTGACAGCATGGGATCCTCAAAGCAACTCTCAGAAGATCTGAAAACAAAGATTGTTCAGTATCATGGTTTAGGGGAAGGCTACAAACAGCTATCTCAGAGGTTTAAACTGTCAGTCTCAACTGTAAGGAATGTAATCAGGAAATGGAACGCCACAGGCACAGTTGCTGTTAAACCCAGTTCTGACAGGCCAAGAAAAATACAGGAGCGGCCTATGCACAAGATTGTGAGAATGGTTACAGACAGATCACCTCCAAAGACCTGCAAGCACATCTTGCTGCAGGTGGTGTATCTGTACATCGTTCTACAGTTGAGTGCAATTTGCACAAAGAACATTTGTATGGCAGGGTGATGAGAAAGAAGCCCTTTCTGCACTCACACCACAAACAGAGTCACTTGTTGTATGCAAATGCTCATTTAGACAAGCTGGATTCATTTTAGAACAAAGTGCTTTCGACTGATGAGACAAACATTGAGTTATTTGGTCATAACAAAAAGCGCTTTGCATCACAGAAGAAAAACACAGCATTCCAAGAAAAACACCTGCTACCTATTGTCAAATATGGTGGGGGTTCCATCATGCTGTGTGGCTAGTTCAGGGACTGTGGCCCTTGTTAAAGTCGACGGATAGATGAATAATGTTCAAGCATCATTCACAAAGTTGAAGTTACACAGGGGTTGGATATTCCATTCCAACAAGACAATGACCCAAAACACAGTTCGAAATCTACAAAGACATTAATGCAGAGGGAGAAGTACAATGTTCTAGAATGGCCGTCACAGTCCCCTGATTTGAATATCGGCGAAAATCTATGGGATGCTTTGAAGCAGGCTGTCCATGCTCGGCAGCCATCAAATTTAACTGAATTGGACAGATTTTGTATGGAAGAATGGTTAAAAATTCATCCATCCAGAATCCAGACACTCATCAAAGGCTATAGGAGGTGTCTAGAGGCTGTTACATTTGCAAAAGGAGACTCAACTAAGTATTGATGTAATATCTCTGTTGAGGTGCCCAAATTTATGCACCTGTCTAATTTTGTTATGATACATATTGCATATTTTCTGTTAATCCAATAAACTTAATGTCACTGCTGAAATACTACTGTTTCCATAAGGCGTGTCATATATTAAAAGGAAGAAGTTTCTACTTTGAAAGTTCAGCCAATGATGAACAAAAATCCAAAGAATTAGGAGGGGTTCCCAAACTTTTTCATATGACTGTACATGTTGCTGTCAATGAATTACAAACCCAAGCTCAAATGTCCATTGACAAAAAGTTGGTATGCATTCTTGGATGATGCAGAGGTAAGAACTGCTGCCTTATAATCAAAAGGTTCTGTGTTTAAATCTAGGCGCTCTGCATTTTGAGTAGTGAGCTGCTAAAAGGAAGTTGCTACTTTGAAAGTTCAGCCAATGATAAACAAAAATCCAAAGAATTAAGTGGGGTTCCCAAACTTTTTCATATGACTTTATTTGTGTCGATGTCCAGGTTTTTGTAGATTATATTTTTGCTACCCAGTAATAAAATTGAAAGGTAGAACCATGCCACCTTCCGCCTTAGGTCTCTGTAGGGTCGCCCTTTGGATACATGGATGTTTTGAATTACAAATGAATGAGGTTATGAGTGAATCTAATTTCTTAAATGTTTAAAATGATTTGTTAATGTATATTGTATATAAAAAAAATAGAAAAAGAAGCTTAGGAAGGATATTCATATTGACAATGTTATTTCTTCCATCTAAAGTGAGGTGTAGGATAGACCATCTATGCAAGTCTTGCTTAATTTTTTTCCATGGAGACAGCAAACTTTTGTTTAAAAAGAGCTTTACATTTACTTGTGATGTTTACTTCTAGATATTTAAACTGTTCTGCAATGATAAAAGGGTTAGGGCTTTCCTCTCTAGAGCATATCTCCACCTCACCAGGGTCTCCTCAACCTTCACCCTAGTGACACTACAGATCACAATATTATCAGTAAACATAATAGACCTCAAGGACTCATGTCTAATCTCATTTGTCAACCTCTCCATCACCACTGTAAATGAGAAAGGTGTCAGAGCTGATCCTTGACGTAATCCCACCCCCACTTAACACTAGAATTACCAGAGCCTACGAAAAAACTTGTAAATCCGTCCCACCTTAAATCTCTTCTTAAATCCCTTCACACCTCTCCACCAGCGTCCTTTGTCTTCTAGATGTGCTGATAAACAGAAGCTAGAAGCAGCCGGCTATTCCATCCCCCCACCATTTTGGAACGTGCACGAACTTCTCTCAGCCCATGCCTTCATTGAGTATCTGGGAGTGAAGTGGTGTTTTAGAGTAGAAATAATAGATCGTTATTTGGAACACACGCATTTCATGTCTGTTCCGTTTCTACAGTAATCTGTGTAAACACATTGTTAAAACAAAAACGTTTTTTATATTCTAGTAGTAGATGACAAAATATAGGCATAAACTATATAATGTATGAAGCCTGAAGTCCAAATATCAAAGAAATATTTTCACAAAAGGTACAAACATAAGACAACAATTGCGCTTTTATTCAAAAATATAACTGCAGAAAAAAAAGCCGCCTTAACATGTGACATTGACACCTTCTAATTACGACCGCATCTGTGGCGCAATACATTTGGCTACTGACTGGGAATCAAAAGGTCGCAAGTTCGATTCTGCAGTATTCCGTTTTGAGAAGTAAACTGCTCTTAGTCTTACTATTTTAGAATAAAAGCATACATTTGATTCCAGTCTGTAACAGCCGGTGTAATTTATGATCCTTATAAAGGTTAGCTTTTTTTTTTAATTCACTTTTCATTCTCTCAGTTGCGTTCTCTCAGAAGTTCGTGCACGTTCTAAATTGGTGAGGGGATGGAATAGCTGTCTGCTTCCAGATTCTCTTTATCAGCACATTTAGAAGACAAAGGACACTGGCGGAGAGGTGTGAAGGGATTTAAGAAGCGATTTAAGGTGGGAGGGATTTACGAATTTTTTCGTAGACTCTGGTAATTCTAGTGTTAAATGCATCTGTCAATCCTACAGCAGACCTCACCACTGTCACAATTCCCTCGTACATATGCTGTACAGCTCTTAAATCTTTCTCTGATACTCCTGACTACCTCATACAATACCCCAACTTCTCTCTAGGCACCCTGTCATATGCTTTCTCCAACAACAACATGTATTTGTATAGCACATTTTCATACAAGTGATGTAGCTCACAGTGCTTTACATGATGAAGAAAGAGGAAAAAAAGACAAAATAAATAAAAAAAATAAAATTAGGGAACACTAATTAACATAGAATAAAAGTAAGGTCTGATGGCCAGGGAGGACAGAAGAAGTTTAAAAAAAAAAAAAACCTAAGACGGCTAGAGCAAAAAAAAAATATCTGCAGGGGATCCGAGGCCACGAGACCGCCCAACCCCTTCTAGGCATTTTGCCAAACATAAATGACCTCAATCAGTCCTCATTGTATTCATGGTTCACATGGAAGAACTTGATGATGATGTCCATGTGGACTTCTGGCCTTTAATCCATCAATGTAGGGACATCACGGTGCTTTGATCAGGTGGTGGTGGCGCAGACGTACAGGAAACTGGAAAAAGAACAGAAGAGAAAGTAGGGGTTAGTGCAGATTTCGGAGCCACCATGAATGATAATACAAGTACACCTTTGAAATTTGGAGAGGTTACGTTTCTAGAGCACCCGCAAATTGTGAAAAACCTTGAATTATGGATGTGGTTTAAAAAAAAATGCTTATTTTTATAGTTTAAACCCTAAATATGCCCTCAGAACACTTTAATTTCATTTCAACCTCGGCTTAATACATTACATAAAAAAAATAATTTACAGGTAAACCCGTATACTATATAGTACTGTATTGATATGTCACCCACAATGCTAGAGTGTAAAATACTGATGTTATCGCTATATGTACTGTAATTCATGCAAGCGCGTTTTCATTGCCAGAAGCCTTAGAAGGTGCAGGGCATTTCAGTGGCATCCTGGGGCTTTAACCCTTAAACTGCCACATAATGCATCCCTAGTCGCCAAATACTTTTTGCTGCACTTTTTAAGTAAACGTCACAATTCACAAAGAAAAAGTGAAATTTTAATGGAACACATTTTTTTTTCATGCAAAGAGCATCACAATTACTGCAACACTGATCATTTTACACACTGCCAATGAACTGTAAAAACTACTGGAACAATATGTACAAGGTACAACTGATGCCATTAATGAAATTCAGTAAATCACCGAGCCAACTGCACTTGAACTGGCTGCACGCAAACACACAGAGGTAAACGCTGACGCTGGCAGGCTAGTCTAGTGCAGCAGCTCAATCCCAGAAACAGTGAGGCTGCAGGGGCCGACAGTGGTCATGAGCTGCCTGCTCAATGAATGTAGGGCACTGACTGATCAGCTCCGGCGTGCTGGTAAATTGCACTGGGAACCAACAATAGCCGGTTGAGACATTCAATGAATGTACATCGCCGAATATAATTGGCTCCTACGTGCTGGCAAATGGCACTATAGGTAGTTGCGGCGGTTTAAGGATTAAGAAGAACAACACTCAGCTGGAGGTGTGTCACAGGGCAGCAGTCAATCAGCAGCAAGGAGAAATAAATAAAGCTGTAGCGTTCCGGTGCCGCTAAGATTCACACCATCAAGAAGACGGTGATTTATTTATTTTAAGGTGGAGATTCCAGGGATGCACCCAGCCTTAAACCGACCTACACGCACTCACAAACAGAGACAAAAACAATGCAAACTGGTAATCAAACAGCAAATAAAGAATGTAATGACAACAAAGATACATGACAACAAAGATACCACCCCTGTTCCCCTTATGGCGATTATACATTAAACACAACAAAGCACCAACAAAACGAACACAGTAAAGTCCATGAAAAACGGCAACGGATGAAATGTAATGATGAGGATAGATAGTCCAGAGATCCACATGTTGAATGGGAATGTAAAGATAGTCCTAACAGTAGTTCCTGAAATGGTGAAGACAGGTGGATGGGTTCAGGAGCGCTCCTTTCTTCGTAAGATAGCAATGAATCCACTTACAGTCCTCATGTACACAGGCAGACGACAGACAGTCTAGATCCCAACCACGAAACAATCCAGGACAAAACGAATAAGTACAGGTAACCCAACAGAAGGCAGGCAGAGAGGCAGTAACTTGAAACACAAATTACAAAAACTTTTTTTTTTCTTTTGGTCACCGGCCCCTTTTTTAAAAGCTGCACTGACATCCTTTGACCCCAACATTCCCTGCACCCTCCGCAGAAGACCAATCGGAGCCACTGCAAGGGACTGCTGGGAGTTACGGTTTCAAATTCTAGTAGACTACACTCTCGGATTGGCTACTTTCACTATATCCCCAAGCGGCATTTTCCTCTATGGTTGCTTCCTGTTGAAATAAGCCATAAAACATTGTGGAGGATATTTGCGATTTCCGCTAATAAGTACTAGTTAGGTTCTAAGGAAAAATCTGTGAACGACTGAGGCCACGAACCCTAAACTGCGTCTTCACGGGGTTCTACTGTAATAATTAATTGAAATGTACAGAGCATCTGGAAAATTTGATGGTGACAGTCGTGTGGACTAATAGCTATAAAAAAAAAATAAAACCTAAGACGGCTAGAGAAAAAAAAAATATCTTTAGGGGATCCGAGGCCACGAGACCGCCCAACCCCTTCTAGGCATTTTGCCAAACATAAATGACCTCAATCAGTCCTCATTGTATTCATGGTTCACATGGAAGAACTTGATGATGATGTCCATGTGGACTTCTGGCCTTTAATCCATCAATGTAGGGACATCACGGTGCTTTGATCAGGTGGTGGGGGCACAGAACAAAACAGAAAAAGAATAGAAGAGAAAGTAGGGGTTAGTACAGATTATGGAGCCACCAGGAATAATGATGATAGTTAAATGCATATACAGAGTATCAAGATTAAACTAAAATGAACCTAAGAGAAAGCCATTTTAAAGTAATGTGTTGCAGTATTTTTAAAGTGTTCCACTGTATTAGCCTGGTGAATTCCTATTGGCAAGTTATTCCAGATTTTAGGTACATACTTGGAATACTAAGCAGACACTCTTAAAGATCTAAGGTTACGATTTGGAGTGTAAGGTGACAGATATTCTGAAATACAGGATAGAGCAAGATTATTTAAGGCTTTGTTAACCATAAGTAGTATTTTAAAGTCAGTTCTAAATGACACTGGTAATCAATGTAGTGACATCAAAACTGGAGAGATGTACTTGAGTTTAGTTATGATTCTAGTATGTGCATTCTGCACTAGTTGCAATCGATTGATGTCTTTTTTGGGTTGTCCTGAGAGGAGTGCATTACAGTAATCTAGCCAACTGAAAACAAAAGTGTGAACAAATTTCTCAGCATCTTGCAATGTTATAAAAGGTCTAACTTTTGTCATATTTCTTAAGTGAAAAAATGCTGTCCTAGTAATCTGATTAATATGTGATTTAAAATACAGGTCAGAGTCAATAGTTACCCCTAAATTCTTTACCTCCCTCTTGAATTTTAATCCTAATGCATCAAGTTTATTTCTAATAACCTCATTTTATACATTTTTGGCAATCACTAAAATTTGTTTTCTCCGTATTTAGATTGAGAAAATGACTACTCATCCATTCAGAAACACAAGTAAGACATTGTGTCAGTGAATCAAGAGTGTCTGGGTCATCAGGGATCCTCACACATTTCAAAATTGCATTAAACAATCTGGTTTAAAGCTCCTCTGCCGTTTCTCCTAAACACCTCTATGCTTCCACATGTATGTCATCTGGACCAACAGCCTTCATAGCTGTGCTTGCTTCTTCCATGCTAATCCATTGCACTTCCTGATTTACAGTCTCCACATCATCCACACTTCACTCTCATTCTTTTCATTCATCAGCCTCTCAAAGTACTCTTCCCATCTGCTCAACACACACTCCTTGCTTGCGAGTACATTACCATCTTCATCCTTTATCACCCTAACCTGCTGTACACTTTTCCCAGCTCGGTCCATCTGTCTAGCCGATCATTACAAGTCCTTTTATCCATCCTTAGTGTCCAACCTCTCATACAGCTCATCATACACCTTTTCTTTAGCCTTTGCCACATCTCTCTTTACCTTACGCTTTATTTTCCTTTTATTCCTGTCTACTTTCTGCATCTCTCTGACTATTCCACTTCTTCTTTGTCATCCTCTTCCTCTGTATTCTCTCCTGTACTTCCCCATTCCACCACCAGGTTTCCTTTTCCTCCTTTCTCTGTCCAGAAGTCACGCCAAGCACCCTTCTTGCTGTCACCCTTACTACTTCTACTGTAGTTACCTAGCTATTTGGTAAATCTTCACTGCCACCCATTGCATGTCTAACCTCCTCCCTGAACTTAACCTAACAGTCTTCCTTTTTTAACTTCCACCATTTGATTTTTGGCTGTGCCCTCACTCTCCTCCTCTTCTTGATCTCCAGCGTCATTCCTACAGACCACCATCCTATGCTGCCTAACAATGCTTTCCCCTGCCACCACTTTGCAGCCTCCAATCTCCTTTAGACTGATTCTCCTGCAATCATCCTTTGTTCCATCCTCTTCTTAAAATACATATTCGCCACAGCCATGCCCATTCTTTTTGCGAAATCCACTACCATCTGACCTTCTGCATTCGTCTCCTTGACACCATACCCTACCCATTACCTCCTTATGTCTCCTCCTCTCCTCTGTTCCCTTCACCAACATGTCCATTGAAATCTGCTCCTAACACCACCGTCTTTCCCTTGGATACACTCTCCACCACTTCATCCAGCTTACTCCAGAAATCTTCTGTCTCATCCATTGCATACCCAACTTGCTGGGCATATGCACTAACAACATTCATCATGACACCTTCAATTTCCAGCTTCATAATCATCACACTGACACTCTTTTTGCCTCTAAAATACTCTTGCCTTACTGTTCCTTTAGGATTACCCCTTTCCCATTTCTCCTCCCATCCACACCATGACAGAATTTGAACTCATCTCTGATCCACCTGGCCTTACTCCCCCTTACTTTTACACTCTTGCATGCACAATAAATATATCAACCTTCCTTCTCTCCATCACATCAGCTAACTCTCTCCCCTTACCAGTCTTACTGCCGTTCAATGTTCCGACCTTCACCTCCACTCTCTTTACCTTCCTTCTTCTGCCTTCTTCGACCAAGTGTAGCCCAATTTCCACCAGCACCCTATTGGCTAACAGTACTGGCGGCGGCCGTGGTTAACCCGGGCCTTGACCAATCCAGTATGGAAATCTGTGTTGTTCGTGTATTGATCTGGCAAGATTTTACACTTGATGCCTTTCCTGATGTAACCCTTTTCCATTTATCTGGTTTTGGGACCAGCATGAAGAAACACACTGGTTTGTGCAACCCTTGTTACTGGGTTACAAATGTTTGTTTATTGACGTTGTAGTGAAACATCCGGGTAGTGTTCATGACACCAGTATTTTCACAAATTCCATGCTGAACACACATTTGAAAAAATAAAGGGTGATGGATATTAATCTAGATGACATTGCCTTTGTTATCTATGCCAGTTTCATGTTCTTTTTTTTTTTTTTTTAATTTTATTACAATCCATACAAAGCAATCAAGTTTTTACAAAGAGAAAAATTAAGTTAAGAACAGATCGATCCCCACCCGAGAGAGAGAGCAAGCCAAACAGCATTAAATTTAAGGCTTGTAAACATACCTAAATTAATAAATTCTCTGTGCTTTATGAACTTATTTTAAAATATTACTGATTAGATCCTGCCATGTTTCGAAAAAAAGTCTGTACTGATCCTCTGAGTATTTGATTTTTTCCAACTTCAAATAATATAACACATCGGTTTCCCACTGACTTAAAAGAGGAGAGTTTGGGTTCTTCCAGTTTATGAGAATAAGTCTGCGTGCCAAAGTGTAGTGAATGCAATCACAATTTGTTTGTCTTTCTCCGCTTTAAACCCATCTGGAAGAACACCAAACACAACTGTTAATGGGTTAGGAGGGATTGTGAGTCCAATCTGAAAGGTAATTAAAAATGTTTGTCCAGAATAATGTTAATTTGGTGCAGGCCCAGAACATGTGACCTAGTGAGGCTGGGACTTGGTTGCAGCGTTCGCAGGTTGGATCATGCCCTGGAAACATTTTGGAGAGTTTTAGTCGAGACAGATGTGCTCGATATATAATTTTGAGTTGTATAATTGTATGCTTTGCGCATATGGAGCTCGAGTGAATTCTCTGCATTGCTACTTTCCACTCCTTTTCTGATATATTAATTGAAAGATCTTTTTCCCAGTGTCCTCTTGGATCTTTGAATGGGAGGGATTGTAAAATGATTTTATATATTGTAGAGATGGAGTCTATATTTTTTCCAGCATGGATGAGGGTGCAAGATGAGGAAAATCTGGAAGGTTTTGTTTAACAAAGTTTCTGATTTGAAGATAGTGAAAGAAATGTGTAGCTGGAATGTTAAATTTGGAATGTAATTGTTCATAGGATGCAAAGACGTTGTCTATATAAAGATCTCTAAGCAAGTTAATTCCAAATTTTTCCAGATATTAAAAACTGCATATGTTTGTGAAGGTTGAAAGAGGTGGTTCTCTTGCGGGGTGCCCCAGATAGAAGCTTCTCCGTCTTAAAATGCTTTCTACATTGGTTCCAGATTCTAAGTGAGTGGAGCACAATTGGGTTATTAGTATATTGCCGATAACGTGTGTTTATTGGAGCACAGAGCAAGGAATACAAAGAAGTACTGCAGGATTTTACTTCTATTGCGGTCCAAGCCTGTGTATGTTCTTCTATTTGTGTCCAGGTTCTTATCGCCTGTATATTTGCTGCCCAGTAATAAAACTGGAAGTTAGGTAGAGCCATGCCGCCTTTTTTTGTCTTTGTAGGTCGCTCTTTTGATGCGTGGATGTTTTGAATTCCAAATAAATGAGGTTATTGTTGAATCTAATTGCCTAAAAATGATTTATTAATGTATATTGGGATGTTTTGAAATAAAAAGGAGTTTAGGAAGAATATTCATCTTAACAGTGTTAATTCTTCCAGCTAGTGTGAGATGAAGGGTTGACCATCTATGCAAGTCTTGTTTAATTTTTTCCATGCAGACGGCGAAATTTTGTTGATATAGAGCTTTATGTTTACTTGTAATGTTTACCCCTAGGTATTTAAACTGTTCTGCAATGATAAAAGGTAGGGTATCTAATCTAATATTATATGCTTGAGAATTCACTGGAAAGAGTACACTTTTATTCAGATTAATTCTGAGACCAGAGATCTTTTGAAATTCTGTGAGTGCTGCTAAGACTGCAGGCACAGAATTTTCTGGGTCTGATATATACAGTACCATGTCATCTGCATATAATGAGATTTTCTGTTCCAGTCCTTCTCTGCTAATCCCCTTTATCTGATCAGTATTTCGACAATGTATTGCCAGTGGTTCAATGGCAATCACAAACAGCAGTGGTGACAAGGGGCATCCTTGTCTAGTGCCACGTTCTAGTTTAAAGTAGTCTGAGCAAATGTTGTTGATGCAAACTGAAGCTTCTGGGTTAGTATACAGTAATTTAATCCATGCACAAATGTTTGGGCCAAACCCAAACTTCTCCAATATAGTAAAAAGGTATTTCCATTCAATCATGTCGAATGCTTTTTCTGCATCCAATGATAATAATATTTCTGGGGTGTTTGATTTAGTTGGTGAGTATATTACATTAAACAGGCGTCGAAGATTTGAAGATAAGTGCCGGCCCCTAATAAATCCAGTTTGGTCTTGTGATATTACCGAGGGGAGCACTTTCTCCATCCTTCTGGTTAAGATTTTAGAGAGTATTTTAACGTCGTTATTCAGAAGTGAAATTGGTCTGTAATTTTAGCTCCAAGATCATAGGTGCATGGTCAGAAATAACAATAGCATCGTATTTGCAAGATTTAATCTTAGGCAAAAAGTTATTGTCTATAAAGAAGTAATCGATCCTTGAGTAACAATGATGTACTGGTGAGTAGAAAGAATATGTTCTTGAATTTGGGTTTAAAAACTTCAGGGGTCTGATAACAACAACAACATTTATTTATATAGCACATTTTCATACAAATAGTAGCTCAAAGTGCTTTACATATTAAAGAATAGAAAAATGAAAGACATAATTATAAAAAATAAATCAACATTAACATCGAATAAGAGTAAGGTTCAATGGCCAGGGGACAGAAAAACAAAAAACTCCAGACGGCTGGAGAAAAATAAAATCTGTAGGGATTCCAGACCATGAGACCGCCCAGTCCCCTCTGGGCATTCTACCTAACATAAATGAAACAGTCCTCTTTGGATTTAGGGTTCTCACGGAAGGGCTTGATGATGATGATGGTCACGTAGACTTCTTCCTTTTAATCCGTCCATCATTGTTGGAGCATCATGAGGCTTTGAGTAGGTGGAGGTGGCGCAGGCCACCACCACAAAGAAACCGGAAAAAGAAACAGAAAAGAGAGTAGGGGTCAGTACCGATTTTAGAGCCACCATGAATAGTTGTTATGATGAATTGAACATAGAGTATCAGGATTAAGTTAAATTACGATTAAAATGAAGTTATAAAAAGGCCATGTTAAAGTAATGTGTTTTCAGCAGTGTTTTAAAGTGCTCTACTGTATCAGCCTGGCGAATTCCTATTGGCAGGCTATTCCAGATTTTAGGTGCATAACAGCAGAAGGCCGCCTCACCACTTCTTTTAAGTTTTGTTCTTGGAATTCTAAGGAGACACTCATTTGAGGATCTGAGGTTACGATTTGGAATATAAGGTGTCAGACATTCCGATATATAAGATGGGGCGAGATTATTCAAGGCTTTATAAACCATAAGCAGAATTTTAAAGTCAATTCTGAATGACACAGGTAACCAGTGTAGTGACATCAAAACTGGAGAAATGTGTTCGGATTTTCTTTTCCTAGTTAGGATTCTAGCAGCTGCATTCTGCACTAGTTGCAAACGATTTATATCTTTTTTGGGTAGTCCTGAGAGGAGTGCGTTACAGTAATCTAGTCGACTGAAAACAAACGCGTGAACTAATTTCTCAGCATCTTTCAGTGATAAAAGAGGTCTAACTTTACTTATGTTTCTTAAGTGAAAAATGCTGTCCTAATGATCTGATTAATATGTGATTTAAAATTCAGATTACAGTCAACAATCACCCCTAAGCTTTTTACCTCCGTCTTGACTTTTAATCCTAATGTATCCAGTTTATTTCTAATAGCTTCATTGTATCCATTATTGCTGATCACTAAAATTTCAGTTTTCTCTTTATTTAACTTGAGAAAATTACTATTCATCCATTCTGAGATACAAGTCAGACATTGTGTTAGTGAATCAATAGAATCAGGGTCATCAGGTGCTATTGATAAGTACAGCTGTGTGTCATCAGCATAGCTGTGGTAGCTCACGTTGTGCCCTGAGATAATCTGACCTAACGGAAGCATGTAGATTGAGAATAACAGCGGACCCAGGATAGAGCCTTGTGGAACACCATATTGGATATCATGTGTCTTCGAGTTGTAATTCCCACAACTAACAAAATATTTTCTCCCTGTCAGGTAGGATTCAAACCAATTTAAGACACTGCCAGAGAGGCCCACCCATTGACTAAGGCGATAAGTTGTGATCAGTTATAAACTTTGTAATTATTTTTGCAGTATTAGATGCCGTTCCCCCTGTGGAGGAAGTCCTATCTAAAAGTGGATTTAGAACACAATTAAAGTCCCCAGCCATTATAACTTTATGAGTGTTCAGATTGGGAATGGATGCAAATAAATTTTGTATAAATTCCTTATCATCAACATTAGGTGCATAAACATTTATCAAGATCATTTTACAGTTAGATAAGTCTCCCATAACCATTACATATCTCCCTTCAGGATCCAATACTACATCTGATGCTACAAATGGAACAGTTCTATGTATGAGAATTCCCACACCTCTAGTTTTCTTCGTAAAGCTAGAATGGAACATTTGGCCAGTCCAGTCTTTTTGCACCTGGAACTGATCCTTGCTTATTAAGTGGGTTTCCTGTAAAAATACTATTTTAGCATTTAGACCTGTTAGGTGAGAGAGTACTTTCTTTCTCTTTAATTAGTGATTCAGGCCTTTAACATTCCAGCTTACGAAGTTAACTGTCCCATCATGGAGACACTGATTCTGAGTTTTTGATGTCATTTTATAGTCTCATTATGATTATAAAGACTGAGAGGATAGATTAGGTATAGATCAGGCCTGCTCTCTTTCTCTCCCCCTCCCTTTTTGCCTCCCCAAGTGAGGCTAAAACCCACTTCACACAGTCCCAGTCCTCTGACATACCCAGAGACAGAGTACGTCCAAAGCAAAACAAGCTCCAATGCAGCGGCGCTTTAGGGTTAAAAGATAGAGATATCTCTTAAAAAAAAAGGAGTTTTGCACTTAAAATATATATATATATATATATATATATATAGTCTTCAGCAATTTTAGTGCATTAAGATGATACACCCAGATAATAAACCCGGGGGATGGTGTTAAAAATGTGTCCAGAAGAAGCATAACAAGTCTTAATGCAGAAATAGTAATAACAGTAAACCAAAGGTATGATATTGAACAGTCTCGTTTAGGGTAGAGATGAAATAATTAGAAAAGTAAAAGAGAAAAAAAGAAAAATTAAGCACAATAAAACATAAACAGATAGCGCCCTAGTAATACTAAGTAATAATGAGAATATATTAGAATATATGCTGATAAAAACCCGTATTTTAAAACGAATAGATCTGACAAAAGATTATTAATCTTTGCTTTATCATTAATCGCCATGACTCACTATTATGTATCAGAATACTCCCGGGATCAGCTTTCTTAATTCCTTTTCTGCTGCTTCCTTGCTAGCAAAGACATAGAATTGACCCTGCCATTCCACTTTCAGTATTGCCAGATACAGGAGGCTGTATTTGACATTGGCTTGCCGTAGCCGCTGTTTAATATTATAGAAGACTGCGCGTTTAGTAGCTGTTGCTGGAGAGAAGTCAGGGAAGATGAGAATGTGGTTATTTTCATATATAATATCTTCCTTGTTTCTGAGGAGTGCCATCACCTCTCGCTTAAATGATAATCGTTCAAAAGGAACTATAAAAGATCATGGTCGGGGTCTGACGATGTTTGATCCGCGTACGCAGTAAGCTGCTGCTATCTCAGATTCTGCTTTAAAGTCGTCCCCGATTATTTTAGTAAAAAGTTCAGCTGCGAATTTCACAGGGTTTGAACTTCCTCGATTCTCCGGCTGACCTTCAATTCTGACATTATACCTTCTACTCCCATCTTCTAACGCAGCCAGTCTGTCTCCAAGTTTTTCTCCGAGTTTTTTGCATTTGGAACTGACATTTACTGCTCTTTCCTCGGCACTGGCAGCTAAATGTTCGGCCATTTCAATCCGATTCGTGAATGTCTCCTTGAAATGCTCCAATTGATCAGTAAGCATGCTCAGTTTAACCGAGTTTTCCTGAATACGCTCTTCAATTTTACCCAGCACCTGTCGAAGCCCAAGTTGCACCTCTTGACGCAGCCTTTCATTTGCCTGTTGGAATTCCTGTTGCAGCCTTTCATTTGCCTGTTGGAATTCCTGTCGCAGCCATTCATTGGCATGTTTCATCTCCTGTTTCAATTCAATTCAGTTTCGTGTTCTTGACAGCAGATTTTTTCATTTTCATATGGATGGAGATTTTTTTTAAAAATGATACATGTGTGGATAAGATTATTTTTCGAAAATGAAGGAGGTAACTCACATTTTTAAAAACCCAGGTTTGTGTGGACAAGGCGTAAATAAATGTTGTTCTTTCTGTGCAGTTGTTACTATAATAAGTATAAAAAAGCACATACAAAAAATAGATGTATTAATGCCAAAGTCAGTTAACCTTTTAGTTTGAATATTTAAACAATATTTTTTCTCTAATAATGACAGCCCAACCACAGACATCATACCCAACATTTTTTGCAAAAGCAAGAATAAACGGTTAGTTTCCTTTACTTGTGTTTGCGTATTTACTAAACCATGCTTATGTACGTAATTCAATATGTGCAAGTGCGTATTTGCTTCATTCCCATTAGCATTTCAATTTAGCTGTACTTTTTCTAAAATGCGCGTTATTTGTGGCCAAGCACCAGATTCTATCGGTTTTTCTGTTTTCACAAAGAAAGCCCACTCTTTGCTCGTGCATTTGCCTACATTATTAGGTATGCTAAAGTGTTGTATGTTTTTTAAAGGCATCTTGATACGTCCACAATGTGCTGATTCCCATGTTCTCCTTTCAAATTGATGCTGGCAGCGTACTTAATATTCCACATGTGCAACAACATTCCAGTGCAATTTCAGGAGAGTTGATATATACTTTTTCTTAGCTAATTGAAACAACTGGATCTCCAATAGTGTTCAGATTAGTGTATAAAAGTTTTTTATTACATGTACAGAAAATTATCATTGTTATTTTTTCCTGTGATTACTGTATTGTTTCTGGAGGTTGACGAATATAGAAAATCACATTTGGACAGCAAAATATGATGTGTGGAAGTGTATGTGTAGAGTATGATTCAGAACATGTGCTAATATTACACTTTAGCTGTACAGTGATCCCTCGCTATATCACACTTCGACTTTCGCGGCTTCACTCCATTGCAGATTTTAAATATAAGCATATCTAAATATATATCACAGATTTTTCGCACGTTCGCGGATTTCTGCAGACAGTGGGTCTTCTAATTTATGGTACATGCTTCCTCAGTTTGTTTGCCCAGTTGATTTCATACAAGGGATGCTATTGGCCGATGGCTGAGAAGCTACCCAATCAGAACACGTATTACGTATTAAATAAAACTCAATGATATACGATATGCTTCCCGTGTGGTGCTTCACACACTTAAAAGCTCTAACAGCCCGTATTGATTTTTGATTGTTTGCTTTTCTCTGTCTCTCTCACTCTCTCTGACATTCTCTGCTCCTGACGGAGGAGGTGTGAGCAGACGGGCTGTTTGCACAGTTGCTGTTTGCTTAGAAGATACAGGAGCTTCTCTTAAAAATGCTGAAAAGACTACCTTCACATTGATCCCTTCATTGCCGCTTTATCCCGGTGCTTCGCATACATAAAAGCCCAACAGCCCTATTAATTTTTGATTGTTTACTTCTCTCTCTCTCTCTCTCTCTGACATTCTCTGCTCCTGACGCGCACTTTGAAGAGGAAGATATGTTTGCATTCTTTTAATTGTGAGAAAGAACTGTCATGTCTGTCTTGTCATGGAGCACAGTTTAAACTTTTGACTAAAGGGTGTTATTTCATGTCTAGAGGGCTCTAATAATGTTAAAAAAATATATTTAGAAGGTCGTAAACAGGTTTTCAATGCTCTAACTGCGAAAATATTAGATTTATAAATCAAGAATCCTACTTGATGGAAATTCATTTATCTGTCTGGAGCGGGTTAACCGTGATAAACGAGGGTTTACTGTATAACTGTGCGGAGAATATTTATAAACTGTGTGGGAGAGTTTCTAAGGGCTTAAAATATATAAAAATAACCATGCAAACATTATGGTTTCTTCGTGGATTTTCACCTATCGCGGGGGGTTCTGGAATGCAACCCCCGTGATCGAGAGGGATTACTTTTTTTTTTTTTTTTTAAATTTGTATTTATTAATTTTATTACAATCAATACATAGCAATCAAGTTTTTACAAAAAAGAATTATGTTAAGAACAGATCGATCCCCACCCCTGAGAGAGAGAGCAAGCCAAACGGTGTAAGATTTAAGGCTTGTAAAAATACCTAAATTAATAAATTCTCTGTGCTTTATAAACTTATTTTAAAATATTACTGATTAGATCCTGCCATGTTTTGAAAAAAGTCTGTACAGATCCTCTAACTGAGTATTTGATTTTTTTCCAATTTTAAATAGTATAACACATCGGTTTCCCACTGACTTAAAAGAGGAGAGTTTGGGTCCTTCCAGTTTATCAGAATAAGTCTGCGTGCCAAGAGTGTAGTGAATGCAATCACAATTTGTTTGTCCTTCTCCACTTTAAGCCCCTCTGGAAGAACCCCAAACACAGCTGTTAATGGGTTAGGAGGGATTGTGAGTCCAAGGCTGTCTGAGAGGTAATTAAAAATTTTTGTCCAGAATAATGCTAATTTGGTGCAGGCCCAGAACATGTGACCCAGTGAGGCTGGGGATTACTACACTCAAATTAAAGATTTTTTTTTTCTGAAAGGCAGTTTTTTCATAACCAATTTCCACATTCCCAAATCCAGTGTATGGCAACGCAACCACAAAATTCCTTCCTATGCACTCAGATAAATGCTGAAAGTCAGAATTGATTAAAATATTTTTTTAAGCATCAAGGTAGGCTGACAGTTTAACCAGTTTAATAACAAAGTTAATGCAAGTTAATAAAATAAACCATTCTGTTCATCTACCCATCTGTTTATTTACCCAGCTATCCTTTTCAGGCTCATGTGGGCTGGAGCCTGTCCCGGTACAAAGTGGGACCCAATCCTAGATAAGCTCATTATTATTATTTTTGGTTTCTTTTTTTTATGGCTTTTGCCGATTTATTTTGTTTTTTATCTGCACAATACAGAAAAAAAAACATCTGTTTCATACTTTATAGCCAATTGAGAATGAATTGCTGCCTTTTATCCAGCAGGGGTCGCTTGATGCGGAACAGACTTAAGCCATCCATATCCCTTTAGTAACTATGGTGGAAATAATCAAATGAGAGCAGTATGGTAACAAAAGAGATATATGTATTTAACTTGCTTCAAAATGTAATTTCTTCCCCCACAATACAATGAATAATTATTTATAAATACATATCCAGGCCAGAGTGAAGGTAATGGAATGCACAGTTGTCATTCAGTTTCTTCGATGGGGATTGCTGATGCTTATATGAGCGTGGTCCAGCAGGGCATTCAGCATCATTTGGACGACTTCTGGCTTCTCAGTGGTTTCTCCTCATGTTATATACTTGAGGTTTTATGGATCTTGACAGATATGGGCAACTGCCACATGGGCTGTGGTCTTTTCAGACCAATATAGCTTTTTGTACACCTGTTGTAATCACTCATGGCTTCAGCCTGAAAGTAACTATCTGTGAAATTGTTCATAGAGAGAACTTTAAATATGGACAGGGGCCCCTAGCTATTTTAGGCAACTACCCTGCCTTCTACCTGTGACCTCGCGAAAGTTTCATTAAATATGAATTACTAGTTTAAAGCATATATTATAATGTTTATTTAGAAGTCAATATTATGAGACGCGGCATGCCATCAGCACGGCACGCAGATAGTCCTTAAGATCACGCCCTGCATATGTAGGAAGAATTGCAGCAAGGGCGTCCCACTCTCTTGGCCTCTCTCACAAATTTGTTGTGGCGATTTTGTCGGCGTGCATTTGTCAAAAACCAGTTAGCGGGTTTGTCGGCTATCATTTGTCCGTTGCAGTTTTGTCGGGGCGCATACGTATGTCTATCGCGCTTTTGTCGGTGAACCCTTCTACCTGTTTATGTCCATCTATCTGTTTATTAATGCCTTTGAAATAAATTTCACAGATTACACTTGCACACTTCAAAGCTATTACTACATGCCTATATTCTAACACCCATTTTTCTTTCTTTTTTTTTTTTTATTTAATTTTGCAGATTGCCACAACTAATAGAGACAGTTGGCAGGATCAATGTGACATCCACAACATGTGTTCATGAGTTTTCCAGATTTTTTTGGAGACTATGTAGAACTTTTGGAAAAATATTCACAAACACAAAGGTATATAACATTCTAAGCTGTACCATTTAAAGATATAAATTACTTAAGCATTTTAAAAGATAAAATGTATGTTCCTTTTTTTAGGTCAAACCTCAATTCCAAGAAATTCTCAGACTTTCAGAAGAAAATGTTGGTAGGAGAAAATGTCTTGTCTGTTTCTTATGTGTTTGGTTAAAATGTTAATAACCTCCAGTTTTGCTCATTCTTGCCATTAAGCAGTAACATCAGTTACTTAGTAGTAAATTGTGAAAACACCATGATTTGTGTGCTTACCCGTTAGGCAGTTATGTTTCAGTTTATATTAGTATATCTCACACTTAACAACCAAACTCCAACAACTGGTTAGGTGACAACTAAATGTATTTAACAATTATATACAATACAGAAACATGGTACAGCCCTGAGGCAATGTCACACTACTGTCAAGACAGCAGTAACACAATATATACAGCAGTAAACAAACACAACTGCAGATTAAAGAGAAAACGAGCCCTAAAGCTGTCGAGTTGAATCAGACTACTGCTGAAGAATGGAACAGTTTTTGATGAAAATACAGACACTCATCCATTGAATTAATATAGTAGCTAGTATTGTCACATATACAGTGAAATTCTGACATGCTAAATGTTGCCACTCTCTGATGCTATTATGACAAAAAATAACAACTTCATGTAATAAACTAATTAAAAATATCTTCATAATAAGATAGCGATAACTAGTGGTTCAGCATTTGAATTTCTAACAATTTGCATATGTGCAGAAAACTTTCACAGCTTAGTCTACCTCAGCTTTTCAGACGCATTTTTTCTCCCCAAGTTGACAATTTTAGCTGTCTTTTTTTATCTCTGAAGGCACACCTCATATGTAAAATTTCTTTGTCAAATTTGACGGTGTACTTAGACACTTAACTACAGTTTTCCTCACTTTCCCACACAATTTGAAATATCTTGTCACTTTCACATAGCTCAGTTTCCCTTCTGGTTTTCCTTTTTGCTCAAAATAAACAGTTAACACTAGAATTGCCAAAGCCTACGAAAAAACTCGTAAACCCGGCCCACCTTAAATCCATTCGCACCTCTCCATCAGCGTTGTTTGTTTTATAAATGTGTCGACGTGACAAGGCTCGAACCCACGACCTGTTGAGTATGAGTCCGTAGATCTTACTGCTGTACTACCAAAGCAGTCGTGATAATGAAGTACACAAACCTGATTTCTTTTTTCTTCGGTTATAGTCTTGAATAAAAGCGCACTTTTTGTTATACTTGTATCTTTTGTGAAAGTGCTTATTTGATATTTGGACTTCAGTCTTCCCACATTATGCACTTCACGTCAAAATTTTGTTGTTAGTACTAAAACATGAAAAAAAGTTTTTTTGGTATGTGCTGTCATGCTACACTTACTTGGATCTTTGTAGAGACGAAACACACATGAAATGTATCTGTTCCAAATAACAATATATTATTTACACTATACAGCTCCCGGTACCCCACTACCAGATAAACAAGGCTTGAGCTGGGAGAGCATTTTGCCCTTTCTGCAGCAGTGGGGGGATGGGATAGTGGGCTGCTTACTGCTCGAGCATATCGACACATTTACAACACAAAAGACACTGACGGAGAGGTGCGAACGGATTTAAAGTGGGCTGGGTTTACGAGTTTTTTCGTAGGCTTCGGTAATTCTAGTGTTAAACCAGCACTGCTACTGAGAGATTGGAACACTAGACACAATTCCATATTGCTTTTGTGTATGGTTTATTAAATTTAAAGGCACATTATCCACTTTTTTTGTATAAACCAACTCAGAGTTACTAATTTTAAATCCTATGCGTTCAACAAACCGTGACAATTCTCTTGTAACATGACTTGTTTTGCTACCTTTCGCTATGTTTTTATTTGCTCTGTTGTTGTTGTTTGTATACACAGTTACCATTGTTCTCCTCTTCTGACTGTGCTTTCTCATTCACTAGTGATTCACATTACACTTTATTCTTCAGATTGTATTTGTATGACTGACATCTTATTGCATCACATAAAGTCCTTATCCTCATTCCTTCAAGGTTAAAGATGGCAACCAAGGAGGTAAACTGTTACTGCTACTACTAGTTATGCTACTGTTACTACTACTACAACTATACTATTATACTGTTGATGATCCCCTTATTTTCTCAACCATGTATTTGACAAAGAAATATTTTATAGCTTCAGTGCCTATTTATGAAGGCTGAATATTTTTTTCCAAAAAACAGTTTCTGAAAAGCAATGGTTGCCCAGAGAAATCAACATAAAACGTCTGTTGCTGCATTCTGTGGCTGCCAGTTTGCCAAGAATGTGCAGCAGGCTTTGCTGCCAGGTTGTCACGTGGCTGGGGCAGTAGCGATCACGGTAGGAGTGCACTCCAATATGGTTTCTACTTCTTATCATTGTTAAGAGGCAGTCCTACCAGGCGAACATTGTCAGTACCACGACTAGCTGGGGACCAATCAGCTTAAGCTGGAACCTCACATTCGTTTTCGATCACTTGTATCAAAATCAGAGTCTGACAAGTCCTAGTCCAGTTCAGAGATAATAGGCAATATGTCGTCTGCAGAGTATTTTGCTTTACGCATTCACTTTGATCTTTTGCCAGATGTCAGTCCCATTTTTGCTGTTGTTTGCGCCTTGCTACTCACGCGAGCGCAGGAAATCTCAGGCAAACCAATGAATCTAACTTTCCTTCTAGCAACGAGAGTCCAACTAAAATGTAACGGTTAGTTTTTTTCACAGTTTACAGTTCATTACCATCGTCAACTCATCCTTTTGACAAAAGTCGACATCAGCCCTAAAAGAGTTAAGAGCTTGGAGAGTGTTAGAACTGCTCTTATCTAATCTAGAAAAGCTACATATATTTAAAAACTTTATATGTAAAGTTTGCTTCTTCATTTCTTTATGCTTATGTGTAGGTATTTCTTAATTGAAATGGAAAGTGTTATTTAAGAGCAAAATTAAAAGGATTTTCATAAAGACCACTAAGAGAAACAAATTAAAACAATAATGCTGATGTCAGTGGATTTTCTTATTGTACCTGCAGAATAGTGAAAGAAGGAAATACAGGATGTTATCCTTTGTGTCCTATTCATGGAAACAATTAATTTTGCAAACTTTTTCTGATTGATTTCAATGCAAACTAAGGGTTTCACATTACCTGTAATTGTCTGAAAGACTTATCATGAACATAATCACCAGTGTCAGCTATGGCAGTCATAGTTCACAAGTCAGACACCAAAAGAGTTTGCTTCATCAGAAATGGTAGGTTAGCCACTCACCAAAAGCAGCTTCAATAAACCCAAAGAAATATTTTTTTGTTTTTGCCATACATTTTGATTGTCTATCATAGTTTAGAATGGTAATGCCAGCAAGTTCTTGATTGTGCATTATGCCTTGGTGTGCATGCTTTAAAAAAAATCCCCATTTACATTTTCCATAGCCTGATCTTTTATGATTAGGAAAATATTTTGTTTGTGGCAATGCAATTCTTTTATTCTTAGTGTTTTATTTCCTTTTAGATGCCTCAGCAGGAAATGGCATACTTACAAAGGCTACAGTGCCTATCTATGCAACAGGTGTTTTAACGTGTTATAACCAGGTAAGGGAGGACTAAGTCATAACACAACCTGTGCAGTGTTTTTATTTTATGTCTTATCTAGTCTATGCCTTTCATTTAGGATGAAGATAGGAAGCTGCTGGTAGGATTCTTAGAAGATGTAATGACAACACTATCCTTATCACATGCACCACTTGATAGTCTAAAGGCTGCGTTTGTGGAATTGGGGTAAGTCTGTGTATTTATTTTTAATTAATACCAAAATTTTAGGGGACTGCCTTTTATGAAGAAACATTTGTGATCTGTCTGATTAATATTGTTTATTAAAGCAGGTATGTAAGTGATTCATAAGAGCTTGTAAAGCATCTTTGTAGTTTCTAAAGTAGTGATCATTCTGAACATCTAAACAATGTGGCAGTCTTCATATGACAGTTTTTTCGTGTCACTATTTCCATCTTTGACTGATGCTGTTTTAAAGAATTAAAGGAAGAGCTGACATTTCCAACTTGGCTTTGTATGTTTGATGGTAAAATGTTTGTGTAATAGGAAATTAAATCAGGAGTTTAAAAAATACAAACTAGAGAAATGAATGGCATAAATGTATACATTTCCAAATAATAACAATGTTGCGTTTGCTTTGTTTTAAATTCCTACTTTACAAATTAATTAACATTCCAATTGGCCTAGCTGTATCGATTTTAATGACTGATCATGTCAGAATGAAATCAGCTGATAATTAGGAGCACCCTAGCACATAAGACATTGCCCCAGCAGTCCATACAACTATGTTCATGCTTTCAAACCTCACTAATACTGCAAAAGCTGTTCATTATAAACCTAATCTTAAAGCAGTGCATCCACTACCATAATCGAATATTACCAACCAAACAAAGCATTAACTGTCGCAAACCCTGACCATGCTCTTTGACTATTGCAGCACTCTGTATTATATATTCCTGCCTGCTAGTATGTTCACAAACAGTAGAATTTCATGAAACTGCAAAAGTCACACATAACTATTAGCGTGTGGCACCAGCAAGACTTGGGCTGTATACATGTATGATTAATTGATTTCCCATCAAAATTGTGTTTTTGACTTGACTCATTTTTTCAGATTGCAAGAGTTGCAATTATTAATTGTGTAATACATTATAAAAAATAAGCACTGCATATACAGTCCATAATGACAAACCCAATACACATAGTAATAATTATATAACCATGTCACTGGCACACAAGCTTTATGAAAAAAACATTTTCGTTCTCTACTATAATTATTTAGATGTCTGTCAAAAATATTGAATGAGCTGCATGAGATGAGCAATCCACAGTTCCCAACTATTCATGTTAGGGTTTGGATCTGCAATGCTATGCTGACAATGTATGTGCCCAAAAAGAAGTCTGACTGCATTCTCGATACCATTGCTCGCATACTAAAGTGTCTATAGCTGTGGGTGGAAGCTGCCGTTGCATTTTACATAACTGATCTTTTCCTAAATAAGGAGTGGCATTGCAAATATACTTTGTCAGCATGCCTATGTCAATCAAACACCGGAAGCTGTGCAGTCTACTTTGACTTTAAACTGTAGGAAGACAAGTAAATAAATATAAGTAAACAACTTTCGATGTGGCTTTTATATACTGTAAGTAACATATACATGTTTTTTCATATAAAGACCATCAAAAAAACTAAATCACAAACGGAACTTTACAGAATACCTTGGTGAGCTCTGTAGGCCCTGCTGTTTCATTGTAGGACATGTGTGGGGCAGATTCAGTGGCAAGATGACGGTCAACCTGTTGCTGCATCCAAATGGTGCCATCTTTCGTGGACGTTTCTTCTGTGGAATGCTTCTGTTCTCTTTCTCCGATGTAGAACCAGCATCCTCATCTGAGTCCACCTCTGTTATAGCACGTCTTTATTTGAAAGTGCCAAATCTGACTGAGAGTATAAAAGTGAATAATAAAACAAAATGCTACAAGTAAAATAAATTTACACCGGCTGTTACAGACTCAAATAAATCAAATGTAAGTTTTTATTCTATAATAGTAATAATTCAAAACAGTTAATGTGTGAAGGCCCCATGATTGAACCCGCAACCTCTCGACTTGGAGACAGTAGTTCTTACCTCTTCACCAGCCAAGCAGATGTTAATGTGTGTGTGTGTGTGTGTGTGTGTGTTTGTGAGTGTGTCGTACCCTATCCCAATTTCTTTCACTTTGGTTAAATTCTAGAAAAAAAAAAGAACACTTGTTTTGTTATATCTATGTCTGTTATGAAAGTGTTTATTTGATATCTGGACTTCAGTCTTTACACATTATACACTTCGCATCAGCATTTTGCCAATTATTAGTAGAACATGAAAAACGTTTCTGGCCCGGGACTAAGATTTTTTTGTAGGCTTCATGGGTTTCTAGTGTTAAAGCTGTTGTATTATGACGCGACTATCTTACAAGCTGGTGACCCTCAGAAAATTGTCTTCTGATTGAGTTGTGACTTTGGGTCTATCAGATCTCTTTCTATAAGAGTTTTTTCCAGTTTCCAATTGCCTTTGGAAAATGTAGGACATTGTAAATAATAATAATAATAATAATGCTGAATAATGTCTCATTCATTTGTTAATTGACATTTTATTGTCTTTATCAATAAAATTTTCAACTTTCTACAGGGTAATATTGCCCAAGTAGTACTTAAGAGGGTGTAGTAAAACCGTACCTTCCAACTCTGCTTTAAGACAGAGAGTTTTTAAGTAACCATCAGCAGTTGGGACACCTGTGCAAATTGTTTGGTTCAACTTGCAAGTCTTAATTTTCTTTAAATACTGCAGAACATCTGTAGGTTGTAACCTATTAGTTGTTCCATGAAGAAGACCCATTTGTAATATTCCGAAATTTCCTTTTTTTCAGTTTTTGCTATTCTAAACTTTACATTTAAACCTCTTCGACAGTTTACTGCTTACATTTTGACCATTTTGGGTCATTCATTGGAATTTAGCTGATTAAATTTGGAAAAAAAAACTGGAAAACTGAGGTGTTCTAAAACTTTTGACCAGAAGTGTAAAAGAATGAATAAACTTTCCAACTGGTTTTATATGAAAAGATAGTTTTTGATGTATTGTAAAATATTGAGAAAAGATCATTTCCAAATACTGTACTCTTTTCTCCATGTATGATAGAGGTAAAGGAGTTATGCCGATTGTGCTAAACATGATTTTGATGCATTGTAACTTGAAATAAATACAACTTTGATTTTTAAAGCATCAGTATTCCATACTGTCTTAATTATAAATGTAAAATGCTTTCATCAAGGATACTCTGTTTAAAAACAGCTGCTCAAAAATAAGTGGTACGGTGTGAGTGAGGCACAACTCATATTAACTAGTTGGAACCTACACCAGTCTACAACCTGGGCATTAGGGAATGTGTTTGCACCACAATTTAAATGTCCCCAGACTGTATAAAGAGACCACTCAGTATAAATGTGCGAGATAAGCGGTAGATATTGATGAAGAGTTGTAAATGCCGGTAGAGCTTGAAAAGTGGAGCTGGTTTACCTTTTAGATGTTATTGCTTTAATTAACGATTTTGAGGTGTTTGAGACAAGAAAACATTGAACTAGCATTGGAGTTAATGAATGTATAAATATATAATTGTGATGTGCTGATGTCAAATTCAACCATCTATTGCAGTGATTCCCAAACGTGGTCCTGGAGACCCACTGTTTGTACAGGTTTTTGTTCCAGCCAACTTCTGTTTTTAATTGGATTCATTGCCTAATTAAGTATTGGCCAGCTTCTGTCTCTGGGATCAATTTAGAAAGTACAAAACTAAGTTAGGTAATTTTTTTATTAAAATATACTAAGCATTTATTTGGGGGTAATGTTTTATGTTCATTCTGATTTTCAATTTGTTTTTCCAGGTGTTCTGGTTATTCAGTCCCTTATTTACTAATTAGTGGATCTGACCCCAAAGAAGTTGCAGCCTTTCATCATTTAGTATTGTTTCCCTGGTGTCTGTCCTGTTTGTTTTTAATTGTCATTATTCATTTTTAGGATACAACGGTAGTAACAAACTACACAGGAAAATGGCAAAATAATAGGATAAAACTAAAGAGTTAAGCATTTAAATCTATAGCAAAAACAGACATTTCTGAATGACATAAATGTAAAAAGCATACTGCTGTGCTTTTCTGAATGCAGAATAAGCAAAGAGATAAAAAAAAAAAAAACTAAATGAGTTCAGTTATTTTTTGATTGTTAATCTTTTTGGAACATAAACCTGCAGCCACAGTGGGTCCCCAGAACTGAGTTTGGGAACCCCTGATTTACAGAGCTTTGTGTTGCTTTTTTCTTTCTTTTCAAACTAAGATTTAGCCTTCTTGTAGTGGTCATGGTCTACCTTTCCCATACTTTATGAAAAGAGCAGCATTGTCATAGTGAAAAATGACTTACTATAAATGTATGTCTTTAAAAATGTATAAAACGCTCTGCATGACAAATAGATGGAGACATCTCTTTCTTTATATAGTTAATTTTATCAGTGTTATTGTTGCTATAAATAACCTCTTTTGTGTTGTTAGTGCTAACCCAGCTTACCATGAGCTGCTTTTGACCGTCCTTTGGTATGGAGTGGTTCATACATCAGCTCTTGTGCGTTGTACTGCTGCTCGAATGTTTGAGGTATTTTTGTTTTTTAACTTTTATAAATATCCAACAGATATAAATAATATCTTCTACTGTTCATTTGATGCATGGAAAGTGTATGTTTAATGTTAAAATAAATGTCAGAAAAATATTTTTTGTGAACTGTGTGATGGTGCAGAAAGCTATATTTCATGTTGCAGAGCACAAGACAGTACATTCCCCCCTTGATACTAGTAAAAAAAATTTGAAAATAAAATCACTTACTAAACATTACTTAAGAAATCAGTAAATTTTTTAAAGTAAATTGCAGATTTATCAAATTATTTAGTTGGGAATGCAGAATTTACATCCCTTAATGTGTGACTCAAAATTTGTAACATTTACAATATTGCATTTTAATGTTAAGCTTTGTAGCTTATGAGGCAAGATATATAGCTTAGAAAACAATGTCTGCCTAGTTATTTTATAGATGTCATAGTCTTTTTATTTGTCTTTACTAAAATTAAAATGCCTTTAGTGATGGGTTACATGCACTGTTTATAAAATGTAGAACTTAATTGGCGTTTGCACAAAAAGAGAATTCTTTTTTTGTGTGTTTATATCAAGGGTGGAATGACTTGAGTATTTTAAAGTGCTTTAAAGCAAATTTAGTGTTTGTCATCCTGTGTCGATAAGAGCACTTACTGCATATATGCTGCACAGCTGCCACTTGCTGACACAGACACCTATGGATTGCATTGTGAATAAATGCATGCTACAAAATCTCTTTGGATCTGAACATTATCAACTACAGGGAAATACAATGATCTGTATATTAGTAGTGTGCAGTTTAAAGATTAATTTATATTTCTTCTAAAATGTTTTTGTCAGCTTAAAACAGGAAAATGATGGGAAGGTACCACCACAATTGGACGGGGCAGTGTTGTGTGCAGAACCAAATACTCGGCAGTTGTCTTTGAATGTAAAGTTCAAATGCTTTTAAACCAATCCTAAAAATGATATAAATGTTATACATTATAATTGGTCCAGTGTGTCTTTAATGCTATTCTAGATTTTTTTTCCTGTCAGTTGTATATTCTTCTATATAGAACATCACCCATTCATGGTATTTAGTTTGGTGAGCATCTGAGTCCTTGGACTTGAAACCACATTTGGTCTGTGGCTCTGAAGATTTTACTTAGCCTGACTGTAATCTAATTTAACCAAACCACATTATACATATAAATGAAGCAATGCAAATATTTTTGCCTTATTAACAGAACCACTAGTGCATGCAAACACATTTTATCTTTAAACATAATACCTGTGAATATGAATACACTTGTTACAACTTTCACAAAGCTTTACTATGCCACCTCTTCTGTAGATGAGGTGATGTCTTCATTATGGACATAATGTGTTATGACTGGTTATGTAGGCATGAAATCAAAGTGAACTGCACCTACAACATCATAAATTATTACAGTGTGATCATGCCCCCAATAGTTTTGACTTTGAACTTGTTTGATGCTGGAGGACCGTGTGTTTACTATTATTTTTGTTATTTTAATTCTCGGTTATGCCTTTGCATCGCTTTTCATCCCCATTTATGAAACACTGCTCGCTCCCAATCTGAATTTATGTTGTATTAGTTCAGGATTATTCACAGAATGTTGCATGTGGTGATATTTCATTTCAGGAGTCAACATTCTTAACATCAGACTTCACTCATGTTTAAAAGAAAAATAAGTAGATCCTATCCAGTGGCTCATGATACCATTGCATCCTGAGTTCTAAGTTGCCATTATAGAGCTAGGTCTGCAAGGCATCTCAGTCTCATTAAGGAAATAACATTGTCTCAATCCTTTATAATTAGGAACAAAAAGGACCTCATCTGTAAAAGAGCAACACTGACCAAACTTTGCCGTCTTGGAACCATGTACAGTCAAAGTTAAAAGTATATGAGCCCCTAAGAATTATCTATATTTATGTCTAATTCCCATATAAAACATAGTTGTATCTTCATGTCAGTCACAATAATGAACAAACACAGTCTCCTATAACCAAAGATACACAGATTTTCAGAGAATTTTAACCATATTGAATAAATCATTTAAACTATGAAACTGAAGGTTAGAAATAGTAAGTGAACCCTAAGCTAATGACTTTTTAAAAAGCTCATTGCAGAATTTAGTACACCTGGAGTCCATTTAATGAAACGAGTTCAGAGGTGTGGCCTAGAATTACTTCGATTGATAAAAAAAACTATAAAGTTTAAAGACAAGAAGCATATCCAGATGGGGAATCATGCCTCACACAAAAGAGCTGTCTGAAGAGCTATGATCGAGAATTGTTAATCTATATAAAGCTGGAAAGGGTTACAAAGTCATCTCAAAGATTTGAGATATTCCTCAGTCTACTGTTAGGCAAGTTGTCTATAAATAGAGACAATTTGGTATTGTGGCTACTCTGCCTAGAAGTGGGCGCCCTCCCAAGATGACCCCAAGAGCACAACGCAAAGTCAGCAATGAGGTAAAGAAGAACCCTAGATTGGCAGCAAAAGACTTGGAGAAGTAATTGGCACTGGTTAACATCTCTATTCATGAGTCAACTATACGCAAAACATTGAACAAGAAAGGAGTCCAAAGCAGGACATCAGGAAGGAAGCCACTACTATCAAAAAAGAACATTGCTAAACACCTGAAGATTGCGAAAGAGCACTTGGACATTCCACAACGGTACTGGGAAAATGTTCTGTCGAGTGATGAAACCAAAACTGAACTATTTGAGAGGAACAAGTAGAACTTCATTTGGCATAAAAAGAGCACTGCTTATCAACATCAAAAAATCATCCCTACAGTAAAGTATGGTGGTGGGAACATCACGATTTTGGCCTGCTTTGCTGCATCAGGGCCTGGACAGCTTGCCATCATTGAGGGGAAAATGAATTCACAAGTTTATCAATAAATTCTCCAGGATAATGTGAGGGTGTCTGTCAACTTAAACTCAGGAGTGGCTGAGTGATGCAACAGGACAATGACCCCAAACATCGCAGCAAATCCACAGCACAGTGGCTTCAGAAGAACAAACTCCACCTTTTGGAGTGGCCCAGTCAGAGCCCAGATCTCAGTCCTATTGAGATGTTGTGGAATGACTTGAAGAGAGCCATACACAGAAGACAATCAAAGAATATGGAAGAGTTAAGGCAGTTCTGCAGGGAAGAATGGGCTAAAATTCCCCCCACACAATATGCAGGTCTGATCTGCAGTTACATGAAGCTCCTGGTTGAGGTCATTGCTGCAAAAGGAGGGTCAACCAGTTATTAAATCCCAAAGTTCACTTACTTTTTCTACTACCACTGTGAACGTTGATTGCGTCTGTAAAATAAAGACATGAAAGAGTAGATTTTTTTGTGTGTCATTGGCTTAAGCTCATTGTGTATATCGGTACCTGTGACTTAGATGAAGATCTGATCACTTTTTATGACCAATTCATGCAGTAAACTAGATAATTCCAAAGGTTTCACATACTTTTTACTTTGACTGTACTGTCCCTTACTGACAGGAATTTAGGTAATTTTCCAAACTATGTTGGTGTCCATAGATAAGTTGCTTCCTCAGAATCCTGCCTTCTGGTGGCCCCTCTTTTACCCTCAACAAGAAGTAGAGGAATTATTGCAATTCCTATTCACATTGCAAGTGTGTTTCTCTTTCTCCTCTCATTAGTCTGCATCTAACCATTCCTCTGTACTCTTTATTGTCTTCTACAGTTTTTTATCAGCATTTAGCCATGTTGTCCCCAACTGATGATGACATATAAATGCATGAATTAGGAAATAGCAAATTTTATTCAGTGTCTGTGTTTGTTGTATATTGGATTGAAATGTGAAACCTAAGTATATTCATAAGACCATCTATGAAGAAACTAATCAGGTTTAGTGTAAATCATTAAATCAGTAAAAGCAGGTGGTGAATACAGAAATAGCAGAATGTAATGCAGAAAACTAAACCAGAACTTATTGTATGAAGAGACCATACAAGAAATTTGACACTCTTTTTTTTTTTTGTATATTTTTTGTAGTTGAACTCCAACCTTTATTCGTGCATTGAATGCAGTGCATCATCATAGGTTCTTATGGTTAATGTTGTCACGTGTACAGAATACAGTGATATTGTCATTTGCATATCCCATTTAACATGTTGCAATTCTCTGGCGCCATGATCAGCGACTAGAATAGCTTTGCTTTAAGACCTACTGTATTTCTTCCATATTTGAAATAACTTGCTTTGAGGAAAAGAATGGGTTATTGCTTGAGGCTAAGGAATGCTTAAGATATTTTCCCCATGCAAATTAATGGTAATAGATAACTTTTTTAACTCAAAGTATTATTTAGGAGGAAGTACAAGTGAGAGATCTAAACCAATTCCAATATTTCAACCCAAACATGATCTACGAGCACCCAGCAATTCTGCATTAGTTTCTGTTATTTTAAAAAAAAATCAATAATTAACGCGATTGTTCTTTACCAGTCAGGTTAAAACTGGCCAGTGACACTATGATGCATGTTGAACAGGCTTCTGCCATATTCGTCTGCTATTCAGATGGCAATATTTATGTATAGGTTCTTAAATTTCAGTTTTATTATTGGCTTTATTTTATGAGATTAATATTGTTAACTAAATAACACATTTTTCATGAAAGTCTGAAAGTTCAATTTTATTTGAAACTGTACACTCCAGTTGTGGTGGTACTCTTAATCTGATGACTGTTTTCTTTAAGATTGCCAAAGCAAAAAAACAGAAAAAAACACCCATTAAATTATCTAACAATAAATTATATGTGATTTGCATCTGTGTTGAGCAGTACTGTACAGTTATTTGCTTGGCCTCTAAATTTTTTGTTTGCTCCTCCTTTGCTTTTGTTATATTTTTGTGTTCTTGTCGTCTTTTTTTCTCCTTTCTCTCTTGTGGTGTGCCATGACACTCTGCTCGTTCTTTCCATACATCCTGCGTGACATCACCCTGCTGTGACCAATCAGCTGTTGGTGAAGGGGGTGAATGAAACTCTAGTAGCTCAGAGAGTTGTTCCAGCACTTATTACACTCTCCAGTGATCCTGAAATGTAAGTGTATTCTAGCCTTGTTCATCAGACATTCCTTTTAGTCTTGGTTTCTTAGTCAACAACCCACCCATAATATGGCCATACAGTAACTCCCTTTATTTTGTTTTTGATTTGTTTATTAGTCAGAAATAATTTGTGAAAGATTGGGATTTTGCTAATCTTTTTATCCCTTCAAGAAATTAAACAAACTGTAGAAATCTAATTCCTCATGTAATCAAATTTGAGCTTTGTATTAACTACCAGAAAGTTTAATAATACTTCAGTTTTTGGTGGTGATGAGAGCAGAAACTATCATAGAAAGCATCAAAGAAAATGATGTAACATCTTAGCATTGGGGGAAAAAAATTACTTTTCCTGCTCTGAGTACAGCACGCATTTGTAGTGTTACACTATTAGAAAATGGTGTTTTGTTCAAGTATTGTATTTTTGGCTCAGTTAAAGCACATCTAAAGAAAATTTATGTAAGAATTTAAAAAATAAATATTTCTACCAATAAATAAATTGTTATTAAATATTTTATCAAAGGGCATATATCAGTATTTAAACACAATGGGTAGCTCTTTGAAGCCAAGAAAGAGGAATGTGCTTTGCTGTTCTTTTATTCACTAACCTTTCTCACAGGTGATTGAGGCTGCTAACTAATCGCTGGAGTAAATGCATGTCAGGCCTTGACACACACCTTTGCATGGGTGTCCCGCTAGTCTGCCTGCCCATCCGCAGTCACATTTAACCCAGGTCCTCGCCCTTTTTTTTTTCACCCACCCGTTTCTCTTTTGCATTTTGATCGGTTGCAGCTGATTCTCCAAGGCATGAGCGAAGCCCTTATTGACAAGCGGGTAGCTCCGGCCCTTGTTACCTTGTCCAGTGATCCCGAATTGTGAGTTGAAAGACTGAGACCTTAAGTAGAAACCTGTTTGTTTCTTTAGCATTGTCCTGGTTTTGACTTTTTAATTGACATTTGAATGAACATTTGTCTAATTCCATGCTTGCTTACTAATTACTTTAAAGCATTTTTTTTAAAATAAATTCAAGTATTTTTTTAATGATTAGTCTCAAGCCAATGATACAAATGTGATTCTCCTCTCTGTTGTTATATTTTAGCTCAGTTAGAATAGCAACAATACCAGCATTTGGAACAATAATGGAAACTGTAACACAAAGAGAAGTAAGTATTTTTTTATTTTTTAATTATGTAATTGTGTATATTTTTATTGTAAAGCAGATATGAAGGTACATTAAAGGTTAAGGTTCCAGCCTGGAAATCCCAGTTTAATTGGTAGCTTTTCTTTTTTCTTTAAATAACACTAACTCAAAAATTGTGCTGGAGTTTCAAGTTGTCAAATGATGACTTCTTTACTCAAATGCCGTTTTATTAATCTGGGATGGAGGAGGTGAAACTTGATGCTGGGCAGGTGTGATACCAGGAGTCCTCCTGCAGGTGTTCCTCCATTCTAAGGAGGGAAACAAATATTTTACCCCATTACCAATCCTTTAGACTCGCCAAACCTTGTGACAGTATGTATATATAGTTGGATTAGAAGTAGTGTTTAAAAAAGTGAAATTGCATCATTTATGCTTCTGGAACCACATTATTAAACAAGAAAAGTACTTTGAAGTTGAAAGATGTCCTTTCGAACAGGTCAGCATCATAGTTTTATCACTATTCAAAACTCCTAAGATTTTTTTTAATTAAAAAAATTATGTTCAGTGTTTATTTACTAGAGCATATTTGAGTACAATTTCAGCGGTGGTCCTGAAGATGCTATGATAATTTAAAGAAAATGGGGGGGGGAAAGTCACACAAGAAATTGTATGAATATTGGAAAGGTAGCATGTATAATGCATTAATTTTGTTCAGAATCATTAATTATTTCATGAGGTGAGGTTAGTGGAGGTTATTACATAATTTTGAGGTTGTTAATTTGTGCCATGTATTATTAGAAAAGAAGTAAAACTGATAATGTGACTTTATGCTTCTGTAACTTCATTTACAGAGCTAAGCTTACTTGAATGTATAGTATATGGTAAATATTTCTCAAACATGCTACATGCTGCAGGATTTCCTAGAAACAATTGTAAACATTTCAACATGGTACAGATCCTGGTACATATCGTCACACCGATTGTCACAGTAGCATCCACTTCCATTTTCCCTCCAAAGCTGAAACCTTCTATTAAAATTTGATGATGTTAATGTTTCAGTTGTAATTGAACAAAAGCAACCAATTTTTCATTCTTTAAAAAATATGGCAGTTGTACTTCTATAAATAGTGAATTGTTTTGAATGCCAATAAAGCAGGACATTTAATATTTAAATTATTATTTCTCAAATTACATATATGTATGATTATAATATTTTACAAGACAGTAAATAAGTGCATATATATTTAAGTTGTTGTACAATTTTAATACATGTTATTTGAGTGGAAATTGTGGATTTGTCTTTTTTTTTTTTCTACACCAAAATCTAAATTTCCAACTTGTGTATTTTTGGAATAATTTCCTCTGAGAACCATCCCTGTAATTGTTTAGTTCATTTTATGAAAGCAGCTAATATATAACATATATATAACGGTCTGATCTCACAAGAGTGTTCACACATTCGATGTTTTCATTGGTTTTCGAAGTTGAAGTCCTCCCTGAACGGTGTTCATCTTCAACATGTTTTCTGCCTTCCAAAAATGATTTGTGCCAGCGAAAAACTTGAGCTCGGGATAAAGAATGTTCCCCATAGGCCTGTTTTAACTTTTCAAACGTCACACTTGCCGTTGAATGGCACAATGTTGCTCCAAATTCCGCTGTTCCATTTTGCGTGACGCACAACCAAAAACACAACTTCGCTAATAGCAGTTACAAAAATCACGCAGTTAATGGAAGGAGTTTAAACTCGCACTGAGCTATGGGAGGGTACTGATACACGTGCTCTATCAAGGACAACAGCGCAGCGTTGCCAGATCGCTTGCAGTGTTGCCAGTCTCATTACTTTTCTGCCACACGTATGTATATATATATATATATATATATATATATATATATATATATATATATATATATATATTTATTTTTTTTATGTTAGCTGTATTTGTACCACTCTCCTTTTTATCCCTTTTTAATTTTTTCTCTATATACATATTTTTCCTTCCTGTGTATGTATTCATTTCTTGCATACAGTCCCAGATAAGCAACCTATTATACTGCTTTGTACTGCTCTTCATTTGACAGTGTTTACAGTGAATATAGCATTACATTTTTTTCAGTGTGTCCCAAAAGCACTCATTTAGCAGTTGGTTAAGGTACATTTGTTAAAAACTGCGGCAGAGCGTCATATTCCTCCCTTCTTTTCATTGAAATAAGAACCCAAGCCTCTGTCCCTTAAGACACTATTTACCCTTTGTCTGTATAACACCTGGTTACCCTTGTTGGTTTTGAATTCATTTGTCTGCATAATTAAACTCCTGTTAATATTGAGAAACATTTATTTCTCTTATCTTTTTGCTGCTTTAGAAACATTCAGAAAACTGATGAAATAAGAGCCCATCATGATATCCCCAAAGACATTATTAATGAATTATTTAACACTTGGTTACTTAAGCGTGTTTTTATATGTTTCTTCTGTAAAATGTTACAATTAAGAAATGTGTATTTTAGAAGTAGCTTTCAATTTTATCTTATATCAATATTTATGTATAGTATAGTCCCCTTTAGTAAAATTGAGATTTTTTTTTATTTTATAGCGGTTATTTTGAAATTACAGTAAACTCCTCTGTAAAGCAGATAAAATACCCATAATAAGCAAGATTTTAATCTTTAAAGTTTTTTTATGTTATGTTCTCTTATTTTTTTTTTCAACATAAGCTATGTTTTGATAAGGAGTTTAGTAAGGCAAAATGGAAATTGATGTTACTGTACATAATAGTTTTCAATTATTTAACTATTATTTCAATGTGTGTAAAGTATAAATTATATACCATAGATGTGATTACTTCTACTGATAATGAATTTCCACTTTCTTTACAATTTCAGCTTTTGGAAAGAGTTAAAATGCAATTAGCTTCCTTTTTGGAAGACCCTCAATACCAGGATCAACATTCTTTGCACATGGAGATCATCAAAACATTTGGCCGAGTTGGGCCAAATGCAGAACCCAGGTTTAGGGATGAATGTAAGTGTGCTTAAAATATATCAAAGCTGTAAACCCAAATAATTTTGTTTTCTGCTATAAAACTATACATAATTTAGATTTTTACAGTTCCATGAAAAAATATTTATCCTTTCTGATTTTCTGCATTTTTTTAATGCTTTTCAAAGAGAATCTGCTTTTGAATAAAAGTGACCCCATGAGAAAGTATTTTAAAATTTTGATACTTTTTCATTTATTAATGATAATTATGCATAGGTTAGTACTTTAAATGTAAAAAGTAAATATAATTATGGAATGAATAATTTGAAATGCTGCGTATTGTAGCAAATTCTTCTATAATTGTAGGTCACTCTCTCATAATGCTTTGGAGAAATGAAGGTTAATTATCTTGTGAAACTTCTTCAGCCTTGTTAAATTTGTCACTTTGTAAGAAAGACACACTCATTTTAGGTATACCTGCAATATGCAAGTAGGGTTTATGGGTAAATATTGACTAGGTCATTCTAGTACTCAGGATATCTTTTGCTTCATCTGCTCTGATTAAGATTTGGTCATGTGTTTCAGATTATTGGTTGTATAGACTAACTCTTTTTCCCATTGAAATTTATTTTTAATCTTTTGACTTTAATGCTGGTAAATGTTTGTAAACCTAAGACAAGTACTTATGATGTTCTTAGTGAACAATATTTTTTCCATCCTACTCTCATAAGGTATATCACATTAGCAACCATAGCTACTTCTTCAAACACTGACTGATATTCCTTGTATTCTCCAATGGGCTCATTTGGCTCCGAATGATGTTCATTGAAACCCTGTGGACTATGAAATGGCAATTATTTGTAATATATTTGAGTTTCTAGAGGTTATTTTGATATTAAAGTCATGTGCCTCTAAATGTGTGGTGGTGACCTCTTTAATGTTAAGGGCATAGGTTATTCTGATTTGCATTGGGCAGGCTGACTTTAATTTGAAATGATAGCTAAAGTTTTCATACAGCTGATCTAAAATAATTTTTCTTGACAGAGTAATAAACATTTTATGGGTTTTGTTCAGAAAGGTAATTTGAACAATGACTTTTTCTTGTTATATATATATATATATATATATATATATATATATATATATATATAGTATATTGACATTTTGTTTCTTTTTTTTTAGTTGTACTGCCTCATTTGCACAAACTGGCTCTTAGTAATAATATGCAGACAGTGGAGAGTAAACGGCTCGACATTGCTACACAGCTCTTTGAGTCCTATAGTGCACTTGCCTGCTGCTGTATCCTTTTATCAAATAGATTAAAAGCCATTTTTTTTTTAAAGTTTATTCATTTAAGAAATCTTTCCTGTTATTGAAGGAATAGCTGTAAACTTGATTATTAATTGCTTTACATTGTATCACTTATGCAGTTTATACTGTAGTATGTTGATTTATAGTCCAGCAATTTTGCAATAAGTACTGTTTACATTAATGACACAGAAGGCTCAGTGTCAGCTGCAGCTACTGTATTGTATATCCTCAAAATGTGATTATTTCAAGTCACTTTTCTTGTAATTTCCAGATAACTATAAAATAAACTTAATCAGAATGTGTCTGTCTGTATTCTGTAAGGTCATACATTTAAGTTGAGCCACTGTTTGCACTTCTATATTATGTCCCATTATAAATAACATAGATGAAGATACTTAAAACAAGTAATAATAGTAATATACATAATTAATTAAAAGATACATTATGTATTCACTAATATTCTTTGATTTTCATTTGCTTCCTCATTAACTATCAGTATTAAGTTTTATATGACCTTCTGGATCTTGAAAAGAAAGGCTGCATCTAAATATTTTGTGAAATCTTGACAGATAAAGAAATGGCACATTCATTGTGGTTAATAGGAATTTCTTTATCGCTATAAGGTTTCTGAATTACAAAATCCTAAATCCTAAATTGTCCGGTGGGTTGGGGGTGTGTGCACCCTGTGTTGGCTGGGATTGGCACCAGCAGACCCCCGTGACCCTGTACTTAGGATATAGCAGGTTGGATAATGGATGGATGGATAACTTAGGGACTAATAAATAGAATTAGAGGATTAATGGAGAACTAGATAGTGTAGGTAAAGCCTACAAGAAAATCTTGAACCTTGTGACATACTACAAAAAGAGTAATAGCTTGAATTTTCATTTTGCTCTACAATAATTGCATAAAATATATGGCATATCAGAAGCACAATACCATTTTCATACAAAATTCCAACACATCTAGACTATAGGACCTATAAAAATGCAAACAAATTTGTATTTAAAAATCTTTTAAATGAGGAAATTAAAAGTGAGTTTAGAACTGGGCTGTCCTTATAAGCCATTTTTGTACTAAGTATGGTTCTATTCACTTTTTAAATATTGTGTTTGTAAAATATTCAACGAATATAAGTGTAAAGATTATAAAGCAGTTAATGATACTTAATAGTTTGAGGATGAGGTTTGTATTTGGATGCCTAGCTTTACTTAAAAACAAAGGATTAAAAAAATTAAATGGAGCAGTCTGTTAAAATGTTCAAAAATAAAGAGAAAGAAAATTCATGCTTCCTTCTTCATACTTCCTTCAAGCAATTCTTGGTGGAAGCCTCTTTTCTTATAGTAACAGTCATGATTCACTTTTATTAATATCTGACTTTGCACAGCCAAATGGTGTGGTTTTTGCATTTTTCCCCCCAAGCTGACTAAAGATCATCTTTCAACTTCAGTTGCAATGTCTGTCTAAAGATTTTTTTTTTCTTAATATAACTACAAGGTTTATTGTGCCACAACACAATATTTGCTTGATGTCCTTTTCCAGCTTAATGTGAATTCTTCTTCCTTGTTCTTGGTAGACTGTATGTGTTTGGGACCATGAATCTTTCACTTGATCCTCATATACAGTGGTGTGAAAAACTATTTGCCACCTTCCTGATTTCTTATTCTTTTGCATGTTTGTCACACAAAATGTTTCTGATCATCAAACACATTTAACCATTAGTCAAATATAACACACGTAAACACAAAATGCAGTTTTTAAATGATGGTTTTTATTATTAAGGGAGAAAAAAAATCCAAACCTACATGGCCCTGTGTGAAAAAGTAATTGCCCCCCTTGTTAAAAAATAACCTAACTGTGGTGTATCACACCTGAGTTCAATTTCCGTAGCCACCCCAGGCCTGATTACTGCCACACCTGTTTCAATCAAGAAATCACTTAAATAGGAGCTGCCTGACACAGAGAAGTAGACCAAAAGCACCTCAAAAGCTAGACATCATGCCAAGATCCAAAGAAATTCAGGAACAAATGAGAACAGAAGTAATTGAGATCTATCAGTCTGGTAAAGGTTATAAAGCCATGTCTAAAGCTTTGGGACTCCAGCGAACCACAGCGAGATCCATTATCCACAAATGGCAAAAACATGGAACAGTGGTGAACCTTCCCAAGAGTGGCCGGCCGACCAAAATTACCCCAAGAGCGCAGAGACGACTCATCCAAGAGGTCACAAAGACCCCAGGACAACGTCTAAAGAACTGCAGGCCTCACGTGCCTCAATTAAGGTCAGTGTTCACGACTCCACCATAAGAAAGAGACTGGGCAAAAACGGCCTGCATGGCAGATTTCCAAGATGCAAACCACTGTTAAGCAAAAAGAACATTAGGGCTCGTCTCAATTTTGCTAAGAAACATCTCAATGATTGCCAAGACTTTTGGGAAAATACCTTGTGGACTGATGAGACAAAAGTTGAACTTTTGGAAGGCAAATGTCCGTTACATCTGGCGTAAAAGGAACACAGCATTTCAGAAAAAGAACATCATACCAACAGTAAAATATGGTGGTGGTAGTGTGATGGTCTGGGGTTGTTTTGCTGCTTCAGGACCTGGAAGGCTTGCTGTGATAGATAGAAACATGAATTCTACTGTCTACCAAAAAATCCTGAAGGAGAATGTCCGGCCATCTGTTCGGCAACTCAAGCTGAAGCGATCTTGGGTGCTACAACAGGACAATGACCCAAAACACACCAGCAAATCCACCTCTGAATGGCTGAAGAAAAACAAAATGAAGACTTTGGAGTGGCCTAGTCAAAGTCCTGACCTGAATCCAATTGAGATGCTATGGCATGACCTTAAAAAGGCGGTTCATGCTAGAAAACCCTCAAATAAAGCTGAATTAAAATTCTGCAAAGATGAGTGGGCCAAAATTCCTCCAGAGCTGTAAAGACTCATTGCAAGTTATCGCAAACGCTTGATTGCAGTTATTGCTGCTAAGGGTGGCCCAACCAGTTACTAGGTTCAGGGGCAATTACTTTTCACACAGGGCCATGTAGGTTTGAATTTTTTCTCCCTAAATAATAAAAACCATCATTTAAAAACTGCATTTTGTGTTTACTTGTGTTATATTTGACTGATGGTTAAATGTGTTTTGATGATCAGAAACATTTTGTGTGACAAACATGCAAAAGAATAAGAAATTAGGAAGGGGGCAAATAGTTTTTCACACCACTGTAACTCACTGTCTTGGCCACCGAGATGCCTTACAATGAGGACCAGCTCAGCATTGCTATATATATATATATATATATATATATATATATATATATATATATTATTATTATTTTTTTATTTTTTTTCTTTTAGTCAATTTCTGCATATGGGACCACAGAACTACCCCCCACATGCAAGTTTGTTAGAAAAATCTATTGTACTTCTATAATGTTACATTTTCATGGAAAAACCTAAATAGTATTAAAACCGGTTACTTAATTTTCTAAAACAAAATGTTTTATATTTAAAAATTAAATTGTTTGCAAGAACTGATGTGTGTAATGTTAAAATTATAATAATATTAAAATTATTAGGTCCCACTTTAACTAATCAAGAACATAATAACTAGGATAAAATCAAGGGGCACACTCCTGGGTATAGAGAAAAATCAGATTGGCAAAAAGTAGTTATTTAAGATATGGAAGACTTTTAGCTCAACAAATTCACAAGCAAGAAGTCCGCAACGCAATCCCTATAATCACCAACATGAACAAAGACAAAATCATCGACCACAGAAATATGCACACATTTAGAGACTACTATAAATCCTTATATTCTACTGACTTTAAATAAGACAACACACAATCTAATGCATTTCTGGATACATTACAGATACCACAAATAGACACTTTTAGTGCGGAGAAACTCAATAAATCTCTGGCGTTATCAGAATTACTAGATGCTATAAAGTCACTTCAAGGCGGGAAAGCAGCAGACCCTGATGGCTACCCTGCAGAATTTTATAAGAAATTCTTCGCTCGACTAGCTCCCCTCCTATTAGCAACATTTACAGAAGCCAGAGACAATCAAACTCTTCCACAAAGTTTTCGCCAAGCATTAATCAGTTTTTCCTAAACAAAATAAGGACTTATTACAATGTGCATCATACAGACCAATTTCACTTTTGAATAATGATGTTAAAATACTCTTAAAAATCATAGCTAGAAGGATGGAGAAAGTGCTCCCTTCGGTATTATCACAAGATCAAACTGGATTTATCAAGGGTCGACACTTATCTTCAAATCTTCAACGCCTATTTAATGTAATATACTTACCAACTAAGTCAAACACCCCAGAAATAATAATATCATTGGATGCAGAAAAAGCATTTGACATGATTGAATGGAAATATCTTTTTACTACATTAGAGAAATTTGGGTTTGGCCTGAACATTTGTGCATGGATCAAACTACTATATGCCAATCCAGAAGCTTCAGTTTGTATCAACAACATTTGTTCAGACTACTTTAAAGTAGAACATGGTACCAGACAAGGATGCCCCTTGTCACCTCTGCTGTTTGCAATCGCCATTGAACCACTGGCAATACACTGTCGAAATGCTGATCAGATAAAGGGGATTATCAGAGAGGGACTGGAACAAAAAATTTCTCTCTATGCAGATGATATGGTACTGTATATATCAGACCCACAAAATTCTGCGCCTGCAGTCTTAACAGCACTTACAGAATTTCAAAAGATCTCTGGTCTCAGAATTAATCTGAATAAAAGTGTACAGTCAACCCTCGTTTATCGTGGTTAATCTGTCCCAGACTCTGCCGTGATAAATGAATTTCCGCGAAGTAGAATTCTTTATTTATAAATCGAATATTTTCACAGAGCATAGCAAACCTGTTTACGACCTTCTAAATACATTTTCTAATATTATTAGAGCCCTCTAGACATGAAATAACACCCTTTAGTCAAGTTTAAACTTTGCTCTATGACAAGACAGAGATGACAGCTCCGTCTCACAATTAAAAGAATGCAAACATATCTTCTTCTTCAAAGGAGTGCGTGTCAGGAGCAGAGAATGTCAGAGAGAGCAAGAAAAGCAAACAATCAAAAATCAATAGGGCTGTTTGGGCTTTTAAGTATGCGAGGCACCGCCGGACAAAGCAGCTGCAAGGAAGGCAGCAATGTGAAAGTAATCTTTCAGCATTTTTTAGAGGAGCGTCCGTATCCTCTAAGCCAGTTTGCGAACAGCCCCTCCATCAGGAGCAGAGAATGTCAGAGAGAGAGACAGAGACAAGCAAACAATCAAAAATCAATACATGCTGTTTGGGCTTTCAAGTATGCAAAGCACCACACGGGAAGCATATCGTATATCATTGAGGAGTTTTATTTAATATGTAATACGTGCTCTGATTGGGTATCTCCTCAGCCATCTTGCAATAGCGTCCCTTGTATGAAATCAACTGGTCAAAGCAACTGAGGAAGCACGTACTATAAATTAAAAGACCCATTGTCCGCAGAAATCCGCAAACCAACGAAAAATCCGTGATCTATATTTAGATATGCTTACATTTAAAATCCATGATAGTGTGAAGCCGCAAAAGTCAAAGCGCAATATAGCGAGGGATCACTGTACTCTTTCCAGTGAATTCTCAAGCATATAATATTAGTTTAGACACCCTACCTTTTTATCATCCTTCATCTCACTCTAGCTGGAAGAATTAACACTGTTAAGATGAATATTCTTCCTAATCTCCTTTTTTTATTTCAAAACATTCCAATATACATCAATAAATCATTTTTAAGCAATTAGATTCAGCAATAACCTCATTTATTTGGAACTCGAAACATCCACGTATCCAAAGAGCGACCCTACAAAGACAAAAGGCAGAAGGTGGCATGGCTCTACCTAACTTCTAGTTTTATTACTGGGCAGCAAACATACAAGCTATAAAACCCTGGACACAAATAGATGAACATACAGAGGCCTGGTCTGCAATAGAACTAAAATCCTGCAGTACTTCTTTATATTCCCTGCCCTGTGCCCTAGTAAATGCAAGTTATCGGCAGTATACTAATAACCCAATTGTGCTTCATTCACTCAGAATATGGGACCAATATAGAAAGCATTTTAAGATGGAGAATCCTTTATCAGTGGCACCTCTGCAAGGGAACCACCTCTTTCAACCTTCGCAAACATATGCAGTTTTTAATATCTGGAAAAAATTTGGGATTAACTTGCTTAGAGATCTTTATATAGACAACATCTTTGCATCTATGAACAATTACAATCTAAATTTAACATTCCATCTACACATTTCTTTCACTATCTTCAAATTAGGAACTTTGTTAAACAGAACCTGCTCAATTTCCCTCATCTTGCACCCTCATCCATGCTGGAAAAATATTGCTCAATTTCAAGGACTCCGACACCATCTCTGCAATATATAAAATTATTTTACAGTCCCTCCCTTTCAAGAAACAAGAGGACACTGGGAAAAAGATCTCTCAATTAATATATCAGAAAAGGAGTGGAAAATAGCAATGCAGAGAATTCACTCGAGCTCCATATACGCAAAGCATACAATTATTCAACTCGAAATTATATATCGAGCACATCTGTCTCACCTAAAACTGTCCAAAATGTTTCCAGGGCAAGATCCAACCTGCGAACGCTGCAATTAAGTCCCAGCCTCACTGTGTCACATGTTTTGGGCCTGCACCAAATTAACATCATTCTGTACCAAAGTTTTTAATTACCTTTCAGAGAGCCTTGGTATCACAATTTCTCCTAATCCACTAACAGCTGTGTTTGGTGTTCTTCCAGATGGGTTTAAAGTGGAGAAGGGCAAACTGTGATTGCATTCACTACACTTTTGGCATGTAGACTTATTTTGCTAAACTGGAAGAATCCTAACTCTCCTCTTTTAAGTCAGTGGGAAACCAATGTTTTATACTATTTGAAATTGGAAAAAATCAAATGCTCAGTTAGAGGATCTGTACAGATTTTTTTTAGAACATGGCAGGATCTAATCAGTAATAGTTTAGAATAAGCTCTTAAAGCACAGAGGAAGCAATTATTTCTGTATTTCTTTTTCTTTTCCATTCATCTCTATTGGCTTATGAAACTCATCAATTTAGGTATGTTAATAAGCCTTAAATTTTACTCCGTTGGCCTCTCTCTCTCTCTCTTTCAGGGGTGGGGGTCGATTTGCTCTCAATCCTACCTTTTGTAAAAATTGATTGATTTGTATGGAATGATTGCAACAAAATTAATACAATTTAAAAAAAAAAAAAGATATGGAAGACAAACGTTTTAAGGTTAAGGTAGTTGTATTTACTAATTATGATGCTGAAGAATGGCTAAGTGTTGTATGTTGATTGGAGTAAGAATTTTAGTGTACTTTGTACACATGACAATAATGACCCAATACTCCTATATCCCATAAACATTATATATTATACTGTGGCACCATGTTGAGAAGCTATTACTATTATTATTATTTTTTTTTATTATGTGTTTATTAATAAGGAGAAGGTAATAAGGCAAAAGACTTTCACAATTAATCAGTTTCCAAATTGAGAAAATTTAGCAGCATGGCATCTTAATCTTGATTTGGATATCCTGCAAAATTATGTCATACAGTACATCAGCAAGAACACATATGTAGAATGCCCAGAATCCATATCCAAAAGTCCCCAAACTTGTTTTTGCAGATGATGTACATATTCGTACCTTAGCTGAGATTAGTCCTACTGCATGAAAATGATCCTAAACATTCTGTAAAAAAATCTATCAAAGAATGGATCAACAAGAAGGTTTTGTGTGAGTGTGTGTGTGTATTTTGGATGGGCAAATCAAAGTCCAGATTTTCCCTTATGAAAAATATATGGCAGTGCCAAAATTGACTAACATTATAAGATGCATGGTGTTATTTTGCATGGTTTTGTCAAAAACAGCATTCAGCTAACTTGTAGTTTAAGCCAGTGAACATACTGTACATCTCAAATATTTTATTGTAAAATAAAGTTTGAGTGACTAATGCAAAGAATTTTGAATGAACTCTTAATTTTATATAAGTGAATGTTCAATATGGTGTAATGTACCACTTGTAGCTTGACATATTAAGAATTATAATCTTCTCCACCAAATATACTATACTGTTTCAGTACAGTAGCTTATTCCCACATTTAGCAAGCTATATTTTAACATGCTAATCACAACATTAACTTCACTGTAACTCAATTGGCATCCACCATTTTCAATATGGAACAGTTCTGCGTCACAGACTCAGAGTGAGAAGTTTTTTGTTGCTAAATATCCTCTTTCAATCACTTTAGAATTAGTATTGTGTTTTGGGTAGTATAAGAAGTTGCTAAACATTGTTACTGATATTAACCCTTAATTGCTATTAACCAGTTATTTCAGAAGAACTGATGATAAACCATTTTTTGCCAGGATTAAGATGTTTAAGAAATGACATGGAACATCTTTCACCTGAACATGAGGTATGGTAATGAAAACCTGCTAGTTAATCTTCTTTTTTTATTTTTAATTGTTAGAAAGCGAGTATCTCATTTTTTAAATGTAAACAGAAAAGCATGAAATATTTTAAGATACCAGGAGTATACCAGTTGTTGACTCATAAGTACAACTGAGCCCTGGTGCCCTTTCTCCACGTAGTTTTCATGTTTTTTCAATGTTTATTAGGTTTATTTTCTCTCCCTAAAAGTCTTGTTTGTTAGGTTAACTTTTGTTTCTGTGTTTACACTAAATGAATGACTATGAGTATGTGTAGAAGTATCCCCTGTGATGGACTGGCAGCCAGTAAAGGTTTGGTTATTGACCTTTGCCTTGAACTGAGATATAACATCAGCCCTGCATTGCATTATGCACGTTTGAGAATAGATGGACTGTAATATGAACAGTAAATAAATATATAGGGCTGATTTCTTCTTTGAATTTATATTTATATTTTGTGTAATCAGTTGTTACTATCTTTCTTATTCACAATTCTTTCACTCAGCATATCAGGAGTTTTAAGGCTTAATTAATAGTTTGATTTCACTTGATATTTTATTTTTCTAGCAAACTGAGTTTCTTCAGTTACTGTAATTGGATCATCTAAGAGTTTGCATCTGTCTCTTTTTGAAATCAGCTGTGCTTCTGTATTAGTATTAAGTTTAATTTCTAGTGTAAATGCTATCTCAAGTAGATATGTGACGTCTAGTCAGTTAAATATATTAATAAAGTGATGCTAATTGTCTTTGCCCATTTTAAACATGTATGCACATGTGGATAGTAAAGAAGACATCTAATACAAATCATGATTGTGCTTACATGAACCTTTGTTACTCAGAAAGTAATGCAGATAGAGCAAGGTTATTATAGTTTTGCCTTTTTATATTAGTTTTTATTTCTATATTTTTTCTGACCTTACTTGGAAATTCAGTTTAGTTTTAGTTTTCCTTCATCATGTATTTTTAGTTTTAGTTTAGTTTTTATTTCACAAAGACATTTCTATTTTATTTTTATATATATTAGTTTCAGTTTTAGTTTTAGTAATTATGGCATAGAGCGCCTAGTTTTGTGTCACAGTCAGACAGAACTGTACACTTAACAGATTTGGATATGAGTTTAATGTTAGTGGAAGCTTACTATACTGCCTGGTTTACTATCTGGTTTTGTTTTTGTCTGATAAAAACAAGCATAATCAAAACTAGACACTGAATATGAACGATTTTACACAATTTTATAATTTTTAAAAAAGATTTTTTCTTGAAAATCACAGGGGCTTAGGAAGAACAGGGCTCTTAGACTTGAATCAGTGTGCAGACCCCACTTAGCTATATTGAGGGAAACAAAGAACAACAAGCATTCAGTGTCAAGGTTAGGGGTGGTGAGTCTTGAATAGCCCACCATAAGAACAGTAAACCCATAACGAGCATTTCAAGAGCAGGTAATAAGAGTATGGACAGGCAAAAAACAACAGAGAAAGCATCTGAGATTAAGAACAACATATACATTATCTTAACCTGTTTATCCAGACTAGGATTGCAGGAAACCTGGAGACCACCGCAGCAGGTTTGGATGCAAGGCAGGAAAAATCCCTGGTATGCAATATGTATGATATGGCTGATGTTAAAAATAAAAAGAATATGATATTTCAACTATCTATTTTGAGAGAGAGAGAAAAAAAAACATTGAAAAAAGGGAGACAAATATTTTAAAATATAATTCTGCTAATGAATTACTTTCACAATATCAGGTATTTTGAGTTGTGAATATATATTAAAAATGATAAATTAATAAATATGGAATAAATACAAAAACCCATTAGTAATTTTTCATCACTTGTCAGGCTCTACCTTTGTTTGCATCACTTCATTGTTAAACGATGTTCTTAAAGCAAAAGTGATTGGTCAGTAACAATATGAAGATCTTGTATGATGACCAAGTCAGTATCTCGATTAGTGGCATTTTGTTTTCAAAACTGGGAGTGGTCTCCCTTCAACTTTCTTGTATACTCAGATATGGGGATGGATATTTGAAGAGTAAACCGAGACAATGATTATATTTTTATATTATGTACATTAAGGAACCATCAACAACAAATCAAATTAATAATATATTGATCAATTATTATAAAAGTAAAGTTGAATAAATCAGACTCTGCAGCATAAATAAAAAACATTGAGTATGTGTTCAGGTAAAGTACCACTTCCGGGTGATGGATTTGGCCCAAAAGTTAATTGAGATCTGCAATTATGGTGTAACAACAACATGCCAAACTTCATCCATCTATCTAGTTGCGTTTTTGAGTTATCGTGTATACATACAGACACACGCACACACAATTCCAAAAAACAATATTGTTGGACACTGGTTAGTCTATAACATTAAGATTCATCAAAATATCAAGGTTGAATTTTTTCATGATTACTATACCTTCTCTATACTTTGTATATGAGAAAGTAAAAACGATTTCTCCTGTGCGAAGTGGCAGGTGAATTGCTGTCAACAAAAAGCAGACACCTGAGAAATAAACTGATACATTTTCTATCCAAATGGTAAACATTTTGTTGACCGGCACATTCTAATTTCAGCCATTTGAATTACATCTTGATACACAACAAGCACAAAGAAAGGCGGCACACAAACCGCTTTCTATTTCTCATGCTTTACGCACCCGCACTCGGCTCACTCTGTCACCGCAAATGCTGTGTGAACAGCCGCCATTCACTGGATGAATATGTGCGGGCGGCTCGTGGTGGATGACTCTGTTTTAGAGTTAAAACTTACAAGGTTTAAAGACTAACGGTAAGAATATTCATTCAAAAATGAAAACTAAAAATATTTTAGTAAATTATTTTATTTCAGTTAGTCTTTCCAGCTACTTTAATAGTTTCGTTTAGTTTTAGTTTTTCATTTCAGTTTTGTTAATTATTTTATTTCAGTTTATGAAAATGTTTTTTTAATAATAGTTTCAGTTTTGATTTTAGTTTTCGTTAACTATAATAACCTTGAGATAGAGTGAATGTGATTTAATACAAAACATAATAAAATAAAATATTTTTATTTTAATTGATGTGATCAGTAATACAGCATCCCCTAAAACGGGGGTTGGCAACCTATGGAACGATTTTCAATGGCACTCTGATTAAACTGAAATATAGTTAAAAATTAATTTTAATTACAGCACACACGTTCACACCCTCACCCACGTTTTGCGTATGCGACTCGCATGTAAATGGAAACCATGTGTTCAGTGCAGGCCGTACTATGTTAAGACAAACCTCTTGTTAATATTAAGTAATATACTGTCCTAAAATGACTCATAAAAGACAAAATCTGATGTTTGCTCTTTACAAGACTCTTGGGTGAATGAATATGGATTTGTGCAACAAAAGAATCGTGATGTGTGTGCTTTTTGCTGTGAAAGTGTCGTACGTCAAGTGTATCAAACTTGAGAAAAATGAAGCTATAAAAAGGGCTGTTTCTGGCTTTAAGAAACAAACTACTTATTTTAGTCAAATAATTGGAACCAAAAATAATGCCACTGAATGTAGTTATACAATTGCTCATTGTGCAGCTTTGAAAGCCAAACCCTTCACAAATGGAGAATTCATCAAAGAAACGTTTTTGAGAAGTGCGGAAATCTTATTCAGTGATTTACCAAATAAACAATTTGAGAAATAACGACTTCTGTGGGATTAATTGAGTGACAAATAACTGATATGGTTGGAAATGTAACAACAAAACAGATAATCGGATTACAACAAATTGCTGTGTTTAGTGCCACTGTTGATGAAAGCACTAACGTAAATGACATGACGCGCCTAGCAATAGTTGCATGATATTGTGACAACAATCGTATTTATGAAGGATTATGTTGGTTCATTCCTCTTGCTGGTACAACTAAGAACATTAGAACACTCTAGATGAGAACAGGTCATTCAGCCCAACAAAGCTCGCCAGTACTATCCACTTATTTTTTCCAAGAAAACATCAAATTGAGTTTTGAAAGGCCCTGACGTCTTACTGTCTACCACACTACTTGGTAGCTTATTCCAAGTGTCTATCATTCTTTGTGTAAAGAAAAACTTCCTAATGTTTGTGCGAAATTTACCCTGAAGTATCCAACTGTGTCCCTGTGTTATTGATGAACTTATTTTAAAATAACATTCTTGATCCACTGTACTAATTCCCTTTATAATTTTAAACACTTCAAACATGTCACCTCTTAATCTTCTTTTGTTTAAACTGTATAGGCTCAGATCTTTTAATCTTTCCTCATAATTCAGCCCCTGTAGCCCTGGAATCAGCCTAGTCGCTCTTCTCTGGACCTTTTCTAGCGCTGCTATGTCCTTTTTGTAACCTGGAGACCAAAACTGCACACTGTACTGAAGATGAGGCCTCACCAGTGCATTATAAAGGTTGAGCATAACCTCCTTGGATTTGTACTCCACACATCGTGCTGTATATCCTAACATTCTGTTAGCCTTCTTAATGGCTTCTGAACACTGTCAGGAAGTCGATAGCATAGAGCCCACTATGACTCCTAAATCCTCCTCATAAGGTGTACTCTCGATTTTTCCGACCGGCCATTGTGTATTCAAACCTAACATTTTTACTTCCTATGCGTTATACTTTACATTTACTGACATTAAATTTCATCTGTCACAAATCTGCCTGCCCAAGCCTGTATGCTAACCGTCCTTCTGTATTATTCCTCGCACCATCACTCTCTGCTTCCTCTGTCTGAGCCAATTCTGCACCCATCTAAAAACATCACCCTGAACTCCCACTTCTTTTAATTTGATGCCCATCCTCTCATGTGGCACCTTATAAAATGCTTTCTGAAAGTCAAGATAAATAAATCATAAGCTCCACTTTGATCGTATCCTTTTGTTGCCTCCTCATAGAATTCCAGCATGTTAGTAAAACATGACTTCCCTCTTCTGAACCCATGCTGACTGTTCAAAATAACTCCTGTCCTTGCCATGTGTTGCTCAATCTTATCCTTAATAATTCCTTCCATTAATTTTCCTGTGATGCATGTTAAGCTTACTGGCCTATAGTTGCTTGGATCTGCCCTGTCACTCTTTTTATATAATGGGATGATATTTGCCATTTTCCAGTCCTTCGGAATCTCTCCAGGGCGCAGTGACTTCCTAAAAATATGTGTCAAGGGTTTATATATGTACTCACTAGCCTCCTTAAGAACACGAGGATAAATATTATCTGGTCCTAGTGATTTGTTTGATTTCATCTTATTTAATCTCAGCAGCACTTCTCCCTCTACAATTTCCAAATCCCTCAGTGCCTCCTTTGTAGTCGCGTTTACCTCTGGGAGGTTATCCACTTGCTCACTTGTAAACACCTCAGAAAAATGTAAGTTTAGGGCATCTGCTATTTCACTGTCTGTGTCTTTTAATTCCCCTTTTCTATTCCTGATGCACTTGACCTCCTCCTTGACTGTTCTTTTACTACTAAAATCCTCAAAGAATCTCTTACGGTCTTCTTTCACTTTATCCGCTATATTCCTCTCCAGCTGACTTTCAGCCTCCCTGATATCCTTCTTAATGGTTGCCCTGTTGTTCTCATATGCTCTACGATTCACTTTGCAGTCATTAGTCTTATATGCGTTTATAAAGCAGTTTTTTCCTTTGCAACTTCTTTTTTAAATCTTTATTAATCCACTGTGGAGTTTTTTTTTAGTTTCCTATTGCTTCCAAATTTAGGTATGTATCTGTCCTGCATTACATGTAAAACATTTTTAAACCTGTTCCACTGCTCCTCAACTGTCTCCACACTTAAAAGCTTATCCCAGTGTATCCTATTTAGACTTTGTCGCATCTGCTCAAAATTAGTCCTACCAAAGTTCAACTTAACAATTTTAGCCTTTGCATCTGCACTCTTACAAAATACTGAGAATTGTATTATATTATGGTCACTTAACCCTAGTGGGTCAATCACCTCTACACCCTCAATTCTATCCTGATTATTGCAAAATACTAAATGCAGACAGGCTTCACCCCGTGTTAGTGCTTTAAGGTACATGACCTTATCACTGCATTTTTCAATTATTTTGAAAATCAGAAAATTAGCATAAATAAAATATGTTGTTGTACTACTGATGCCGCCCATGCAGTGGTCACAAGGAAAAGGGATTTGTTAAACTGTTTGAAGATCATTTTGGACATTGAGTATTGTTTCCAATGCATTATAGACAAGGACAGTTTAGTTGCGAAAATCTCATCACAGTGCTTGAATTCTGTAATGGACACTGTTGTTAAAATAGTTAATTTTATAGTTTCTCGTTCTTCATTGACACACAGGCAATTTAAGTCCCTTTTGCAAGAAATGAAGAGAGCATACTGTATATGGACCTCCTGCTATATAGCAGTGTCCATTGGCTTAATGAAGGTAATGTCTTGAACACGTTTGTATCATGTCTGGAAGAAATCAAGATATTTCTTAATGAAAAAGAAAAATATTTCCCAGAATTGAATGATGAAGACTGGTAATGCAACTTGATGTTTCTTGCTGATAATAACTCATTACATGAATGACTTAAATTTGCAAGGAAATTAAATTTGCAAGGAAAGGGTCAAACAGTTATAGAATGTTTTGAATACTGGAAAGGATTTGCATCAAAATTTTATTTTTATATATATATATATATATATATATATATATATATATATATATATATATATATATATATATAAATACCTACAAGTACTTTCCAAATGTAAAGGTCCATCCAAATCAATTTACCTTTAACAAAGACGAAATTCAAAAGTACATTGAAGCCATCAAGAGAAGAATTTTCCAAGCGATGTGAAGACTTCCAAACTCATGCACCCATATTTTCTTTCCTCATCAAACCTGGCTTAATTGATCTCAAGACGACCCCATTTGACTTATCTTTTTTTGAATGGATGGACGTTGATAGTTTCGAAATGGAATTCATCAAGTTAATATCCTCAGAATTTGTGGAATTGCGGAAAACTCTTAAAGGAAACTGTCTGGAAAAGTCATCTGTCATTCTCAATTGTTAAATATCTTTACCTGAAACATTAAATTATTTGAAGAAAATCGCATGTGCTCTGCTTTCAGTGTTCAGCTCAACTTACCTATGTGAACAGATTTTCTCACATGAAAAGTATTTTGAGTACACAAAGAAGTTGTCCGACACCTGAACATTCAGAAGCCTGTGTGAAGCTAAAAGGGACAAGGTTGGTTCGCATTAATTGATTAATAGCTCTGCTTAATAATAAAGAATGATATATTAGAATTCTTGATATTTTTTTCTTATTCAAACTATGTATTTTGTATTGAAAAAACTTGTAATTTATAATTTGTAATACCATTTTTAATTAATGTGTCGAAAATTAAAATTTGACAAAACATCCTTTTCACATATGATCCTATGTATTTTAAAATAGTGACTGACCAATAATATAAGATCTATTATTACCAGACCAATTTTGATACTACAGTGCATCCGGAAAGTATTCACAGCGCAGAAGAAGTTCGAAACCACCAGGACTCTTCCTAGAGCTGGTCTGCCATCTAAACTGAGCGATCGGGGGAGAAGAGCCTTAGTCAGGGAGGTGACCAAGAACCCGATGGTCACTCTGTCAGAGCTCCAGAGGTCCTCTGTGGAGAGAGGAGAACCTTCCAGAAGGACAACCATCTCTGCAGCAATCCACCAATCAGGCCTGTATGGTAGAGTGGCCAGACAGAAGCCACTCCTTAGTAAAAGGCACATGGCAGCCCGCCTGGGGTTTGCCAAAAGGCACCTGAAGAACTCTCAGACCATGAGAAACAAAATTCTCTGGTCTGATGTGACAAAGATTGAACTCTTTGGTGTGAATGCAAGGCGTCACGTTTGGAGGAAGCCAGGCACTGCTCATCACCAGGCCAATACCATCCCTACAGTGAAGCATGGTAGTGGCAAGCTCATGCTGTGAGGATGTTTTTTAGCGACAGGAACTGAGAGACTAGTCAGGATAATGGGAAAGGTGACTGCAGCAATGTTCAGCGACATCCTGGATGAAAACCTGCTCCAGAGCGCTCTTGACCTTAGACTGGGGCGACGGTTCATCTTTCAGCAGGACAACGACCCTAAGCACACAGTCAAGATATCAAAGGAGTGGCTTCAGGACAACTCTGAGTGTCCTTGAGTGCCCCAGCCAGAGCCCAGACTTGAATCTGATTGAACATCTCTAGAGAGATCTTAAAATGGCTGTGCACCGACACTTCCCATTCAACCTGATGGAGCTTGAGAGGTGCTGCAAATAGGAATGGGCGAAACTGGCCAGGGATAGGTGTACCAAGCTTGTGGTATCATATTCAAAAAGACTTGAGGCTGTAATTGCTGCCAAAGGTGCATCGACAAAGTATTGAGCAAAGGCTGTGAATACTTATGTACATGTGATTTCTCAGTTTTTTTATTTTTAATTAATTTGCAAAAACCTCAAGTAAACTTTTTTCACGTTGTCATTATGGGGTGTTTTGTATAGAATTTCTGATGAAAAAAGTGAATTAAATCCATTTTGGAATAAGGCTGTGACATAACAAAATGTGGAAAAAGTGATGCGCTGTGAATGCTTTCCGGATGCACTTTATATATAACAAAAGTGGTAGAATTATGTCGGCACATGGAATAACATTTTAACATAGGTTCGGTACGATACTACTGAAAGGTTGCCGATCCCGGCCCTAAAACATTTTAGTATAGTACTAGCAAAATACCCGCTCTTCGCAGCGGCGAAGTACTGCCTTAAAATTTTTATTAAGAAGAAAATTAAACCTTTTTAAACTGAGGGAAAATATACCAATAATTATTTGTTAAGGATCTCTTTGTATACCACATTGTGAGTTCGGCCCTCCGGTTTTAATATGACCAAGCTGTGCGCTGAGCTTACTCTTGAGCATGCAACGTACAGTTGGCCATGTGAACAGTAATCTTGTTTCAAATCTCACAGCTTGGATTGCTGCTGTCATAATCGGTTTGAATTTCATGGTTTGTTTCAATTACGATAGTATTTATAGGACTTCTGTTGAAGAGACATTCGGCATCTGTCAAGCGTTGTAAGTATACAACCGGTTTCATCGATAACTTTGCATCCAGCTTTTGAGAGTTTAAACATTCATAAACATCAAAGTGTCCACTACTGAAATCGTCACCTGTCAATCTAAGATGTTTGAGGCATTGGCGGTTGTCAAAAGTTGTAAAATATTTGGCCATTTCGGTACACTTGAAAGCGACAACCGAACAATTCACTGGCAGCCATCAAATCACATGCAGATGCATAGGTGAAGGGCTTTAGCATTTCACTCTTCTAGAGCTCCTGTGTAGAATAATTATCTCCTGTACCGTCATCAGTCCACACCTTGAACCTGTCCCAGTCATTCAATACATAAGACACAATGTTCCTCCGGATATCAAGAGTGAGCCTGATATGGCCGTGCAATACATAACAAAGAGAATGGAAAAGGCAGGTGCCATCTCTGGTCATGGAAACCACTCGGTAAGTGACAGTTCTTTGATCGATGGCGATCACCTCGATAGACATGTTAATGGGGGTACGGTTGGAATGATAAAGGAAATGGGTACCTGAACAATCTAAAGTAAGTCTAAAATACCTACACAATAACTAGTAAATGAACAATAAAACAGCGGAGAAGCCGTGGATTAAATAAAAAGGCTGTAGTTATCAGCAGGGAGACGTGAATCCCGTGGCGAAGCAAGGAAGGGAATGTAGAGACTGGAGCAATGGACGGCCTTATATAGGCAGGCAGCAAACATCGTGGGGGTCCCCCATCCCAACGCCGCCTCACACAGTGACCGAGCTGCCGGCTATGGACGTATATATATGTACGTAAGTAGGATTCAGTTAGAGTTGGGAACCCACATACCAAATTTCTTGAAGATGGGCCCATAAGTAACAAAGACCGTTGAAAAGTTCAATATGGCGGCCGTCAGTGGCATCATACCACCGAAATAAGTACCAAATTTCAGCCTTCTACCTACACAGGAAGTTGGAGAATTAGTGAGGAAAAGGAAACTGGCATAATACCACCGAAATAAGTATGTACATTAGTTTCGGTTAGCGCAGGGAAGCCATGGCTGACATTGTTGACCGTTATGACCGTTACGCGTACAATTTCGAAATAAAACCTGCTTAACTTTTGTAAGTATGCTGGAAGGAATGAGCCTGCCAAATTTCAGCCTTCTACCTACCCGGGAAGTTGGAGAATTAGTGACATTGGAAACATCAATATGGCGGCCGGCAGTGGCATCATACCACTGAAATAAGTACATACATCGGTTTTGGTTAGCTCAGGGAAGCCACCTACCAAATTTCGTGAATATGAGGCCATAAATAAGAAAGTTCAACATGGCAGACGTTGTCAACCGTTAAGACTGTTCCGTGTAGAATTTTGAAATGAAACCTGCTTAACTTATGTAACTAAGCTGTAAGGAATAAGCCTGCCAAATTTCAGCCTTCTACCTATACGGGAAGTTGGAGAATTACTGATGAGTGAGTGAGGGCTTTGCCTTTTATTAGTATAGACTAGCAAAATACCCGTGCTTCGCAGCGGAGTAGTGTGTTAAAGAAGTAATGAAAAGGAAATATTTTAATAATAACGTAACATGATTGACATTGTCATTGTCATGAGTGTTGCTGTCATATATATAATATATATATACAGTAATCCCTCGCTATATCGCGCTTCGACTGTCGCAGATATTAAATGTAAGCATGTCTAAATATATATCACAAATTTTTCGCTGGTTTACGGATTTCTGCAGAGAATGGGTCTTTTATTTTATGGTACATGCTTCCTCAGTTTGTTTGCCCAGTTGATTTCATACAAGGGACACTATTGGCGGATGGCTGAGGAGCTACCCAATCAGAGCATGTATTTATATACAGTAATCCCTCCTCGATCGCGGGGGTTGCGTTCCAGAACACCCCGCGATAGGTGAAAATCCGCGAAGTAGAAACCATATGTTTGTATGATTATTTTTATATATTTTAAGCCCTTAGAAACTCTCCCACACTGTTTATAAATATTCTCCGCACAGTTATACAGTAAACCCTTGTTTATCGCGGTTAATCAACTCCAGACAGATAAATGAATTTCCACGAAGTAGTATTCTTTATTTATAAATCTAATATTTTCGCAGTTAGAGCATAGAAAACCTGTTTCCGACCTTCTAAATAGGTTTTTTAACATTATTAGAGCCCTCTAGACATGAAATAACACCCTTTAGTCAAAAGTTTAAACTGTGCTCCATGACAAGACAGAGATGACAGTTCTTTCTCACAATTAAAAGAATGCAAACATATCTTCCTCTTCAAAGTGCGCGTAAGGAGCGGAGAATGTCAGAGAGAGAGTAAAGTAAACAATGAAAAATCAATAGGGCTGTTGCATTTAAGTATGCAAGCACCGCGATAAAGCAGCGGCAATGAAGGGATCAATGCGAAGGTAGCCTTTCAGCATTTTTTACAGTAGCGTCCGTATCTTCTAAGCAAACAGCCTCTGTGCAAAAAGCCCCTCTGCTCACATCTCCTCCGTCAAGCGCAGAGAACGTCAGAGAGAGAGAGAGAGAGAGAGTGCGAGATTAAAGCAAACAATCAAAAAATCAATAAGTGTGCTTTTGGACGCACCTCGATAAAGCGGCATTTCTTAGAGGAGCGTCCGTATCCACTAGGCAAACAGCACCTCTGCTCACACCCCCTCCGTCAGGCGCAGAGAATGTCAGAGAGGGTGAAATAGAGGCAGAGACAAGCAAACAATCGAGCACACGCAGGAGGCATATCTTATAGCATTGAGGAGTTTTAGTTAATATGTAATACGTGCTCTGATTGGGTAGCTTCTAAGCCATCTGCCAATAGCGTCCCTTGTATGAAATCAACTGGGCAAACAAACTGAGGAAGCATGTACCATAAATTTAAAAGACCCATATATATATATATATATATATATATATATATACACATATATATATATATATATATATATATATATATATATATATATATATATATATATATATATACACATATACACATATATATATATATATATAATATATACAGTAATCCTCGCTATATCGCTTTGACTTTCAGGTTTCACTCTATTATGGATTTTAAATGTAAGCACATCTAAACATATATCACAGATTTTTCACTGGTTCACGCTTTCTGGACAATGGGTATTTTAATTTAGGTTACATGCTTCCTCAGTTTGATTGCCCAGTTGATTTCATACAAGGGACGCTATTGGCGGATGGCTTAGAAGCTACCCAATCAGAGCATGTATTGCATATTAACTAAAACTCCTCAATGCTATAAGATATGCTTCCCGCTGTGCTTGTTTGCTTCTCTCTATCTTTCTCGCTCTCTCTGCCTGACGGAGGGGTGTGAGCAGAGGGCTGTTTGCACAGAGGACACGGACGCTCCTCTACAAAATGCCGCTTATCGCGGTGCTTCTGTATACTTAAAAGCATGTATTGATTTTTTGATTGTTTGCTTTTCTTTGCGCTCTCTCTGACATTCTCTGCTCCTGACGCGCTCCTTTATGATGGCGCTGCTTTGAAGATAAGATATGTTTGCTTTCTTTTAATTGTGAGAAAGAACTGTCATCTCTGTCTTGTCATGGAGCACAGTTTAAACTCTTGACTAAAGGGTGTTATTTCATGTCTAGAGGGCTCTAATAATGTTAACAGGGTGGGAGAGTTTATAAGGGCTTAAAATATATAAAATTAACCACACAAACATATGGTTTCTACTTGCGATTTTCACCTATCGCTGGGGTCTGGAATGCAACCCCGATCGAGGAGGGATTACTGTATATACACACATATATATATATATATATATATATATATATATATATATATATATATATATATATATATATATATATATATATATACATATATATATATATATATATATATATATATATATATATATATATATATATATATATATATATATATATATATATATATATATATATCACATACATACATACAGTGGAGGAAATAATTATTTGACCCCTCACTGATTTTGTAAGTTTGTCCAATGACAAAGAAATGAAAAGTCTCAGAACAGTATCATTTCAATGGTAGGTTTATTTCAACAGTGGCAGATTGCACATCAAAAGGAAAATCGAAAAAATAACTTTAAATAAAAGATAGAAATTGATTTGCATTTCATTGAGGGAAATAAGTTTTTGAACCCTCTAACAAAAAAAGACTTAATACTTAGTGGAAAACCCTTGTTTGCAAGCACAGAGGTCAAGCGTTTCTTGTAATTGATGACCAAGTTTGCGCACATTTTAAGAGGAATGTTGGTCCACTCCTCTTTGCAGATCATCTCTAAATCCCTAAGGTTTCGAGGCTGTCTCTGTGCTACTCTGAGCTTGAGCTCCCTCCATAGGTTTTCTATTGGATTAAGGTCCGGAGACTGACTAGGCCACTCCATGACCTTAATGTGCTTCTTCTTGAGCCACTCCTTTGTTGCCTTTGCTGTATGTTTTGGGTCATTGTCGTGCTGGAACACCCATCCACGACCCATTTTCAGTTTCCTGGCAGAGGGAAGGAGATTGTCGCTCAGGATTTCACGATACATGGCTCCGTCCATTTTCCCGTTAATGCGATTAAGTTGTCCTGTGCCCTTAGCAGAAAAACACCCCCAAAGCAAAATGTTTCCACCCCCATGCTTGACGGTGGGGACGGTGTTTTGGGGGTCATAGGCAGCATTTTTCTTCCTCCAAACACAGCGAGTTGAGTTAATGCCAAAGAGCTCTATTTTGGTCTCATCAGACCACAGCACCTTCTCCCAGTCACTCTCTGAATCATTCAGGTGTGTTACGGATTTACGAAAAATCGGCAAAGGCTGCAAAGAAACTCTGCCGATATTTGCATTTGCACTCTATGAGAACCCTCAGTGTCAGGATGCGGTCGATGGTAGACAACTTAGGAGTAAAACCAGACTGTTCCGGTCGCTGGTAGGTGAGCAAGTGATCATAGATCCTATTGAGGACGACCCTAGCAGGGTCCTTGCCCGGCACCGAGAGCAGTGTTATCCCCCTGTAGTTGTTGCAATCCAGGCGATCAGCCTTTCCCTTTCCAGATGGGAACAACAAGTCCCATTTTCCAATCAGTTGGGATGGTCTCCCAAATGGAAGCAAAAATTGCTTGCGATGCCGGGAGGAATGCCTTACCAACAGCCTGGAGAAGTTCATCCCGGATACCACAGATCCTTGCAGCCTTTCCTCACCTCAGCTGGTTCACCACCTGTGCAATCTCAGTGAGATTGGGTGGTTCACAGCTAATTGGAAGATCAGCCTCAAGGAACAGTGGACCCAGAGATATCCAATGTCCTACCCGGAGGATCTGCTCTGAACAACTGCTCAAAGTAGGCAGCCCAGTGGGTGACAACTGCATTGTCATCTGTAAGGACCGTTCCATCAGCTGCTCTGACTGCGACTCTCAGAGGAACGGATTCAGATGTGCATAATGCTTCGAATCCTCTGTAAGCAGGACTTAGGTCACTAGACCACAGATGGTGTGTCACTTGCTCACAGATTCCTCTAACAAATGCCTCTTTATCTGCCCTCGGAGCCTTCGCAGCCTTCCTTCTCAGTTCCCGGTACAGACCAGAGTTGCCATTGAGCCGTGCGCTGCGACTCCTCTTGATAATATCCAGGGTGCCCTGTGAGATGAAACACCTCCTTCTGGGAACACCGGTAACATCAACAACAACAACAACATTTATTTATATAGCACATTTTCATACAAACAGTAGCTCAAAGTGCTTTACATATTAAAGAATAGAAAAATGAAAGACATAATTATAAAACAAAATAAATCAACATTAACATCGAATAAGAGTAAGGTTCAATGGCCAGGGGGGACAGAAAAACAAAAAAACTCCAGACGGCTGGAGAAAAATAAAATCTGTAGGGATTCCAGACCATGATACCGCCCAGTCCCCTCTGGGCATTCTACCTAACATAAATGAAACAGTCCTTTTGGATTTAGGATTCTCACGGAAGGGCTTGATGATGATGATGGTCACGTAGACTTCTTCCTTTTAATCCGTCCATCATTGTTGTCCATCAACATAACCCTCAGCAACCTTTAGGGTCTTGTCACGGAAGTTCTCCCACATCACATTAGGCAGTTGCACCCAAATCTGCAAGTTCCTCACACAAACTGCATGCAAAACTACCAGAACTTTTTAAATTTAATGTTAAAGTTTAGGTTACAATATTACATATGGGCCTTCTTCAGGGAACAACTAATAGGTTACTACAGCAATTAAAGTAAATTAAGCCTTGCAAGTTGAAGCAAACAATGTGCACCAGTGATTACTTAAAAACCCTCTGTCTGTTGTAAACACAGTTGAAACAAACTGTGTTGTTATACCTTCTGAAGCACTACTTGGAAAATATTCCAGTGACGATGACAAGAAAATGGAAATTAACAAATGAAATGAGACTGAGCATTATTAGCCTTAGAAGTGTAGGCTTTTCATTTAGAGAAATTGTTTAAAAAAAAATCTAAGTGACAGTGAGTGCAGTGTTCTACACAATTCAAAGGCAATTGGATACTGGAACTCTGATACAAGGAGATCAGGCAATCCCAAAGTCACAACTCAATCTGGAGAAAAGTTTTTGAGGGTCAACAGCTTGCATGATTGGCACCTCACAGCACAACAGCTTCAAGAACAACTTCAAGCACAGCTTAACATTGGTGGGAAAAAGCAAGTCTCAGTTTCTTCTCTAAAGTGGAGAATTTGTGCTGCGGGTTTGGCATTGCAAGTTGCAGTAAGAAAGACATTCCCTAATTGATAAAATAGGGCTTTGAACTACCGGATATGGACTACTGCAGATTGGACAAGGCCATTCATTGCCTTTTTTACTGATTAAATTTGAAGAAAAACTGTGTTCTAAAACTTTTGACTCAAAGTATATATAGACAAAAAACACAACTAAAATCCTATGCAGAGTTCAGATGGGTAGAGTCAACCCAACAATGTGAGACTAAGTCAATTTTGTGCATGTTGTGAGCAAGCGTTGAAATGGTATTTTAGTATATTTGTGATTTATATGGCACTAAAAGTCATGTCTGTAGAGTTCTGGACAATGGCAGCTTTGCTTCACCAGAGCTATGCCACAAAAGGTAAAAAAAAAATCTAAATAAGTATATTTAAATTAAGTACTCTTAATTTAAATCAAAACTCCAAAGAATCTGAAGTTCTTTTCATGAGGTTTGTCAGGCTATTAAGACTTTAATTCACATTTTGTTTGTTCTAAACCTATGCATTTCAGAAGTTATAATATGACAAACTTAAGTTTCATTAATACAGAAGTTAAATATTTAAAAAGTCATTGATCTCATATATTACAGAAGTCCTGCTAAAACAGCAAAAGCAGCAGCAAAAGAGATATTTGGTAATGAAAAAGGAGACCCACTATGTTATATAACCTCTTATTTATTTATTTTTTTTAAACTATAGACTTTTAGCAGAAATGCAGACAGGCGTTTAGCAAAATTATTTTAGAATAGCATTAATGAAATATTGCCAAATTCTAAAGAAGATCTGCCTGGTTCTATGCAAAGGAATTTTTATTTTTTTCTGTTTTAAGACAATATAAAATATAATTTTTCCATTGAGTTATATAGGCCACATTCAGATTCTTTGATTGTTTTTGTCTGAAATAATTGTAAAGAGTTCCATAAGAGGATTTGCAATAATGTATAATGCTATACTATGTGATAGATAAAAAAAAATATTTTCGCAGAAGGGTTTTAATTTTGGCCCATCCCAAAGTCTAAACCCAAGTGAGGCTGAGACTCTCTGTCATCATTCACAATTAGGATCCATTCCCTGATATATTTTAGATATTTTGGAGAGGTGTGTTCTGTGTATGACTTTCAACTGAATTAAGCCATGTTTTGCACAAATTGAAGAGCAAATGTGAGTCATTATCTTCCATTCATTGTCTGAAATAATGATAGAGTGGTCTCTTTACAAGACTTGCCAAAGGTGGTCTAGCGGTGGAGCACTTTGGCAATGTTTGATAAAGTCTGGAAATGCTGCCAATATTCTTTTCCCTACTAGTTAAAATTTTCAAGCATGAGTATGAATTAGAGAAGTTATCAATTTTTTTTTATAATTGGTAATGATGCATCTGTTAGTGATGAGCAGAATCATATGAGTGACATGAAGAGACATTTTTGTACCATTCCTTCATTTATAATTCCCTTCATTTCTGAATTTTGCCAAAGACAAATGGCAAGTAGTTGAAACAGTAGCAACTGCAATAATTGGCGATGATACATAGCCTTGTCTGGTTCCACATTCTAATCTGAAAAAAAAAATCAGATAAATTGTTTACCTGCTTTAGGGCTTGAGTAAAGTAATTTAAGAATTTTGAAGTCTGGAATTTACAATCAGCATTAGAACTGTGTGTTTATGTGTGGTGGATATAAAAAAGTCTATACACCTCTGCCAAAATGGCAGGTTTTGTGTGATAAAGAAAATTAAATCAAGAGAAATCTTTTCAGAATTTGGGTGGTGGAATAGGTTCTAAAAGGATTTCTCTTGGTTTCATGTTTTCATTACACAAAACATGCAGTTTTGGCAAGGAGCTTTGTATTCTTTTTAAGACATTAAGTAGTAGCTAGCCCAATTTCAGATCTGAAAGATTTTGCTCCAGGATCCTTCTCTGTAGTTTGCTTTGACTATTTTAACTTCTATTTTGACAAGCCTATCCCCACCACAACATAATGCTGCCAACATAAAGCTGTTTAATAATTGACAAAAGGTGCTGTTTTGCCACCACATAGTGTTAAAAAGTATTTGCAGATTAATTTTCCAATTTATCTTATTAAACCACAGATATTCTTTCCATATTCTTTCATAAACTCTGTGAGGTTATTGGCAAATTCGCGATGGCATTACATGTGCATTCCCCTTTCCAAAATAATTGTTTCCTTCTCTCGATTCTGACAGACTAAGATTATCTGAGAAATCAAGAAAAGGCTACTTGTTGCATTAATGCTTTTCAAAGGTCTGTTTAGCTTTTGTATTATGGTCTACCGGAATGTTAAGTGTTTTATTAACCACACAAAAAGAGTCAATTTCAAATGCACTGCAACATTCAGTTATAACACAGCAATTTGCCGTGACAGCCACGGGAAGAGATGTACCTAATGTATAGCATAAATGATGAATTAGTAATTCACTGAATTTTATATAAAAATTAACCATGTCTTGTCCTTTTAAAAAGATCTATGTCCAAGTATTTCAGAAATATTTATATTTCTGTGTCAAACTAAAGTATATTGATATTTGCTATCAGTCACTATCGAAGGCCTTTAATAAGCATAGTACAAAATATAAGAGTTAAAATGAACTGTTTGAGGTATAAACACTTAAATTGTCTGTTTTATGTACTTAGTTTAGTACAGATTATTATTCAGCAATAAAAGTTGTTCTAGGTGATTCCTGGGTAATAAAATATTAACACAAAATGTTTAATTAAAGTTACTTGCAGCAACTGTATCAATAAACTCCACAAAACATATTGAAGACCCATTTCAGTACCACAGTGCTGAATTTATATTTATTCAAGAGCATAATCAAAAGTTTTTGAAAGGTTTCCAAATAAATACAACTATTAATTGAAAACTGTACTCCAGTATGAAAAGTTGTTTATACTTTATTTATTCTTTCTTGTCAGAAGCTGCTAAATATATGATCATAATATGACATTATTTAGTAGTTTTCTTAACCTTCTTGTGTATCTGTTATATCCAATCTGAATACAAATAATCGGTTGCATAAAGAAACACTTTCAAATTTGTATGCTCCAGAATGAATTAGAATACCACCTTGCTTAAGTATTGGAAGAAAGAATAGAGCTGCATCTTACTATTTGGCATCACAATAGAAAATGAGAAGCAGCTTATAAGATTGCAACCAGGTAAGTCTGTCACTTCTAGAAAACGTGTTAAAGCTGTTTTTACTTATGGAACTATTTCCAACATTTTTAGAATATAAGCAACAGAAAATTTCAATTATCCCAGCACCATTTTCAAGTACAGAAACGGGCAGGTATGAATTGTGTTTTAGGGGATAAAAGTTGTTTTTCAATAGTTCTATCTGGGTGGCAGAGTGGCTTAAAATTAGGTAACTGTACATTTTTGTTCAAGATTAACTATCTCTCTATCTCTATCTTTGAACCGGATAGGTGGATGAAAAGATAGATGGAATATGTTTCACTTCTACTAATTTATTCAAATGAATTGTGGATTATATAACCGTATTTACTATTGGAGATTTTTCACTTGGGAGTTTTAAATGATGTTTTTTTTACTTTTGTATTTTTTAGGTTATTTTATGCTCCATGATAAAGGAATGTGAGCAGAAAGTGGAAAATAAGAATTCTCAGGAACCTCAAGGGTAACATTTACAAATGTTTTTTTTCTATCATCTTCCTAATACACAAGACTTAATTACTACTACTGTTGGTAAAATGTTTCCATTTACTAACATTTGTTAGGTAAGGCTGACTACATGCAGAAACTTCAGTAAGGATTTAAATTATTTTTTAAATTTTAAGAACTAAAATTATTTTTATACAGGTCTGGAGTCAATATTTCATTACATTACAACCATTTGTCTCATAACATCTGAGTATAAAAGGTTTGAAAGCCTTATTGAAAGACAGTGTCATTTAGCAAAATGACCATAGTGGAATAGATAGACTCAGATAATTAAACAGATTATTTATTGCCAAAAGAGTTAGTGTATTATGATTTTATTATCAGATAGCTTGCAATGGATTACAGGTAAGTGTATATGAATACTACACAGTGTTGCCCCAGTTGAGCAATGTTAAGCTAGAAAATGGTCCATAGTTTATCTATTGGTGTAGATTTAGTAACTTTAAATGGTTTTATAATATCTTGTTATAGGCTGGCAGGACACATTCTAATCACTTTGGTACCCTGTTTGGGATGTGGTTTACAATACACCCTGAAAGGGATGTACACTGGAACATTGCAATGTGGGAACAGAAAAGAAAGAATGGTGACTTGGCCTAAGGGCTTACCAGACCTTCAGGTAATTGAGTAACAGCATCTAGGTGGCTTGTCATGTGGTGGATGGGGCAGCTCGCTATCAGCACATGCTCCCAAAACAGTACTTTGGAAGTTATTCTTCATAGGAAACCCTTGGAACAAACATGACAATGGCCACCTGGAGGGTGCTCTAGTCAGGCAATCTATTTTAGTAGAAGCCAGGCTGATCTAAACATGTTTCTCTGGTATGCCACCATGGCACCAATAGTTCTCCCATGCCAGGCCTTGAAAAAGGGGCCTCTCACCCTGGAGTCTGCTGGAAGTGAAGGCAAGGGCTTACCTGCTATGGGGGACAAGGAGGGATGGAAGCCAGTATTTGGAAGACATAATTTTGGATGACAGGATGTATACTGGAAGGCCTAGTGAACTCTCATTATGTACCAGTTAGTTTCAGCTGTTGTCTAGAAAGTGCCAAAAGGGCACATAGCACCTGTTATGTTTGTTGTGTTTTCCTAATGTTACTGCTTTACCTATCTTTCCTCCTCTAACCCCTAATTTTTTTCTTCAATACATAGTTACATTAGGGGTGTGCTCATGGGTGCCCCCCACAGGTCACAACATATCTTAAGATCAATATTAATATTTTAAATAATTCAGTTTATTTTTACACATTATTTAAGAGTTAAGTGAACAACATAACAAACCTGTACGAAGGAACTATATAATACACACTATCGTCCAAAATCAAAATTGATTTTGTTACAATATATAATTGAGATGAAACACTGCCAACGATAAAAGCACAGAAGGCCACCTTTTATTTGAGGTATTAGTTTACATTATATACTGTATATTCTTACATATGTTAGAATGACTAACAAACCATCCTTTCCCTTTTTTGCTGTTAGTTTCATGTGAATAAAAGTATTAGAGCAATTATTACATGTTCATATACACATGTGTCTATCTTACTGTTTACAGTGCCTATAAAACTAGTCACCTCCTTGGAAGTGTTCACATTTTGTTGTAATAAAACACTGAATCAAAGTGGAAATGGTGACACTATTTTATGTCAAAGTGAAAACAAATCTCCACAGAATGCCCTAAATTAGTTACAAATGTGAAACACAAATTAAGCAATGTTGTTTAATTTTATATACTAATAAACTGTGAAATCTTTCAGGGGGTGTTATAATTTTTATAGGAACTGTATATAGGGCAGTACTGCACTGTGGCAGAGTAATTAATTGCCTCTGTCATATCCACAAGACAGTGGAATCAAAGTTCAGTCTGGTCACTGGCTGTGTGAAGTTTTCACATTCTCGCTGTATCTGAGTGGCTTTACTGAAGATACTCTAGTAAACCTACACCCCACTCATATATGCTGCTTGTTGACATGTAAGTTAGAATTTCACTGTACTCTGTACAAGTGACAATATTAAATCAATAAACATATTCCAAAGACATACAGTGCTTTGAAGAATTTTCAAAATTCTTAATTCTCTGTTTAGCATATTTTTAATAACCTCAGACATTTAAACAAAATGCAATATTAGAGAAAAGAAACTTGCTCCAGGGCTTGCTTTCTTTATTCAAGGAACAAAGTTATCCAACACCCCAATCTTCCTTGTGAAAAATTAATTGCCTCCATAGATTCAATACTTTTGGTTGCAGCACCTGTAGCTACAATAATCACAACAAAAAGCTTCCTATACTTTTATATCAGTCTTTGCAGTTAAGGAAATGTATCCCACTTTTCTTTGCAGAACTGCTTTAATTCAAGCTTTGATTATCTTGGAGTGAGCTACCTACAGTTGCATAGGGGAAATAATTTCATGTGTGTTCCGGGTCTGCAACAATCTGTGTAAACACATTGTTAAAACAAATATCAAATAAACACTTTCACAATCGCAATACAATAACTTCCGTGGTCCAGAGGTGACAACTGCTGATTTATAATCCTGAGGTTGCGAGTTCAAAACCAGCTACCTCGCAAATTTACGTTTTGTGTAGTGAGCTGCTCTTATTGTTAATATTACACATTAAAAACATACATTTGATTTGTGTCTGTAATAGCCAGTGTAAATTTATAGTACTTGTAAAAGTTAGCTTTTTTTTACTTTTATTCTTTCAGTCACGATCACGATGCAACACAAAGCGCCCCAGATCTGATGCTGTTATTTTTTATCTGAAACTGGGAAAAATGTAGATGTGAGTGGTGTTTTGAAACAATGGAACTGGAAATTCTCTGATCTGAGGGAATAAAAGCTGACAAACAAATGCTGGTGAATCTGCCTTCTTGGTACCTCATTGTCACTTGAATTTTTTTATATTCAGTTTTATTGAGTGTTCCTGCTAATGCTGAATTAGTATGCACCTTATGGTCTATGATGTCAAAGCTGCACTGACAAAAAACAGAGACATAAGTATATATGATATTTGGAATGATTCATTTTATGACCTGTATAGTACATTTCAGAACATTATTCATATTCAATTGCATGCCTTCTTGCACTTGTAATCAGTGACTGTGTTCCCCCGATCTTGCCCAATCTCCGCATATTGGTGCATGGTGAAGTTTCTTTTGTACTCCAGGACATTGAGAGTAAAGAATAGTACAGAGAGGTCAGTTCCGCGCTATATGCAATCATCAAATTCAAATTTTAACAGTTCCCATACACCCAAGGGCCGTCATGTGTACCTATTGCAATGTACACACTTCTCTCTATGCTGTGGTTCCTTTTACACTGAAGGGGCACCTGACACTGACTGAGTTTGCCTTCTTCGGGGAAGCAGCGGTCTTGGAACAGAAGCTTGTCGATGTTGCATCCTCTCTTTCTTTTTACATTGCCTTTTCTTGTAAGTAGCGATGATGTAATTCCTCTGCAAGGTGAGCAAAGAACACTCTTCTTTTCTCAGAGGACCCCATGCATGCCTTGTCCAGTACATGTTTGTTGATCGACGCCAAGTCAAGTTTGTTGTAGCACACAGCAACCAGCCACCTGCATGCTTTTGCTAAGCATTGAATAAGCTCACGCCTTCAGGTGCATAATGTCAACGCAGCACTGGGGGGAAAAAAAAGAAAGCAACAAATATACATGACATTTTGAAGAAATCATTGTATAACCTGAATAGTACCAATCAGAAGACATCATCGTACTAATGCAATATTACTTGAAAAACAAACGTTTGTGCGTCAGCTTTTATCCCTCCAGATCAGAGAATTTCCAGTTCAATTGCCTCAAAACACCACTTACATCTACAGTTTATACTAGTTTCAGATAAAAACTAACAGCGTCAGATCTGGGGCAGGGGGTGGGTGTTATATTGTGATCATGAATGAGAGAATAAAAGTAAAAAAAACTAACTTTTACAAGTACTATAAATTTACACCAGCTGTTACAGACATAAATCAAATGTATGTTTTTATTGTAAAATATTAACAGTAAGAGCAGCTCACTACTCAAAACGGTAAACTTACAAGGGAGCTGGTTTTGAACACTCAACCTCTGGAGTATAAGTCGGCAGTTCATAACGCTGCACCATGGAAGCTGTCGTATTGCATTACCTTTTGTGGAATTGTTTATTGGATATTTGAACTTCAGCCTTCACACATTATACGGTTCATGTCCACATTTTGTCATTTATTACTAAAACATGAAAAACAGTTCTGTTTTAACAATGTATTTACATAGATTGTTGTAGACCCAGAACACACATGAAATTATTTCCACTTTACAACTTTAGGTAGCTCACTCCCAGATAATGAATCCTTGAACTGGGAGAAGTTCTTGCCCGTTCTGCGGTGGTGGAGGGGATAGTGTAGCAGGCTGCTTGGGCTTATCGACACATTTAAAAGACAAAAGACGCTGACGGAGATGTGCAAAGGGATTTAAGGTGGGCCGGGTTTACAAGTTTATTCGTAGGAGTTGGCAATTTTAGTGTTAATATTGACTTAGAATTCCCCTGATTGTTGTTGGCTTCAAGTTCCAGATTAGTTTTTTAAAAGCAAGTTAAACCTAGTTTTGTTAAAATTACTGTATCTTTGGTAGTAATTTTCTTCTTTGGTTTGAAGTCTTTTGGTTTTTGGGGGTTCCTCCCATCCTCTGGAATAAATTCCTTTGATTGTTTTAATCAAAATATAGGGATCTGGAATATTCAAATTCACGCAGCACCAGGCAGATAAAGGCTTCAGAAACTTTATTGCTCAAACCCACATGGATAAAAACCTCTAAAAACCACCCATTTGTGTGTATACCCACAAAGGAACAGTTGGAAAACATCAGTCAGCCTAACTAGCACATTTTTACGGAAGTGGGAGGAAAACCCCATGAGACAGAACATTCAAGTTCACATAGATGATGAACCGATACAGGGGTTGTACACAGGACTCTGGATGAATAGTTCAGTAGCACTTCACAAATTCTTTTTTACTTTTAAATTGGTATTGAAGGTGTATGAGTCATACAGTGCATCCGGAAAGTATTCATAGCGCATCACTTTTTCCACATTTTGTTATGTAACAGCTTTATTCCAAAATGGAAGCTTGGCACACCTATCCTTGGCCAGTTTCGCCCAGTCCTTTTTGCAGCACCTTTCAAGCTCCATCAGGTTGGATTGGAAGCGTTGGTGCACAGTCATTTTAAGATCTCTCCAGAGATGTTCAATCGGATTCAAGTCTGGGCTCTGGCTGGGCCACTCAAGGACATTCACAGAGTTGTCCTGAAGCCACTCCTTGATATCTTGGCTGTGTGCTTAGGGTCGTTGTCATGCTGAAAGATGAACCGTCGCCCCAGTCTGAGGTCAAGAGCGATCTGGAGCAGGATTTCATCTAGGATGTCTCTATACATTGCTGCAGTCATCTTTCCCTTTATCCTGACTAGTCTCCCAGTTCCTGCTCCTGGAAAACATCCCCACAGCATGATGCTGCCACCACCATGCTTCACTGTAGGGATGGTATTGGTCTGGTGATGAGTGGTGCCTGGTTTCCTCCAAACGTGATGCCTGAGATTCACACTAAAGAGTTCAATCTTTGTCTCATCAGACAAGAGAATTTTGTTTCTCATGGTCTGAGAGTCCTTCAGGTGCCTTTTGGCAAACTCCTGGCGGGCTGCCATGTGCCTTTTACTAAGGAGTGGCTTCCGTCTGGCCACTTTACCATACAGGCCTGATTGGTGGATTGCTGCAGAGATGGTTGTCCTTCTGGAAGGTTCTCCTCTGTCCACAGAGGACCTCTGGAGCTCTGACAGAGTGACCATCGGTTTCTTGGTCACCTCCCTGACTAAGCCCCTTCTCCCCCGATCGCTCAGTTTAGATAGCCGGCCAGCTGTAGGAAGAGTCCTGGTAGTTTCGAACTTCTTCCACTATTGGATGATGAAGACCACTGTGCTCATTGGGACCTTCAAAGCAGCAGAATTATTTCTGTAACCTTCCCCAGATTTGTGCCTCGAGACAATCCTGTCTCGGAGGTCTACAGACAATTCCTTTGACTTCTTGCTTGATTTGTGCTCTGACATGAACTGTCAACTGTGGGACCTTATATAGACAGGTGTGTGCCTTTCCAAATCATGTCCAATCAACTGAATTTACCACAGGTGGACTCCAGTTAAGCTGCAGAAACATCTCAAGGATGATCAGGGGAAACAGGATGCACCTGAGCTCAATTTTGAGCTTCAGAGCAAAGGCTGTGAATACTTATGTAAATGTGCTTTCTCAATTTTTTAATTTTTAATAAATTTGCAAAAACCTCAAGTAAACTTTTTTCACGTTGTCATTGTGGGGTATTGTGTGTAGAATTCTGAGGGAAAAAATGAATTTAATCCATTTTGGAATAAGGCTGTAACATAACAAAATGTGGAAAAAGTGATGTGCTGTGAATACTTTCCGGATGCACTATACAACAGTCATATAACATAAGCATGCACAGCAGAGCTTATTTATGGTTTATTCTCAAATGTGTAACGAATAGGACCTGATAAGCTGCAACAGGCCGTTTACTACCGCTCACCTTCTTGACTGTAAAGTGGCTAATAAAAGCACTCCTGAGGCACCCTGCTGTACATCCGCTTTTTTGAGATTAACAGCTCTTAACAGTTTAGTAAATATATACAGTATAAAAAAAGGACTTCACAAGTTCACCTGAGTACAGTAGTTGTAATAGATTGCAGGATTCATGTTCCTGGAGACATTTGCTGACCTTCACCTCTCTAGACAGATCTTTTGAAGTTATAGAACCTTATTTCATTGCCAGTGTAGATGCTGATTAGTTTATCCCATCTTTTTCCCCATGGCTGGTCTTTTTCGCCTTTTCAAAAACAGCAACATTTATGCAAAGTCCTTCTTTAAAAAAAAACACAGATATCCCGCCTTCAGGGGTGCTGCTGTCAATCACCTGACTATTGATAACACAGGATGTATGTAGTGTGACAGATTGGGGGCGCTATCGCATCCTTGAACCCCTATCCAAGACTCCAGACACCAGATAAAAGTCCAAAAGTTGACTTTATTAATCTTCCACAGTGCACAAAGCACCCTCTCCTCCACTATACTCATTAACAAACCAATCACAATAACAATAAACAATCCTCCACTCCCAGATGCGTTGCCACCCTTCCACCCAGCTCAGCTCGTTGTCTGGGAGCTCCCACAGTCCTTTTATACTCCCTGACCCGGAAGTGTTCCCAATCCCATGTGATTCTTTATCACTTCCAGGTCAGGTACAAGTCCTATTCTTCACCCCGGAAGTACGTCACTTCTGTCGTCGCTCCTCCTATGACGCATTTCCGGGTTATAGGGCACATATGACTCCTCAGTCCTCCCTGCAGCTCCCTCTTGTGGCCCCTGTGGTATCCAGCAGGGCTGTGTATAAAAGCTACATTGTCCTTGACTCCCTGCTGGTCTTCGGGGCACCTCAGTTCTGCAGGGGAGCTCCATCTGGCAGCCTGGGGGTATTGGCCGGAATGACAAGCCGGCCAAAGACCACAGTAGCTATATTAGTGCCCACACAAGCAGACCAGACAGACTACAGGAAATACATGACATTTTGTGTTGGAGTTATAAAAGCTTTTATATTTTTTTCTATAGTAGTGAAAATCTTGTACCAGTAAGAGTAAATAAGTGTAAGTGTGCGCTACAGCCCACTATATTATTCAGTGGAAAATTCTCTGTAGAAAAGTACAATTGGTTTAATTTTGCACTTTAGTAATGATTTATGTAAAAGTTGAATAAAATTAAAGAACTGACACTTTTAGAATATCATATTTAATTGGAAACACTTAACATGGTTTCATCTATTCAGAAAAAAAAATGTTACCAAAATTTTATATTTTGAGCAACATTGATAGATGTCAACAATGATAACAATGATAACCATATTTTGCTGTTTTTAAAGTTTAAACCTTGAAAGAAACTTGCAATAATCCTTATGTTGAAAAATAAAAATAGCTGTCTGAATAGGCTTCTAACCACTTCTTGTTCTGAAGATAAGATTTCTAGTTTACTCACATAACTGTTTCCTTCTGCCTTTGTCTAAATGATGTTTGTGGGATATAAAAGAAGAAGTGTATTGAAGAGAAAATTCAGCATGTCATGTCACCCTTCCTCTCACCTGTTCTGTTTCCTTTTTGTAATTAATAAATGTAGCAAATATGCTATATGGTAGAATGTTCTGAGATATATATATATATATTTTTTTTTTCTTTCATGAGTCTTTTTGTACTCGGTTATCACCCATAATAGGTTTCAATTTAGTAATAATATTCTGGGATAGTTTAGTATTTAATCTAATGTGGTTTTCGTTGGACACATTTTTTCCATTTCCTAAAGACATGATTGTTAGTTTAATTCACAATTAATAATTTTACTGTACTCTATATACATTACAACGACCTTATAAACTCATCATTAATTGTTAGTTTAGTTGTTGATTATTACATATGTTCAAACAATTCAAACAATTCAAATTTGAATATTACACTTTCAGTGATCATTGTTGCTTCTTACCACTTGTGTTTATTTCAGGCATGATTATTTTGTTCCCATCACCCGTATATGTTGCAGAATGGATTGAATTCTAATACAGACACAGGCGTACCATTATACAAAATGTAATACTCATTTTCAATAAATTCTGTTCTGACAGACAGGCTTGTATATGCCTGTAATTGCTAGTGTGACATGTCATTAATAAATTCAACATACAGTGGTGTGAAAAACTATTTGCCCCCTTCCTGATTTCTTATTCTTTTGCATGTTTGTCACACAAAATGTTTCTGATCATCAAACACATTTAACCATTAGTCAAATATAACACAAGTAAACACAAAATGCAGTTTTTAAATGATGGTTTTATTATTTAGGGAGAAAAAAAATCCAAACCTGCATGGCCCTGTGTGAAAAAGTAATTGCCCCCTTGTTAAAAAATAACCTAACTGTGGTGTATCACACCTGAGTTCAATTTCCGTAGCCACCCCCAGGCTTGATTACTGCCACACTTGTTTCAATCAAGAAATCACTTAAATAGGAGCTGCCTGACACAGAGAAGTAGACCAAAAGCACCTCAAAAGCTAGACATCATGCCAAGATCCAAAGAAATTCAGGAACAAATGAGAACAGAAGTAATTGAGATCTATCAGTCTGGTAAAGGTTATAAAGCCATTTCTAAAGCTTTGGGACTCCAGCGAACCACAGTGAGAGCCATTATCCACAAATGGCAAAAACATGGAACAGTGGTGAACCTTCCCAGGAGTGGCCGGCCAACCAAAATTACCCCAAGAGCGCAGAGACGACTCATCCGAGAGGTCACAAAAGACCCCAGGACAATGTCTAAAGAACTGCAGGCCTCACTTGCCTCAATTAAGGTCAGTGTTCGACTCCACCATAAGAAAGAGACTGGGCAAAACGGCCTGCATGGCAGATTTCCAAGACGCAAACCACTGTTAAGCAAAAGAACATTAGGGCTCGTCTCAATTTTGCTAAGAAACATCTCAATGATTGCCAAGACTTTTGGGAAAATACCTTGTGGACTGATGAGACAAAAGTTGAACTTTTGGAAGGCAAATGTCCGTTACATCTGGTGTAAAAAGAACACAGCATTTCAGAAAAAGAACATCATACCAACAGTAAAATATGGTGGTGGTAGTGTGATGGTCTGGGGTTGTTTTGCTGCTTCAGGACCTGGAAGGCTTGCTGTGATAGATGGAACCATGAATTCTACTGTCTACCAAAAAATCCTGAAGGAGAATGTCCAGCCATCTGTTTGTCAACTCAAGCTGAAGCGATCTTGGGTGCTGCAACAGGACAATGACCCAAAACACACCAGCAAATCCACCTCTGAATGGCTGAATAAAACAAAATGAAGACTTTGGAGTGGCCTAGTCAAAGTCCTGACCTGAATCCAATTGAGATGCTATGGCATGACCTTAAAAAGGCGGTTCATGCTAGAAAACCCTCAAATAAAGCTGAATTACAACAATTCTGCAAAGATGAGTGGGCCAAAATTCCTCCAGAGCGCTGTAAAAGACTTATTGCAAATTATCGCAAACGCTTGATTGCAGTTATTGCTGCTAAGGGTGGCCCAACCAGTTATTAGGTTCAGGGGGCAATTACTTTTTCACACAGGGCCATGTAGGTTTGGATTTTTTCTCCCTAAATAATAAAAACCATCATTTAAAAACTGCATTTTGTGTTCACTTGTGTTATATTTGACTAATGGTTAAATGTGTTTGATGATCAGAAACATTTTGTGTGACAAACATGCAAAAGAATAAGAAATCAGGAAGGGGACAAATAGTTTTTCACACCACTGTACTTTAGTTAAGATGTGATTAATAAAGAAGACAATTTTGTGATACCAGTAAAATAAAATAATGTCCTTGGATGAGTATAAAGCACATGCTAAACTTTCATCCATCTATTTACTGAACCCAGCCTAATCCACTTTCTTGAGCAATTATCGTGTACAATGCCGAGGTACAGCTTGTTTGGGACTAGGCCTGGGTAAAAATATTGATTTTTCCAGTTAATAGTTTTTTCATTTTAACTATTTAATATTGATCCTTAAAGTCTCAAGATCAATCTCATGAATCTCTACTCTGCTCAATTACTATATGTAGATTTTTGCTTATCTTCGTATTTGGTGTCCAATCCAGCAAATGTTTCTAATGCGACTGTTGACATTTTCTACGGAAAAAGCACTTTACTAATCATGCATAAAATGGTATGTCCTCTTTAACACTAGAATTACCAGAGCCTACAAAAAAGATCGTAAATCCGTCCCACCTTAAATCGCTTCTTAAAACCGTTCTCACCTCTCCGCCAGCGTCTTTTGTTAATCTAAATGTGCTGATAAAAGAAAAGCTGCAAGTAGCCGGCTATTCCATCCCCCCACCGACTTAGAACGTGAACAAACTTCTCCCAGCTCATGCCTTAATTTATTTTGTGGGAGTGAAGTGGAGTTTTAGAGTAGAAATAATAGATTGTTGTTTGGAACACACGCATTTCATATCTGTTCCCCTTTTTTACAGTAATCTGTGTAAACACATTGTTAAAACAGAAACGTTTTTTATATTCTAGTAGTAGATGACAAAATGTAGGCATAAACTATATAATGTATGAAGCCTGAAGTCCAAATATCAAAAGAAATATTTTCACAGAAGGTACAAATCTAACAGAACAATTGCACTTTTATTCAAAAATATAACTGCAGAAACAAAAAAAACGCCTTAACATGCGACTTTGACAATAGTTTATTATGACTTCCTCCATGGGGCAATAGACTCAGCTGCCGACTGGGAATCAAAAGGTCGCGAGTTCGATCCTGCACCTCTCCGTTTTGAGAAGTAAACTGTTCTTAGTCTTACTATTTTAGAATAAAAACTTACAATTTGATTTCAGTCTGTAACAGCCAGTGTAATTTATGATACTTGTAAAGGTTAGCTTTGTTTTTTTTTTGGTTTTTTTTTTGTTTTTTGGCAGTTTTATTATCTCGGCCGTGTTCACGAGCCCAAATACACCCCACCCCCGCATCTGATACTGCTGTTTTCAGATAGATGTGCTGTAACAGAGGTAAACTCAGCTCCCTTCTATATCGGAGCAAGAATGCACATACCATTGCTTGCATACTAAAGTGTCAGCAAGCACTTTTTGTGGCATTACACACAGTTTTGCGCATGCCCTCTGCACACTACTTGTGACTTTAGGAAGTAAGTAAATAAATAAAGGTAAATTGTGTATTATTTCCACTCTAAAAATCTATCAAGGCATGATCTGGGAGAAGTTTGTTCATGTTCTAAGTCGGTGGGGGGATGGAATAGCCGGCTGCTTTGCAGCCTGATTTTTATCAGCACATTTAGATGACAAAAGACGCTGGTGGAGAGCTGTGAACGATTTTAAGAAGCGATTTAAGGTGGGATGGATTTACGAGTTTTTTCGTAGGCTCTGGTAATTCTAGTGTTAACTGAAATCTGCGTCTTCCACACTTAAATCAGATGTGTGGACATACTACTGATTCAGACAGCTGAACATCCAAGACAGCAGATTCCCACATGACAAGCACACATTAGAAATGACTGGGCATGCGTGGTGGATGTGTTGCAGGCAAGCACGCTGCATGCCAGTCATACCGGGAGCAACCATTCCATTAGGGCAATAAATTAGTTGAAGGGTGTCTACATGTAGATTCATAACACACAAATCAGTTATAGAATAACTTTTATTATTTCAAGATCAAATTGAATTGAGATATTGGTGCTGATACCCGGGGATACCTGGGACACTAACCCATCAAAGGGCACATGTACTCTCAACTACTCCTAAACCAGGTCAGTTAAACTAGTATGGGAAATGGGAAGATGCTGGATAAAGGTAACAATAACAACATTTATTTATATAGCACATTTTCATACAAAAAGTAGCTCAAAGTGCTTTACATAATGAAGAATAGAAAAATAAAAGACACAGTAAGAAAATAAGTCAACATTAATTAACATAGAATAAGAGTAAGGTCCAATGGCCAGAGTGGTTGGACAGAAAAAACAAAAAAAAAACCCAGACAGCAGGAGAAAGAAAAAAAATCTGCAGGGATACCAGACCATTAGACTGCCCAGTATCCTCTGGGCATGGTAGAATGGTGTCTGGCAACTGATTTATGCAATATACTGAAAAGTCATACAAATGTATTTACTCATTCTAACCTAATGCTGGTCAGGAATCCTATTTTTGCTTGATAGCATTTCTTTTCTCGATATTCTAGCATTTTCAATTTAACCTATAGTATGTCCATTTTCATGTCTAACTTGCTGCCCACCTCCTTTGTCATGCAGCTAGATCTGGAATTCCCCAAGGTGGAAACATTTGTTTTGCAGCAATGTTATTCCTACTTTATTTAGCTGATTTAGAGGTATAAGGTTATTCTTTGAAACCTTATTGGTCATTGGTGGTCATTTTGTTTGTACATTTGCACATTTTTATTTATTTTAAGTTAATCAGTTTTAATGTATTTATTTTGCTTTTACCCATTGCATACTAATTACTTGTATAACTGTCTCCTATAAAGTTTCATGTTCTGTATATGTAGATGTCTACTGTTGAAGCTTCATGCTTTGTACAACATATTCTGTTTTGATGAGAAGCTTTTGCTCACAGATGATAAAGGTAACTGTAGATGTTCACATCATACAAACATACTGATGGCACAGGTTAAAATTAAAAAAAAAACTTATGTTTACTAAGTTTGTTCTTTCAGTTTTTATGAATCTTGTTGCCAAAGAGGTGGTCAGTATACTTAGTTTGGCACTATGCAACGAAAGAGGACAACATGCCCACAGAAATGAGTAATCTAAGTAGCAGTTTAAGATTATATATATTCTTAAGGAGGCTAGCAAGTACATATATAAACCCTTGACACATATATTTAGGAAGTCACTGCACTAGGGAGATTCTGAAGGACTGAAAAATGGCAAATATTATCCCATTATATAAAAATGTTGACAGGGCAGGTCCAAGCAACTATAGGCTAGTAAAACTTGACATACATCACAGCAACATTAATAGAAGGAATTATTAAGGATAAGCTTGGGCAGCACATGGCAAGTACAGGAGTTTTTTTAAATAGTCAGCATGGGTTCAGAAGAGGGAGGACGTGTTTTACCAACATGCTGGAATTATATTAGGAAGCAACAAAAGGATATGATCAATGTGGAGCATATGATATTATTTATCTTAACTTTCAGAAAGCATTTGATAAAGTGCAAGATGAAAGGCTGAGCATCAAACTAAAAAAAGTGGGAGTTCAGGGTGGTGATTGTAGATGGCTATAGAATTAGTTCAGACACAGGAAGGTTATAGTGCAAGGAACCTTATCAGAATTGGCTGATATTAATAGTGGTGTTTCACAGGGGTCAGCGCTATGGCTGCTGCTATTTTTAATATATATATATATGTATATATATATATTGTATATATGTGTATATATATATATATATATATATATATATATATATATATATATATATATATATATATATATATATATATATATATATATATATATATTTTATATATATATTGTATATGTATGTATGTATATAAATGATTTACATAGGAACAAGCTGGTTACGTTTGCAGATGATATCAAGATAGGTGGATTGACAGAGAATTTGGAATCGGTTAAATCATTACAGAAGGACTTGGAAAGCATACAGACTTAGGCAGATTTGTGAATATTAGGTTATTTAGCATGATCTGTAGAGTACAAGCCCCAAGGTGGTTATGCTTAACCTTTATAATGCACTTTTATAATGCACTAGTGAGCCTCATCTTGAGTACTGTATGCAGTTTTGGTCTCCAGACTACAGAAAGGGACCTAGCAGCACTAGAAAAGGTCCAGAGAAGAGCTAATAGGCTTATTCCAGGACTACAGGGGGTGAATTATGAAGAAAGATTAAAAGAGTTGAGCCTTTTTAGTTTAAGCAAAAGAAAATTAAGAAGTGACATGATTGAAGTGTTTATAATTCTGAAGGGAATTAGTACAGTGGGTTGAGACTGTTTGAAATTTGTTAGGATAAATTTTGCACAAACATTAGGAATTTTTTTTTCTTTACACAGAGAACCATAGACACTTGGAATAAGCTGCCAAGTAGAACTGATGGTTTTTTTTTTTTTTTTTTTTTTTAAGAAGAAGTAAGTGGATAGAACTGGTGAGCTTTGCTGGGCTGAATGGCCTGTTCTCATCTAGATTGTTCTAATATAGTGCATCCAGAAAGTATTCACAGCGCATCACTTTTTCCACATTTTGTTATGTTACAGCCTTATTCCAAAATGGATTAAATTCAGAATTCTACACACAACACCCCATAATGACAACGTGAAAAAAGTTTACTTGAGGTTTTTGCAAATTTATTAAAAATAAAAAAAACTGAGAAAGCACATGTACATCAGTATTCACAGCCTTTGCCATGAAGCTCAAAATTGAGCTCAGGTGCGTCCTGTGTCCCCTGATCATCCTTGAGATGTTTGTGAAGCTTAATTGGAGTCCACCTGTGGTAAATTCAGTTGATTGGACATGATTTGGAAAGGCACACACCTGTCTATATAAGGTCCCACAGTTGACAGTTCATGTCAGAGCACAAATCGATGCACCTTTGGCAGCAATTACAGCCTCAAGAATTTTCAATTAGATGCCACAAGCTTGGCACACCTTTCCTTGGCCAGTTTCATCCATTCCTCTTTGCAGCTCCTCTCAAGCTCCATCAGGTTGGATGGGAAGCGTCAGTGCACAGCCATTTTAAGATCTCTCCAGAGATGTTCAATCGGATTCAAGTCTGGGCTCTGGCTGGGCCACTCAAGGACATTCACAGAGTTGTCCTGAAGCCACTCCTTTGATATCTTGGCTATGTGCTTAGGGTCGTTGTCCTGCTGAAAGATGAACCGTCGCCCCAGTCTAAGGTCAAGAGCGCTCTGGAGCAGATTTTCATCCAGGATGTCTCTGTACATTGCTGCAGTCATCTTTCCCTTTATCCTGACTAGTCCTCCAGTTCCTGCTGCTGAAAAACATCCCCACAGCATGATGCTGCCACCACCATGCTTCACTATAGGGATGGTATTGTTCTGGTGATGAGCGGTACCTGGTTTCTTCCAAACGTGACGCCTGGCATTCACACCAAAGAGTTCAATCTTTGTTTCATTAGACCAAAGAAATTTATTTCTCATGGTCTGAGAGTCCTTTAGGTGCCTTTTGGCAAACTTCAGGCGGGCTGCCAGGTGCCTTTTACTAAGGAGTGGCTTCCGTTTGGCCACTCTACCATACAGGCCTGTTTGGTGGATTACTGCAGAGATGGTTGTCTTTCTCGAAGGTTCTCCTCTCTCCACAGATGACCTCTGGAGCTCTGACAGAGTGACCATCGGGTTCTTGGTCACCTCCCTGACTAAGGCTCTTCTCCCCCGAACGCTCAGTTTAGATGGCCGGCCAGCTCTAGGAAGAGTCCTGGTTGTTTCGAACTTCTTCCACTTACGGAGGGTGGAGGCCACTGTGCTCATTGGGACCTTCAAAGCAGCAGACATTTTTCTGTAACCTGTAACAGTGGGAACTTATATAGACAGGTGTGTGCCTTTCCAAATCATGTCTAATCAACTGAATTTACCACAGGTGGACTCCAATTAAGCTGCAGAAACATCTCAAGGATGATCAGGGGAAACAGGATGCACCTGAGCTCAGTGTTGAGCTTCATGGCAAAGGCTGTGAATACTTATGTACTGTACATGTGCTTTCTCAGTTTTTTTATTTTTAATAAATTTGCAAAAACCTCTTGTAAACTTTTTTCACATTGTCATTATGGGTTGTTGTGTGTAGAGTTCTGAGGGAAAATTTTAATTTAATCCATGTTGGAATAAGGCTGTAACATAACAAAATATGGAAAAAGTGATGCGTTGTGAATACTTTCCGGATGCACTGTATAAAGAATTTCTATACCTTTCACATTTCAAGTTTTGCTATGGATCAATCAACTGGCCAGTATGCATGTATACAGTATACTATTCTGAAAATGCCTCTTGAGTGTACCTCCTCATTTTCCTTCTGTCTCTCCTTTTTGGTCTTCTCTCTGTAACTCTCTCTCATCATCCCCTTCTACTGCCTTTCCCTTCTCTTTCCTAGGCTTATGGCTCTTACTCTTTTCTTATTTCTAGTCTGTGGGGTTTCTCTGCCTCTTTACTTCTATGTTCTTAAGATTATTGCTTTTGCTAACTTCTTTTGTCTTAACCATTCTTAATATAAAGATCACAAAAAAAGAAACCTTACAGAATTTCCATGCACATAACAGGGAAAATTAAAGCTGTCTCTTGCAGTATGCATACACTTTGTAAGGAATTGTTATTGTTTTTCATTCAAACAGCTATGTACCCACAAATATAACTCAGAAGTAGCAGTGAAGGACAGCATATGTAGCCATTACATATGAGTCACACTTGGGTTTTATAGCTAATGTAGCATCTTACAAAAAAAATGCTCTTGTAGCATAGAAAAGGATGCATGTTCAAACATTGAGGTTATTGTCTATTGGATCTTCCAGTGTCTCGTGGGATTATGATTTGGATAAAAGGTTTGAAGATAGGATGGTAGTTGTGATTGGGATTATGATTTGGATAAAAGGTTTGAAGATAGGATGGTAGTTGTGATTGGCAGAAACATGGCAGTCTTTCATTAGACAACAGTACAGTTCATGAACAGCCGTTCAGATCTTGTTTTCAGACATTAAAGATGTAGTTGTTGTGACCAGGACTGCAAAATGTAATTGATGTCATTTAATAACTGATGATGAAAATAGTTGCTAACTTTGTTTTCCATTTCTTGTATTTCATTCATCAGTTAACTGACCAAGAGTAACATATAGAGAAATGATGTAGAAGAAGATATATATATATGGTGGAGAGATTAAGACCAAAGAATTTTTTTATTTTTGTTTTTAGTAAGAAGTCTGTGTAAACACATTTTATTAATGGTGATTCCTTTCCTTTTCCCCACTTGTGAACAATCCAGAATCACTCTCAGTACCACTCTCTTCGGTGTCTTATACTCGTTTAAAATTCTTATTTGAAAGTGCAGAATTTGTTGACACTCCTCAAATTCCATGAGGAAAGCTTGTGCTGGATTTAACACCATGGACAGACTGATTTATGTTGAGCAAGTACAGAGTTGACAATCAACATTGAGTTGCCACTTTAACCCCTACGTAATTGTGTACATCAAACACCTTGTGAAATGTATCAGACAGAACATTGCATTTAGCATCAGTGTTCAGTTGAGGGATAAAATGAGCAAAAACTAGTGTCTTTACTGACTTTAAAGTGGCATGATAGTTAGTACTAGTGTTTCAGTTCTAGCATCTCCCAAGCATCTGCCATAATGAACTTTTCACACAGCCATTTTAAGGGTTTGCACAGAACCCATTGGTGTGAACAGCAAAACACTACCTGTGACACTTGATTCTGTGGGCAAAACTGCCTTGTGGATCAGCGGACTCAAAGGTGGATGATGAGAATTAAGTAAACTAGACAAATCGCATCTGAAGTCAACATTGTTGTATAGAATGTCATCTCAGAACTCCCATTTTCTTTAAATGGAAGGACCATCTTTCCAGGACAGAGTGACCTCTGTTTAAAAGGTTGGGTACAGCAGTTCACAAAGAATATTCTTCTCACAAGTTTTTTTCTTTTTTTTTTTTGTCTTTTCACAGTTCAATGTCCATAGCTGCAAGTCTTGTGAGTGAAGACACAAAGACCAAGTTCTTAAATAAAATGGGCCAGCTGACCACTTCTGGGGCCATGTTAGCAAATGTGTTTCAAAGAAAGAAGTAGACAAATGAAGATGAAGGTGATGGTCTTATGTGACACTAAACCGGTTCTCCAAGAGTCCAGCACCTCGTACTTGAAGTCAATTGTCTGCCTTTTGATTTTATGTTTTCTTAATGATGATTTTACTCCAACCTCCAAAGAAATTTGCACTTTGTTTAATTAATTTGTTATTCACCTGTAATATTTTTATTTTGAGTTTATCACTACTGTATGTGTGTGTGTGTTCAATGTTTGTCCCATTTTGTTTTGTGTTGCAGTGTTTCCACCCTGTTTTTATAAAGCTATTGGTAATATTTTGGATTTTTTCTTTTTTTTTTTTGTAATATCTTCTCAGACAATGTAACTGTACAATACACTGAATTACTTGATCGGTACCTGTATAATGTAAATTTGAAGTCCATGTCATGAAGTAATAAAAGTGAAGAACAATTGTGTACTTAAATTGTAATAGCTCTGCAGACTTGAGTTTTTTCTTTTTTGTCCTTTTTCTATTTTTGCTTACTTAAGAGGAGGAAAGGTTGACCTTTTTTCTGCCTTGTTAGGCGGTTTGTCTTCATTACTTTTAGTCACTGGTTTTTCAGTGTTTCTTAAGTATCCCATATTCAGTATATATTGTTGCAAAAATATTTTTATCATTACATAATTTTATTATACACAACCATGCACATTGTTTGCAGGATATTTTTTTCTGAGCAGTTCTTAGAAACAACCACAAAGCTTCTCGGGATGTTTGGTTGATACCCTGTTTGTGGAAGCTGCCGTGCTGGTAGCATCTTGACAAGGCCATGTTTATGTTACAGACCTTAATTATTTACAATCTGGGTTTTAATTCAGATGAGTAGCAAGTACCAAACGATTTACTCTGGTCTCTGCCATTTTTAAATTTTTATTTTTTAACACAGAATGAAATAATACATGTACTGGACTGAAGACAAAACACAAGCACTAATTGCTAGTTTTCAATACATCTGGTTAAATGTCATAATGAAGCACTGCACATAAGTGCACATCCAAAACCCAAAAGAACTAAGTGTCTGTCGTAACATAAAAAAATAAAAAGGAATAAAGGAACAAAAAAAGCACTCAAAAAAAAACAATTAGAACACATTAACTTTTTACCTACTACATGGGTAAGTACACATTTGTTCATCTGTTACACTTACATCTGAGTGGATTTAGTGTAAAAGTGTATACCTCCTTTGGAGTCAGTTTGGGGAATTCAAAGTCTAGGCCAATAGGTGCCTCAAAGATCCCATTTTAATCTGCAACAATTATTTTTTTAAATGTATAAAAATTATTTCACTTAACAAACACAACTTCCTATAAGAAATAAGACTACACCATGTTTAGGAATAAAACAGCTGGGACTTGAAAATGACTAAGCTTTTTCTTTATTTAGGACACCTGTCTTTTAAATCGCGAAAAATGCTGCAAAGGTGTAATAAAAAATTCAGAGCCCTGTGAAAAATCAGATGCCCTTGCACTTAAAACTATTCACACGAGCAGGACTCAGGCCGTTCACAGCATTGTAAAAAGGAATTCTTCAAGGAACAATAGTTAATTGCCCCCATGATGTCATATTAATGCACTGACTACAGTTGAAAGTAACTTTTTTTTTTAGAAATGGAGACCGTCATCTTGCCATTAAATAAAAAAAAGTAGATGTCATTAAAGTGACACTTAGTCTATGCTCATTCATGAGATGATTGATTATAAGCAGTCCACATCAACTGAAGCACATCTTTTACCAAGCAACATTTGTAAAACAAATAAGTGGAAATTAAATATGTGCTTGCATCCATATCATTGCTTTACTGCACTTTGCTTTTTTGTCTTTCTCTATCCTGTACTGTTGTGGGTATCGCTGCATTCTACATCCCTTGTTCTTAATTTTGCTGTGGAAAGTACTCCTCCATACTGAACAGATTAAGGTTAAGTAGTACATTTTGATAAGAAGCTGTCAACTGAATTATTTACAATCTGATTTTTCCCGGGGCTCTGAATTTTTCACTCCAACGGTAATGCCGCTGGTCATGTGACTTATGACAAAACTGGCGAGTGGTAAGTAACTTGATTCTTATGCAAGTATTCAGCATTCAAACTTTGCAAAACACAATATAGATATATCTATAGTAAGCGGCACAACGGGAACCATGGAAAGCCATTTGCTTATGTCTGCTGTTTGGCAAGTGTTTTTCTTCTGTGAAGAGTGACTAGTCAGGGGAGGGCCACTAAATAAGCATGAACCAATAAGAGCACAATTAAAATATCGTTTTTGGAAAACCACGCTTGTGCTCATCTGAAAACAGCGTCAACATTTTGATGTGGAAGTATGCGACTCTGGAGAGCATTTTAAAGGGGTCAAAAATGATGAGATAGTTTGCACGAAAGGTGAAAACGTACACAAATACATGCATTTTTAAATGAAAACACATTACCGTGGACAGGGCCATAATGTTCAACACCTCTCAGCATGGCTAGTGACTGAGTGTGGTCAAGCTGTGTTAGATAAGTCATTTGTTTGGTGGGGTTGTCTCTCCTTTCAGCCAACTGTGTGGTGTAGGGCGAGTGGGATTTGGCTAACAAAGATTGGGTTGCTTAATTTTGCCTGTGGTGCATTCTCTAATTCATGCTGGTATTAGATTTTTCCTGAAAATCTCCAAGGTATGATCAAAGACAGCCCATTACAACTGCTGGGTTGTCAGTATTGTAATTTTTTTGATATGGTACTCAAATATTCGTCATTGCAGCTGAAAAGTGTGACTGTTCAGCTTGATTATGTGGCTTATTATTTCTGTAAAGCTCAAGTGTTTAAGCAGCACTCATGATACATTCACTATTTACCCAGATGTTATTTTCATGTGCACTGCCCTTCAGCCTCTCAATTTTCTCTCAGCCTGGACCTGCAGGCAGATCATTTAATCTTATATTAAATATTGCGCTAATGAGAATTTGTGGATTTGACCACTGTTGTCTCAGTCTTCTTTGGGCAATACCCATTAATGGACTATCTGCATTTGCTAATCATATAAAACTTGATGTGGGAAATTACCTCTCCCTTACAAGTAAGGCATCTTTCCTTCTTGATGTAATTAGCCAAATAAAGAGCCTAGCTTATTTCTGATTTCTGAGACATAGTAACAACCAGGGTACTACTGTATATTGTTTAAATTTGATGACAACTTTGGGGTATAATTTTTGTTATTCAAACCTCATTTGAAGAGTAAAGAGATTGTTGCCTCAATGTAACATCTTTAGCCACCTTTATTTCACTATTAATTGCGTTAAATTTTCTGCCCAAAACTTACACTTGCTTCAGTTGTATGCCCTTCTACGATTCTTTCCTGGGGGATTTTAATATATTTACAGATAGTCACTCTGTCCGTTCTTAACTGTTCTTGAAGGTTTTAACTTGACAAAGAGTGTTCATTTTCACACTCATAGGTCTGGTCATACATTAGATCTGCTGTAGTTTGTTACTGTCTCAGGTCCCTTCATTTAGATCTCTTAAATCATAAACTCCTAGAATATAACCTTTGTATTTGTATTCCCTTTCCCACATTCCAGGAGAAAGCTCATGTTTGCTTACATAATGTTGTCTATCAATTTTCCCAGTTTTATAGGCCTTTTCATTTGTTGATTTTTGTGATACCTACTGTCTGGATGAAATGGCTTCTCAATATGATTATATCTTTTCTAATACGCTTAATTGTTTTGCCCTTTTAAAAACCCATATGGTCCCTGCTGCTCACTCTTTTTCATGGTATGCTCAATATCTTTAGGTAATGAAAATAAGTGGTCATTGGTTTAAATGCTGTAATAAGAAAATGGGTTTTACTGTCCACTCTGTGACTTACAATGAACACATGCTTGATAGTCTCGCTGATAAGGTCAGGTCAGGTAGAGGAGCATTGCTGCACCCACCACATGACCAAACAGCTTTGGATCCTGATTGGCAATCCCCCAGGAAACCCACTCTCCAGCCCCACCCCTGAGATATGACCATCTATCTGCCGCAGCCAGGTGTTACATGGGCATCCATTGGCCCATTCCAGGCACTTGGGTCCTCAACAATAATGATCCTATGAGCAAGAACACCCTCGGGGAATCAAACCACTTGGCCGTTGGGCCATAACTGACGCTGCCCTCAAAATCTAGGTAATGTTTTTTCACATGGTCTACTTCCTTTATATCTATCTTGCTCACACACTTCTAATGCCCTTAGGTCCTCTGGTACTGGGCACCTAATGATTGCACTGAGGAGGAGTCCTTCAACGATGATGAAGTATCCATTGTAAGGTTCTGTTTCCGGGTCAGAAGAGAGATTGTGTTTACGATGGCAGTGAAACAGTAGGAAATATTTGGACACAGACAAATCAGCTGTGCTATTAAGAGAGAATCACAACAGCAGAAAAAGGTTTTGATGTAAAATTTTGAGCATGGCCTCTTTTTATTCTTTTTAATAGTTGAGCTTTCTAAAAATGTCGCCTGTATACTTTGAGTTGTTCTCCACATGCCTGTATGATGGTATGAAAGTTTAGTAAGCTTTTTTTTTCTTATTTATTGTGCATCTTTAATGAACATTTTCTTTGTACTTTTGATGGTATGACCTATAGTACAGAAAGTATTGAAGGCCAAATTTAAAGTCTTAAAAGGTTTTTTTATGAAGGTAGACAGTCATTGCTAAATGTGTACACCATTATCATACCCAATTTGTTAATTTTATTGAAATCACACAACATTCCATACAAATAAATCAATTTTTACAAAATAAGATCGAAAACAAATCATACCTAATTCACAAATTAATTTTCTTTCTTTCTTTCTTTCTTTCTCAGTGGATCATGTTTTTGACTAATAATGTGTGTTTTTCTGATTTTTTTTTTGTGGATTTTGACCTGTATTTATTTCTTAGACTAGGGGGCTTTTAAGATTTTTTTTTTATTTGAAATGTTGCCATGTTGTTTATTAGTTTCACTTTTATTTCAGAACTTCTGTAAAAACAATATTTGGAATCTTTCAAGTCCCAACGTTCTGAATCTTTTAAATGAGCTCCGTGAGACGTGTTTAATGACTTTGTACCATAATTCAGGATAGGTTTCTCTGTTTGGAATTTCAGCACAGACAAAACGATCTCCATCATCAGCAGTTAATAAATTTTTTTGCAAAGTAACAAATAAATGCATGTGAGGTAAACCACGTTTTTGAAATTCTCTTGACTTAAACTTCAAAGCCTTACAATATTTACATACTTCTGACATATCACCTATGTCCATATATTCGATCTCTATTCGCCTTTTCGTTGTTTCTCCAAGTAATAATTTCTCTTTCTTTGCACTAATGTGATGTTTACTTTCTTTTTTTTGACACTGTTGTTTTTTTCTGCTTTCATATTCTGTATCTTGCTCTGCATGTATTTCGTGCCTACGTTTTTTTTTGAGTCTTTTGAATTCCAGTTCATTCATTATCTCTAACCTGCTCTGCATGTTTTTGGCCCCCTTGTTTTTTAACCTTTTTATGACGTTTTACTATGTTTTTACTCTTTTATTTCTGACTTGGCTTTATCCTGCGTTTTTTTTTAATGGCACCTGGCCCAAGGTGATTATTTTCCCTTTTTCGAGTAATATTTTCTGTTTTGTTTGTGCTCCTGCGATCTTTACTTTCTTTTTTTATATACTTTCTAATTTTACTACTTTCATATTCTTTAACTTTCTCCACATGTTTATCATGGCAACTTTTTTTTTAAGCCTTTAGAATTCCACTGCTTTCATAATCTCTAACCTGCTCTGCACGTGTACAGCGCCAATGTCTGGATTGGACGTGCTTTTTTTTTTTCTTTTCAATTTCACTTGTTCTGGGCTTGTTTTCTGAATTTGCACCTAGATTATTCTTTTTCTTTTTTATCTCTCCAACACTTTTGAGTCTCCTTTTTGTCTGCGCTGCTTTCTTCTTCACTTAGTCATCTATGTTTCATTTATAACGTATTGTCCTTATACGCTTTATATGCGCTGAGAGTCCTGGATCTGTGTGTGCTCAAAGCCAAAACACGACTGAGTGTGTTGCTGGCTGCCCTTGCTCTTATTTATTTGTAAGTAGGGCGTGTCTTGCAAGAATCTCATGTTCTACGTCACTGCGAGATGGTCCTGGGTCAATCTCTTGGCACAAAGTCTCATGTTTAAGGTCCCCATGAGACGCTCCGTGGCCAATCTCTCTAGTCTCGCGGGTCTTTTAAGTGTCTTCTGTGATCTTAATGTGAAGATCATGTCTCATCGACCTACTGTTTCTCTCCAGGATTTTTTTTTTTAAATAGATATTCAGTGTTGTATTATGGACTTTACAGTTTGTTTGCTTTAAGGTCATTCTTTTCAGGCAAACCTTTTTTAATTATGTGTCTCTTTTCTTTAAATTATATGCATCCTGTAAAGAATTAATGTTTTTTGTGGACCAAAGATGTCTACAGATTTTTGTTGTTTACAGTTCTACATGTTTTTGTTGTACCTGTGCAGGCCAAAAGCCTGCTTTCCATGTTTGGTGTAAAGCCTGTCTGTGATAGCAGGCCCCACTTGAGCCTAAGCTTAATATGTGTGAGGAAAACTACCCTTGATTTTGAAGAGCTGGCACATCATTGTAATATGTTGTCCATAATGCTTTTAAAATAGATCAACTCGTATGTGCAGGGAAGGTATTGCAAATACCGTATATACTCATGTATAAGTCGGGTCTTGAAACCAAAAAAATCAGTCATAAAAATTGGACCTCGATGTATACGCCCATTCAAAAATGCAACATATCTATATCTATATATATATATATATATTACATCTTCTTGCTTCCTCCAATCATGCATCAGTTTCTCAGACACATTGAATTTTGTTGCCAATTTCTTTTCGCCATTTCAACAAGTTTTAATTGAAAACCAGCTTCATATTTTCTCCTGATTGAATTCTCCATCGATAAAGATGTATGAGAGTGTGATACAAAAAACACAAAACAGTGCAAACGTGGCTTCGGAATAGTTCAGGTGGGTGTTGGCATAGCATAATCTTTTGGACCAATAGCGGGAGCATTCCGCATTTGAATTATGCGATTGACATTATAAAATACCAGAAATTATACCGTAAATTCAAGCCCTGACTTATCCGTGGGATAACTTAAACGTGACTATATATGGTATTAAAGTAAAAAGTCCCAGTTTTTATGCATTTTTATGATAATAAATTATAGTTATGGATTAGATTGAAAGATGATTGAAACCTTGGGCCTCTAAACTACCATAATATATGTTCAAAATGAAGTCCCAAGAAAAATAAGTTGGTACCTAATTTATTTTATATGAACACAAGACCATTCAGTCCATCAAGCTTATTTGTTTAGCTAATTGCTATGCTCTCCCAATGAGTCATACAGATAGCTCTCAATGGCTGTCAGTGTTCCTGGTTCAACTACATCCCAAATAACAGGCCATTCAGGGACAAATGCAGTTGACTTTGGGCACTTGGTGTTCAGTTATGACAATGGTAAATGTACAGTATTGTGTCAAGGGTGTCATCCTTGTCAGTACTTTATCCTTTCAGTCCCACATCAATAACATCTCCCGGTCTGCATATTTCCACTTACGTAACATTAATTGTATTCGCCTCTCCCTCAATCCCCACACCACTGCTATCCTTGTTCATAGCCTTGTCACTTCTCATCTGGATTATTGCAATTCCCTTTTCTTTGGTCTTTCTCGCTAATCTCTTTATAAGCTTCAAATGGTCCAGAATTCAGCTGCCCCCATCATTACTAGAACCCCCTCTATTCACCATATCACTCCCGTTTTGCAGCAGCTTCACTGGCTTCCAGTTAAATTCCGCATTCAATTCAAAATTCTTCTGTTAACTTTTAATGCTGTCCACAACCTTGCCCTTCGATATCTGTCTGACCTCTTCCATGTTGCCATTTCCACCTGCACCTTTAGATTCTCTTCCCTCCATCCACTTGACTGTACCCTTCATCTGTCTTACTTACCACCATGGGGAACAGAGCATTCAGTTTCTCTGCTCCCCAGCTCTGGAACTCCGTACCGTCTGAGCTTAGAAATATTGAATCATTTTCACTTTTCAAATCTAAACTTAAAACTCATTTGTTTAAGACTACTTTTTCTCTTTGACTACAATTGCTCTGTCTGATTTTAAATTTTGAATTTTAGTTTTGTTTAGAATGTGTGTTTCATCTATTGTTTGGTGTCCTTGAGTGTTTAGAAAGGCACCTACAAATAAATAAAATGTATTATTATTATTGTGGGCCAGAAATGACCCAGATGTAACCAGGCACAATTAATGATTTTCATGGTTTATGGATTGTGGGCCAAACACAGCCCAGGCACAAATGGTTACATGTCCAGTGTAGAGGCCATTTCAGTTATGGGCCAGTTGTGGCCCAACTATAACCAGCCACATTTAGGATTACTTATGTAATTTGTATACTGGGCCAAATATGGCCTATATGTAACCCTAACATATTTTGACAATATTATTGTCAGCCAAAACTGGCCCAGCTTTATTCAGCCATATATAAGGGTTGCATGCCATTTAGATTCTGTACTAGACACTGCCTAAATGCAATCAACCACAAGTCCAGTATGTCTGATGCGGTTCTGGGCCAAATAAGGCCTAACAGTAAGCTAAAGCATACAGGGGTTTTCATGGCATTTCTTTTCTGGGCATACAGCCCATAAAGTGTGTACGTGTCATTTCCATTTTGGGCCAACAATGGCCCAGGTATAACTGGCCACATGTATCTGTGAAAGGACATTTTGGCAGGGACACATTAATTTTAATGTCGATGTCTAACAGTACTGCACAGACGTGTTAGGCACTTGTGAAATGTTATTAAAATAGGATGCTTCTACAAGTAATGATATGAATAATGTTTTTATTTATTAATACACTTTCAAGACAGAGCACTAAACAAAAAACTTCACCAAATCAATATTTGCTGTTCCATAATTCTTCTGGAGAATTTTGGTCTCTCTCTCGCTTATGTATGTAATCTCACACTTCATTGTTCAATGATGTTGAGATCAGCGTTCTCAAAGGGCCTTATCGTCTGCTGCAGAACTTCCTTTTCTTGGTTTAGCTGCATATACTTCTAAGAAGAAAGGGAGCTACAAGACAAAATCACTAACTCCATTTGCAGAAATGCAACCCTAAACCTGGAGGAGACCTGAAGGCACTAATCCATGTAGTGCTCCTCAGCCCTTCAACAGACATCTGTCCTTTGTTACAAACCTTTGTTCAAATCTGAAATACCACACTGGGTGCGCACCACAGCCATAATGTGTTAAGGTGAGTCACTTAATTTGTTTCCAACTTGCAATAATATTTTTTTTCGTCAGAGCTCTTCCAGGTAAGACCACTACTGACATGACATAAATCACATTAAGAAACTTTCTTACTTTCACCTCCGTAACATATCCCGTGTTCGCTCGTTCCTCTCCTTTTCTAATGCTGAGAAACTTATCCATGCTTTTATCACGTCCCGCATCGATTATTGTAATTCCCTACTGGCAGTTGCCCCTTCTAATCTTATATCACAGCTCCAGCTTATTCAAAACTCAGCTGCAAGAGTCCTTACTCAAACCAGCAGCAGATAGCACATAACACCCATCCTGCTTCGCCTTCACTGGCTCCCTGTGTCTTACAGAATTGAATATAAAATCCTACTAATAACCTACAAAGCCTTAAACGACCTTGCGCCAAACTACATCAGTGACCTTCTCCTTCACTATGTGCCTGTCTGCCTACTAAGGTCCTCTGATTCTGGCAATCTGGCAAAAGTTGTGCCCCACACTAATCTACACAACATGGGTGACAGGGCCTTCAGCTGTATAGCATCCAGACTTTGGAATGACCTACCGAAATTAATCAGATCAGCTGACTCCATGAATTCTTTTAAAAACAACTCAAAACTCATCTGTTCAGGAAGGCTTTTAGCTGTACCTGACTCTATTATCCTTCTTTCAGTTTACCTCTATGTCAAGATGCTCATGTAACCTGTGTGTGTGTGCTAGACCATCAATTATGTTGTCTGTTAGGCTTTTTCTCTGAATTGCTATCTTACTTTTCTTTATTTATCTGGTTTGTACAATGCTATATACTGTATACCCTGCCGTTCTATCTTAAACTCTGTGAAGTGCCTTGAGCATGGTAAAGGCGCTATATAAATAAAATATATTATTATTATTTGTTATTATGACTTCCCCAAACTATAGATGATATAACAAAGACAAATAGATTCTGCAAGTCCTGAGCTAAGAGCAATACTGGCCATTTTCTAATTTCACACTGCAGAATTAATCATCTGCTGCGCCATACGGCTGACTGTTGTGTTTCTTGTCATCAGCTTTTTTTGTTTGTTCTTCTGCAGAAGAGCTTGGAACACACACCTATAGAAAAACTTGTCTGCTAGTTTTGTCATTGGGACCTTCCTGGTACAGGATGAGTATCATTGATATTTTGCCATGGTGTAAGATTTGAATGTTCAGATAAATAAAATTGTTTAATGGATGGTTAAGTGTTCTTTCTGAAAATGTAGTATAGTGCTGTTCAGGAAGTTTTGTTTTTTTATTATGATTGAGCCATAGCCGCGTTTTGGCCCTGTTGAGCTTTACCCATTGTCTTAAGAAGGTTCAATTGTGGTTCAGATGTGGCCCAGTTCTGGTCCATAGCGTATTGGAGATGAGCTTTAATAAGGGTTGATTTGTGGCCGTGTTATGAAAGCGAGATATGGATGAGTTCTTCTTCATCCTTCCATAGTGGAATATGGGCCAGTTGAAAGTGGTAATAAGCATGGGCCAGCATTGGGCCATTACTCATTTACTATCTGGGATGGCTCTGTAGATTGTTCCAGATTCCCACAACTCTTTGCATAAAGAAGTGCATCCTGGCTTCAGTCCTAAATGCACTTCCCCTTTATTTTCACTGGTGTCCTTAAGTACATGATTCACCATTAAGTTAAAAGAGTTCTACTGGATCAGCTTTATCAGAGCCTTTAAGGATTTTGAAGACCCCCAGACAATCTCCTCTACTTAAGACAGGTTTAATTCTCTGTCAGTCAGGGTAGGACATGTCCTTAAGTTCTTGTTGCTCTCCTCTACACCTCAAGTGCTGTCTTTCTTGTAGCATGGTGACCAGAAGTGCACACATTACTTCAGAGGCAGTCCTACTAGTGCATTATTTAAACAGAGCATAATGTGCCTTGATTTATATTCAATGGTTTGCGCCACATAACCTGACATTTTGTCTTTTGAAATGCTTCTGCACATTGCTTAGATGATAAAAACGTTTTGTAAACATAAACCCCTAAATCCTTTTTAGAGGTTGCTTCCTGTATGACGGTGTCTCCCATCTTGTATTTATAACAGACATTTCATTTACCCACATGCAGCACTTTGTACTTTTCTACATTAAACTGTACTTTCCAGGGGTTCGTCCAGGTCTTTGAAGTCTTTTTGCTGCCTCTTTAGAGTCTGCCATTCCTGTAAATTTTGTGTCATCTGAGAATTTCACAAGTTTACTGACTGTACCAGAATCAATCTCATTATTATAAATTTTAAAAAGTAAAGGTCCGAGGACAAGCCCCTGAGAGACTCCCCTGATGACTGGTCTCCTCTTATCTGTACTCTTTGTCTTCTGTCAGTTAACCAACCTAAGATCCAGTTTTTTAAGTTACCTCTGATGCTTACAGTTTCTACTTTGCTTATTCAATGCAGGGTTTCAGTTTCAAATTGATTGAAATGATTATGTAAATCCAAAGCTGACTGGCTTTTAATGTTTTTCACTTACACTAGCCTTTTAGTCTCACTTTTAATAGAAATGACTATTTCTAATTTGTGCACTTTTTGCTAGCCATGTACAGGTCCCTGGGAACAAATGCTATTTACTGTACATACAAAAGATAAACAAAGATTAAAAACAGGACTCTGTATATAAAAAGCCACTGTAAAATTAATATCAATCATAAAAAAAAAAATAATAATTAACAATCACCATTTAGACCCCTCAACTAACATTTGATTTGTCCTACATGGTTCTTATCCAATGTGCCACACTATTTTTCACTCTCACCTTCCTACTTCCTCTGCACACATTTAAGCAATAAGGACAAGAAGAAGTAAACCATCCAGTTCTTCTCTTCCTTGCTGCTGGAAGGAGATGTTTTTAAAGCTGGGGTCACTCTCAAAGGCCTCAGGGTGAAAGGCAAACCTATCCATTGCCTCCAGTGGTTACGATACAGTTGCTCTCAATTGTGCTGAAAGAGCAAGGAGTCACTGAGCTCCCACAGTTCAAGTTCCAGTAGAACAGTAAGTGGCGGCCTTGGCAGTGTTGCCAAGTTGCTGAGTTGCTTGGCAGTTTAGCCAGACATGGGTACAACATGGCCGTGGCTTGAGAAACATTTGGTGGGTGATTCTCTAACTGAGTGGAAACACCAAATGTATCTGCACGGGTCTGCCTATGAAATACCACAAAGGAAAATATGACCTGTCTACTGGTGGTGTAAATGGAAACAGATGAAAGAAGACCATGTGAGGAGACCCATAAGGTAAGCTGCACCTGTTCTGCGAGGAGAGCCCCAGAAGATTTCTGGATTCTACTTGTTCTCTCTGAGTCTAAGTCTTCACATGGTTAGGGATGCTAAGAACTTTAGCTGCCATCCAACGGAAGGCACTTCTTGCTTTTTTTGCTCGACTGGATTCCAAATAGCCACCATCCTCTTCCTCCTCCTCAAAATAAAGATGCAGCTGATAAGAAGAAATGTACTGAACATGGTTAATTGCCTTCAAACCGCATTGTGAAACACTTGGTGTTAAGAGTTCTTTTCCTTTAAACATTGACTACTGAATCAGAGCTTTACGCACTTCCCAAAATAGCCTTCCTGCTTAGTAAGGTTTTTCTCACATTTTTGTTAATCACATTCTGCTTTCATGATGAGTCAGGACAGAAGGAAGCTTCTCAAAGAAAGTATGAAAATCGAAATCTGATAGCTTTATTTTACAATGTGTACAATACAATACAATACAATTTATTTTTGTATAGCCCAAAATCACACAAGAAGTGCCACAATGGGTTTTAACAGACCCTGTCTCTTGACAGCCCCCCAGCCTTGACTCTCTGAGAAGACAAGGAAAAACTCCTAAAAAACCTTGTAGGGAAAAAATGGAAGAAACCTTGGGAAAGGCAGTTCAAAGAGAGACCCATTTCCAGGTAGATTGGGCGTGCAGTGGGTGTCAAAAAGAAGGGGGTTAATACAATACAATACACAGAACAGAACAATCCTCAATACAGAATAAAAATAAAAATTTTAGAAGTACAGCGAATTTAACAGTAGATGATATCACATAATATGATTTGGATTTCTTTAGAGTCCTGGAGACCTCAGCCATCAAGCTGGCTCCCCCATTTGGCCATTCCACGGCTGAAATAGTGCTAATCTTATGAAAGGACCCCTTTTTCTCACGATTCCTGCATCCTCCATCAGGGATGACTTTACCATAAGCAGGCAAACAACTTGGCAGGTGGGGCGTGGCACCAATGCCACATTTGAATACCGAGAAGAGAAACAGAATAGGTGAGGGTTAGTATTCAAATTATAACTATCATGTTACTTATGTTTTAGTGCTAATGACTAACAACAGAGATGCAGTCTGTACAGTTAATCAGCAGCTCTAGTCAGGATATGCTAAACTGAAGTAGTGAGTCTTCAGCCGGGATTTAAAGGCTGAGACCAAGGGGCATCTCTTATAAGCAGGAAGACCATTCCACAGTTTAGAGGGCCATGTAACTAAAAGCTCGACCTCCCACTGTTATTTTATTAATCCTTGGAATCCTAAGCAGACCGGCATCTTGAGATCTTAATGTGCGCTCAGGTTTGTAAGTCATGATAAGTTCAGACAAGTAAGCGGACCTTGGCCATTTAATGCTTTATATGTTAAAAGGAGGATTTTGAAATCTGCCCTAAACTTAACTGGGAGCCAGTGTAAGATTTAAGAACTGGAGTTATGTGTTCATATTTTCTTGTTCTTGTAATAATTCTTGCAGCGCATTTTGGATTAACTGGAGGCTGTATAAGAACAGTTTGAACAGCCAGTGAACACCGCATTGCAGTAGTCAATCCTACTAGAGATAAATGCATGAATTAATTTCTCAGAATCCTGTTTATTTAGAAAGCCCTTAATTTCCTAACATTTTTAAGATGGAAAAACATGTTTGGACAACTTTGTAATATGCGCTTTAAATGACATGCTAGAGTCAAAGATAACTCCTAGATTGCGGGCTGATTCAGTAAAATTAATTGGGATTCCAACTGAGTTAAATGATAACAAAATATTGCTGTGATCAGCGTCATTCCCTCCAACAATTAACATCTCTGTTTTATCTGTATTTAAAGACAAGTAGTTCTCATTCATCCATTCCTTTAATTCACTAACACAACTAATTAAAGACAACATCGAAAACTTCATTTGATTTAAATGAAAGGTATAACTGGGTGTCATCTGCATATGAGTGAAAATTAACATTATGTTTCCTAATGAGAGATCCCAGTGGAAGCATGTAAAGTGAAAACAGTAAAGGTCCCAGTACTGAGCCCTGCGGGACACCATATTGAACTTCTGTGTATAATGATGGAGTACTGTCAGCACATTTCTGTACATATTGGAATCGATTTGATAAATAAGAACTAAACCAAGCGAGCACGGGCCTGTAAGCCCAACATCGTTTTCTAGCCTGTGCAGTAAAATAGAATGGTCAATGGTGTCAAATGCTGCACTTAAGTCCAACAACATAATTACAGTGGAGTTTCCTTCATCAGAGGATATCCGAATGTCATTTACAACCCGTGTTAGTGCGTTTCTGTACTATGACCAGTGCAAAACCAGACTGGAATTTCTCAAATAAATTGTAATGCATAAGGTGTGACTGAAGCTGACTGGCGACTACTTTTTCTAGTATTTTAGAGAGAAATGGTAAATTTGAAATAGGCCTATAATTATTTAGTATGTGTGGGTCTAGGTCTGACTTTTTAAGTAAAGGTTTAATGACTGACACTTTTAGTGCATCAGGTACTGTGCCATGCAAAATGAACTATTGATAATGTTTAGAATAGGCTGCAAGAACATCCATTGCACTTTTACTAGTTTTGTTGGCACTGGATCTAGGGAACAAGTAGTGGGCTTCATTTTAGAAATTAAAGTTAAGACTTCCTGCTCAGTTACAGGATTAAAATTACTAAAGTGCTGAATGCAATGTGCAGGGTCTGCTAAGCTAGTATTTGGTTTGTACTGTGATGCTGAGATCTGGGATCTTATATTTTTAATTTTCTCATTGAAGAAGTTCATAAAGTCTGTACTGCTAATATCTGTTGGTATTTTGCACTGTTGATCTGAATTCCATTTGTTAATTTAGCCACTGCTCTAAAAAGTACCCTAGGATTTTTATTATTGCTATCTATTAATGTAGAATAGTATTCTGAGCGAGCTTTAAAGAGGGCTTTTTTATATTTTTTAACACTCTCTGTCCATGCAATTTGAAAGACATGTAGCTTTGTTGTTCTCCATCTGTGCTCCAGTTTTCGACACTCTAATTTAAGAGCTCGAGTATTTTCATTAAACCAGGGAGAGTTTCTATGTGCTTTGATCACTTTTGTTTTAGGGGAGCCACTGTGTCCAGAGCATCTCTCAAGGTCACATTATAATGTGATGTTAGCTGATCTAAATTGTTTTCCACGTTTACATTTGATGTTAACTGATCTAAATGGTTTTCCACAATTACACTCGACTTACTCAAAGTATCTACAAATTTTGAAACAGAATTACAATCTGAATGTCGCACTGTCTTTGTTTTAATCTGTGAGTGCGTTGGCAAGGGCAGAACTAAATCAAATGTAATTAAGAAGTGATCGGAAATAACTACATTTAATGGAGTAATATTTAAATTTTGAATTTCAACTTTGTAAGTTATAATTAAATCTAATGTGTGGTTATGATTATGAGTTGGACCTTTGACAATCTGACAAAATCCTACTGAATTTAACAAATAAGTAAAACATTTGCTAAAAGTGTCAGTTTCCACATCAATGTGTACATTAAAATCCCCCATCAGAACTACGTGATCATAATTTATAGCCAAATCAGATAGAAAGTTGCTAAATTCAGTCATGAACAATGAACGCCTCAAAGGATGTAAAGTTGCCTAGATTTTTAGACGTGATTTGCATTTTGTTACAATAAATTATTCAAAGACCTCCTCCTCGACCAGAATCTCTAGACTTATGAAGGAACGAGTATCCATCTGGTGACCCCTCAGCTACGGGAACAGTGTCACATTTACTAAGCCAGGTTTCAGTGAGAAGACACAGATCAGATTTTGTACTTAATAAAATATCATTTACCAAAACAGCTTTACTGCCAAGAGAACGAATGTTTAATGAGCAGCATTTAAAATGGCAGGCTTCTTCCTGAACTGGTGATATATTTTTTGTTTTAATTTGAAGTAAATTTCTGTTACAGATGCCCTTGTTGGAGGGTCTGGTTTTATCCCTTGGTCTAATTATACTGCTTATTTTTTGGTTATCAGATAATTTAAGGTTTGTATCAAGACTAAATTTACTGGATGCCCCACAACAGGGATTATGGGTAACAGCTTCAGGATAGTAAAAGGTGGGATAAACAACAGCCTGTGACTGCGGCCTGGATGGTGCTCTGATCAGTCAACCAGGCAGTTTTCCTGCCATATTTTGGGATAATACATAAGATCCCCTCCAGTTAGGATGAAGACCATCTCTTCTGAAAATTCCAGGCCTTTCCCAAAAATCATCCCAATTGTTCACAAACACTATGCTTTTATTTGCACACCTGCACATGTTTCTAGCCAGCAGTGAAGGGAATGCAATCTGCTATAAATCACATCCCCTCTATATAATCTTGGTAAGGGACCAGATACAACTAAATTCCAACATTTTCTTTTAGCTTTGGTGCATAGAGAGATGAAGTTCCTCTTTAATACCTCAGATTGCTGTAAATAATATCATTAGTGCCGACATGCAGCAATAAGATAGATACTTCATCGTCGGCAATACAGTGCAATGTGGCCTCTATGCCAGAAATCTTGGCCCCTGCGAGGCATTTAACATTAACTGCTGGTTTAACATAGTTTGGAATTCTAACATTCCGCACTATGGAATCGCCAATTTTGAGTACTTTCTTATTCTCAGTTTCCACAGGCGCGCTGCGGAGTGCTGAGAATCTGTTCTGGGTCTTAATTCGTGGCCTGGGTGCTGGAGGACTAAATTTTCGCTTCTTAGACCCCTGTCTTACTGTTACCCACTCGCCCTGTGGCTGAATTGGTGCTGCTGACTTCGGCCATGCACTGAATACAGTGTAATTGTGTAATTGCACTCTGTGAGTTGTGCCCAATGACATTAACAACTTGACATTCTCAAACCTACTCATAAAATAAACACAAATAAGGCTCAATAGGCTGCATGGTTGCATGTGGAAAATGCCATTTAATGTCCTTGTACTGAGATGCACTAAGATGCCACCGGTGTTACCAATGGTACAGTGTAAGATGAGTATGTTGTCACATTGTTGTAGTCATCAAAACAGCCAGAAAAGTTCTTTTTAAAGGAGAGAATTGCCAGAGGGCAAAGAGGAGGGTGGAGTTAGCTTGGGGCCATAGATCTTCCTCTGGGTTGGCGCATTTGGGGCTGTGAAGAAAGCAGACAGATTTGCCAGTCCCCTGATGTCTTCTACATCACTTTTCTCTGATGTCTTTTCTTTAGTCCTGCTAGGTACATGCAAATCATCACGCCATTGGTGCTGGATAATCCAGTGCATGGATGTGAGGTGCTGGAGCCCATCTTGGCAGCAGGACAGAGTGCCAGTCCATTGCATTGCAGGGCTTAATTCTGACCATTTTAATTTATAAGCCACTATGAACCATGTATAGCAATTTATATCACAATTGGGCATTCAAATTGCATTTTATATTATTTTTATGTTACTAAATTTACGTTGGTTAATCCTATTAAGTGACACACTAGGAACAATAAAGTGAGCTCCTCAAAGAGAAATTAAGCAGCACTGAAGATCACCAGAAGCAATAAGTAGTGTGAATGGGTGAGAGGACCTTTGTGGACATCAAGGAAGTGCCGGCCGGGCCACCTCTTTTTATCCTGGCATACTTATAAATAATATTAAACAAAACAAACACAAGATGATACTACAGGCAATTTATACAGAAACAAAAAGAAGTCTTTGTGACTTTCTTTCAAATGTATTATCTTGATAGAGCTAGTCTCTATTGGGAGCTCCGTGCTGAAGGCAGTTCGTATCCAAAATGAGAAACCTTCTCATCTTTACTATTTTATAGTTCATTGACCTGCAGGGGTGGAGTTAATTGTTCTCAGTGAGTATTTTCACACTGCTGTGGGTGACAAAAGAAATGACAATGTTAGCGACTGCTCCCCCTCTTACCCTGGGATGGCATCGCTTATATCCAATAAATCTGGAAGGCGAACCTTCAACGTGCATGCATCACAACAGATAAGGACGTTGCCACCTCTTAAATTTGGTATGTGCCAGCAGGTGGGGTGTTGGCACTGAAGCCTCAAATCTGAGGAGTGCTGTGTTCAAGTCCCTAGCAGTGATGATCTGGCATGTTCTCCTCCTGTATGCATGTGTTCAGGTTACCTGCTAACTCAGGAAAATAATCCATCCATCCATCCATCCATCCATTTTCTAACCCGCTGAATCCGAATACAGGGTCACGGGGGTCTGCTGGAGCCAATCCCAGCCAACACAGGGCACAAGGCAGGAACCAATCCTGGGCAGGGTGCCAAGGAAAATAATCTCACCCTTAAATTTCAGCAATACCAAGGAGCTTGACGTTGGCTTCTTTAAGCAGAAGACAGACCCTAGTACCATCTATTTCAGAGGGAATGCTATTACATGTCATTGATAACATTTGTTTGTACTGGTTGGTGACTGTTGTGAGCAGACGGTGGTATGGGGTGTAAAGGGTCCATGACAGATTACAGGAGTTTTTGTTTAAAATTACTGTGGCTCAGACATGTGGATATGCAGGAAAGACGTGTGGCCAAGAATTGCTAATCAGTGAATGGATCGATTAATAAAGTACATGCAGGTGAGTGATTTTCAAACTCATCCCTCATTAGCAGTTTTCTGGGTCAGTGAAGGCAGGAGCTGCTCTCGCAGAGCCATATGAACGGTCTAAGTATTCCAAAATGGGAATCTTGTTTATTTTTGATTGCGAGCTGTGCTCTTGTTCACTGAACAGTGAAATTGGCAAAAGGAGGACAGGTGATCTGAGCATGCTGGAGGATGGAGGTTCAGATTAACCGGCATCAAAAGAAGGGCCCTGGGAGCTGCAGAAACCAGTAAGAAGATTGGGACTAAGCGGAATAAACCAGGGCACAAAGAGAGGAAGAGAAAGAAAAAGAAAGTAAAATACTGTGCCTCTACAGCATTATGGTTTTAGCAACAACTACAGCACGATTCTATGGATTATTGTTACATTACAAACTGCATTGTACGTTGGTTACTGCTTGTTGTGTTTTTAATAAACACACTAAGCACTTTGCACCATAGTTGTTGTTTATGTCTTCATTTGCTATAACCCAGTTATGACTATCAATGTCCCGGGAAAAGGATGGCGCTTATGGATGCAGACACCTGGGTCATCACAGAGACAGGCAAGTATGTCTTCTTCTCCATCTTTCCATCTTTCAGCTGTTCCTGTTGGGAGTTGACACATCATCTTTTTTCCATATGTTCCTGTCCTCTGCATCTTGTTCTGTTACACCCATCACCTGCATGTCCTTTATCACCACATCCATAAACCTTCTATTAGACCTTCTTCTTTTCCTTTCCCTGGCAGCTCCATCCATAGCATCCTTCTTCTAATATGCCTAGCATTTCTCCTCTAAATCAACACAATCTCGCCTCTCTGACTTTTGTCTCCAAACCGTGCAACTTGAGCTGACCTCTAATGTACTCATTTCTAATCCTATTCATCCTCGTCCCACTCAATGCAAATCTTAGCATCTTTAACTCTGCCACCTTCAGCTCTGTCTCCTGCTTTCTGGTCAGTACCACTGTCTCCAACCCATATAACATAGCTGGTCTCACTACCATCCTGTAGAACTTCCCTTTCACTCTTGCTGATACTCGTCTGTCATAAATTACTCCTGACACTCTTCTCTACCCATTCCACCCTGCCTGCACTCTCTTTTCCACCTCTCTTCCACAATCCCCATTACTCTGTACTGTTGATCCCAAATATTTAAACTCATCCACCTTCACCAACTCTACTCCCAGCATCCTCACCATTCCACTGACCTCCCTCTCATTTACACACATGTAATATTTCTTGTTCCTACTGACCTTCATTCCTCTCCTCTCTAGAGCATATCTCCACCTCTCCAGGGTCTCCTCAAACTGCACCCTACTATCGCTACAGATCACAATGTCATCAGCAAACATCATAGTCCACGGGGACTCCTGTCTAATCTCATATGTCAACCTGTCCATCACCACTGCAAATAAGAGAGGGCTCAGAGCCGATCCCTGATGTAATCCCACCTCCAGCTTGAATGCATCCGTCACTCCTACCGCAGACCTCACCACTGTCACACGTCCCTCGTACATATCCTGTACAACTGTTACGTACTTCTCTGCCACTCCCGACTTCCTCATACAATACCACAGCTCCTCTCGAGGCACCCTGTCATATGCTTACTCCAGGTCAACAAAGACGCAATGCAACTCCTTCTGGCCTTCTCTATACTTCTCCATCAACATCCTCAGAGCAAACATTGCATTTGTGGTGCACTTTCTTGACATGAAACCACACTGCTGCTCACTAATCATTACCTCACTTCTTAACCTAGCTTCAACTGCTCTTTCTCATAACTTCATGCAGTGGCTCATCAATTTTATCCTGCTGTAGTCACTACAGTCCTGCACATCCCCCTTATTCTTAAATATCAGCACCAGTACACTTCTTCTCCACTCCTCAGGCATCCTCTCACTTTCCAAGATTCCATTAAACAATCTGGTTAAAAACAACAACAACAACATTTATTTATATAGCATAATTTCATACAAATTATGTAGCTCAAAATGCTTTACAAGATCAATAAAGAAAAAATATAAAAATTAGGCAATACTAATTAACAAAGAATAAAGTAAGGTCTGATAGCCAGGGAGGAGAAAAACAAAGGAACAAAAAAAAACTCCAGATGGCTGGAGAAAAAACAAAATCTTCAGGGGTTCTGAAGCCACAAGACCATCCAGCCCCCTCTAGGGTTTCTACCTAACATAAATTATCTCAGTAAGTCCTTATGGTTTTCAGGCTTCACAGGAAGAACTTGATGTTGATAGTCATGTGGACCTCTGGCCTTTAAGCCATCAATGTAGGGACAACATGGTGCTTTGATCAGGTGATCAGATCACCACCAGAGAAAACCAGAAAAAGAACAGCAGAGAAAGTAGAGATTAGTATGGACTGCAGAGTCATGATAAAAATGATAATTAAATGCATATGCAGAATATGAGGGTTACACTAAAATGAAAATATTAGAAAGCCATGTTAAAGTAATAGCAGTTTTTTAAAATGCTCCACCATATTAGCCTGGCAAATTTCTGTCGGCAGGCTATTCCAGATTTTAGGTGCATAACAGCAGAAGGCTGCCTCACCACTTCTTTTAAGTTTAACTCTTGGAATTCTAAGCAGACACTCATTTGAAGATCTAAGGTTACGATTTGGAGTGTAAGGTGAAAGGCATTCTGAAATATAGAATGGAGCGCGATTATTTAAGGCTTTGTAAACCATAAGCAGTATTTAAAATCAATTCTAAATGGCACAGGTAACCAGTGTAGTGACATCAGATCTGGAGAAATGTGCTCAGATTTTCTTTTCCTAGTTAAGATTCAGGTAGCACTAATTGGAATCGATTGATATCTTTTTTGGGAAGTCCTGAGAGGAGTGCGTTGCAGTAATCTAGTCAACTTAAATCAAAAGTGTGAAGTCATTTTTCAGCATCTTGCAAAGTCCTAAGGGGTCTAATTTTTGCTATAAGTGAAAAAATGCTGTCCTGGTAATCTGTCTCTCTGTCTTACCTTTCAAGCCTAATGAATCAAGTTTATTTCTGATACCCTCATTGTATCCATTTCTGCCAATCACTAAGATTTCCGATTCCTCCTTATTTAGTTTGAGAAAAACTCCACTGCACTACTGTATGTATACAAAACAATATAGAAGGACTTGAGATATTTCTGTTTTCTTCTCGCATCCCTAAGAAGAGAATGTTATGTTCTAAATGAATGTCATGCCCCTGAATCCACTCAGAGTGGCTCTAGCTCAATCCTGAAATGGATAAGGAAGGTTTAATAAGGGGATTTACCTTAACTTGACAAACTGATTATTTAGCAGGAGGACACTGAAGGGTCCATCTTGCAGTCAATGCCGTTTTAATTTGCTTAAACAGAGGTTAGATCATTTTAATATTTAGCAATTACACAGTAGGTGGCACTGTATTGCTGTTTTTTCCTTCCTGTATTGTATTACTGAGTTTTTTTGTTTTAAATATTGCAAATTACTATGTAGAGCAAACTGTAATAATGTTGTCTATGCAAGGTACTTATTTGAATTACCTAAAAGACAGAAGTTGTGAACATGGAATTTGGCATCTCTATAAATCACCAGCAATTAAATATTTTCTTGGCTGCCACCCTGATGAGCCCTCCTGGCTGTTGGCTTAGGTTACCCTCTCAATGTTTGCCCTGTGGCCTTCATTTTAAGAGCTCCTTTGCTGAAGAGGACTGGTGTGGTGGATGTGCTCTCTCAAGATCGAAATGGTTTCATAGCTGATATTGTGCCCATGTGTACAGTCAACATAAATTGTCCTATGACATGGGTGTAATTAAATTCAGTGTATTCTTTTAAAATCCTCTTAACTGGATGCAGGATGTTTACACTAATATACCACTATAATACAATAACAGTAAATTACTAAACCATGCAATATGTTGCAGAAGTATCAAATTAAGAAGTCTGAATGCCAAGTTTCATACTAGGGTACTATTATACCTGTTATGTAATTTTTATTTGCTTGATTGAGTTGTGTTCTGTTTTATTGCAGTATTTGGTTTCCCAAACAAAGAGATATGGCCAGGGGTCAAAGGCTGTCATTTTCTCTGTCTGTGTCCCCCTGCTAAATGTAAATACCTGTAGCAATTCAAAATGGCAGCCTTTGCCAAAACACTAATGTGTTTATGTGTATCACACATACAGGAAATATGAGTTTCTTAGTAGGAAATTTCACATAAACTCCTTTCAAAGTGTGTGCCCTCAGTTGGAAAGTTATGACATAAAACTTTATTCACCTTTATTCACCAAATTGTGATGTTCTCTTTACCTGTCATCTCAGTCACATCCATCCGCTTTCTGCCACTTATCCAGGTACAGGTCACAGTGGCAGGAGTCTGAGCAAAGATGCCCAGGTGTCTTTTTTCCTCTGCCATGTCCTCCAACTTCTCCAGGGGATGCAGAAGTATTCCCAGGCCAGCTGAGAAATAAAATCCATCCTGTGTGTCTTTGGTCTGCCCCGAATGTCCTCACTAGTTTTCATATGCCCAGAACACCACCTCAAGAAGGCATCCTAATCAGATGCCCAAACCTCCTCAGCTAGCTCCGTTTGATGCAGAGGAGCAACAGCCTTACTTTGAGCTCCTCGTGGGATGTCTGTGCTCTTCACCCTTTCTCTAAGGCTGAGCTCAGACAGACTGCAAAGGGAGATAATTTCTGTCACTTATATCAGCAAACTAGTCACTACTCAAAGCTCATGACCACAGGTGAGGGCAAGAACGTAGGTCAATCGGTAAATCAAAAGAGCTTTGTCTTTCGGCTCCTCACAACAACTGACCAGTATAACCTGGTCAAACAGGTAGTGCGTAAGGTTGATTATTACTGGTATGATCACTAATCCTTTTCCAAATGAACATTTGGAGCTCCAGTTCAATTCAAAGTAGTTTTTGAATGTTTATGTTGTTGTGTTGTTTGCATACCATATCTTGAAAGTGTAACATTAATTGATGGTGCTAAATTGTATCTGTGCAATAGCTTTTAAGCTTTTCTACTTGTACTCATTTTTTTTTTTAATTCCTCAAACATTTCCAGCGGCTGTGGGGTACCTATCAGCGAAGAAAGGTTCACTGATCCTGACTTTGCTGACGATTCTGTGATCTTAACAGAGTTAATGGAGGCTCTGATCGGGTCTCTCGAAAGACTCAGCAAGGAGTTTGAATGTCTGGGCTTGCAAGTCTCCTGGATAAAAACCAAGATCCAGGCCTTTAATGACCTCTTGGGCACGGCCATCAGCAGTGTGTCTGTTTGCGGAGAGAGTGTTGAGAGCTTTACTTATCTTGGCAGTGACATTCACGTACCTGGTGACTCTTCCTATGAAGACAGTAGATGGATTGGGAGAGCATGGGCGGTCATGAGGTCGCTGGAAAGGGGTGTGTGGTGCTCTTGATATTTTTTCAAAAGGACGAAGGTCCAAGTGTTTAGAGTCCTGATGCTTCTAGTCTTGCTATATGGTTGCGAGACATGGACACTATCCAGTGATCTGAGATGAAGACTGGATTCTTTTGGTACTATATCTCTTCAGGGAATCCTTGGGTACCGCTGGTTTGACTTTGTGTCCTGAATAAGGCACATCACCTGCATTGTGAGGGAGTGTCAATTACAGCACTGTGGCCATGAGGCGTGATTCCCTGAGGGTGATCTTGCTCACAGGATCCTCATTCTTGAGGACCTGAGTGGTTTAACCAGGCCAAGGGGACGCCCAGGTAACACTTGGCTGCAGAAGATAGAGGGTCACTTCCGGACGGTGGTATTGGTCTGCCTGGGGGTTTGCCAACCCAGATCCCAAGCTGTTTCTTTGTGTGGTGGGTGCGACAACGTGCTGTACCAGTGCATGCTCCCCAACCTGACCTGACCTGAAACTTTTCTCTCAGTGAGGTCCTGGCCAAGCTCATCAACTAATACTAAGCTTTTTTAATTCCAATTACATTCAAAATTGAATATGACATAAAAAGGTAAAAATCAAATATAATAAATATAATATAATAGATGTAATGGCTTGTAGATACAAGTCTTTTTAATAGCATTAGAGATAACAGCTGCTGCACTTGTGAATGGATAAGGATGAGAATCAGTAGGCAGAAATGTGATGAAATCACAATTGGTCTCCTGCTTATCTCTCTAATATAAAAGAAAATCACGAGACAAGACTTTTGCCAAGAGATTTGTTCGTCCCGCCCTCCGCTCAACCATTTTTAACCATGGTCCTCTCACCTCTCATTTGTGTGAATGCCTTTGTCAGACACAGTTCCTGCAGTCTCAGCTCTTATAAATTTTTAAGTTTTCCTCAATTTAAGTTCTCAATAAAAGAAGATTTATTATGTCCAAATCTTATTGAAGAATTTCATAGAGAAGGGTTATCAACAGCAAAAATGAGTACACAGGCAATCCTAGCACCGAGAAACGATGAAGTCAATTGAATTAACGTGAAAATTTTGATCAGTTACACGGCTAATTGGTTAAATGCGTATAAATAGACTATGTACAAACAGTTGGTGGTGATGTTGCGGAAGATGAAAACATCAACTTACAATATCCCGTAGAATATCTACAACCGTTAACACCGTCCGTCCTAATTAATGTTGAAAGTAGGATGTATCGTAATGTTATTGAATAATTTACAGTATGTCTGAGTGATGAGCTATGCAATAGGACAAGATTAGTTGTATTCAAAATTGGTCGGACAATTCTGACATGTAAAATTTTAACAGGCGACAAGAAGGGTAATGTAGTACATCTTCCACAGATAACATTAGACACCAAAGGAAATCAGAGGGACAAACATTTGAAAAAGATGTTTTATTTAATAGAGAGAAAGAAATGATATTCTCTCAAGGGCAGTTATATGTTCTGTTGTCACAATGTAAGTCCAAACATGGAAACAAAATTCAATGAGATATTGATGAAAAGTTTTACAGTAAAAGTGTAAATTTAAAAAGTATTTGTGTGTTAATTTCAAAGCCAAACAGAACGAAAATGTATAATACAATGAATACCAATGAATAGTTTGTTCTATTATGCATATGTAACGATTTCCATGAAAAAACAATCTGTTGAAATAATGCTTCCGCATCCCCATATGTGAGTGGCAGATCTGCGAAGTGGCTAGTGCATAGCGCCCGCCTGGGGGTTGGCGAGCAAAGTGAGCAGGGGGCAGAGCCACCTTAGTATTACAAAAATAACAACCTGCAAGAAGTTCATGGAGAACTAAGCCTCTGAAGATTACTGGATATTTGAAAGAAGCATCACTTTGCACAAACAAGATCTGCTATATTTTTTGACCTGGTTGTTAGGCTGAGCTGATGAAGGAAGTTCTGGGAAGGCACTACACTCTGAACATCAGACAGTGAATTGCTGGGTCCACTCACATACACACGGGCCACTTATTAATCTCCAGCTGACCGAACTCAAAGGTTTTTGCTTCTTTGGTGATTTAAAAGTTGGAATTTGATTTTGATTTAGAATGCAGCATGGCTTTGTTATTTGAATAGTAATTGGGTTGATCTCTTGTCTAATTATCATTTTTGTATTTATTGCAATATTCTCTTTGTTATTTTATTTCACTAGTAAATGACATGAATTGTTGAGTGTCTTTTAATACTGTGTAAGTATACATATTAACACGTGTGCACTAAAATGTGTGTATTTACGGGACGATTTCTCAGGCTTAAAAGCTCACCTTTTATTAAAAAGGTAAACACAAACTTTTTTCATTCTGAAGGGCACAAACCACTGCGGATTTCTGCCGTTAAATGCGTGAAAATTTCGGTACACCAGGTAAATAAGCGCAACATATTATCAGTTGCATTGTATGCTTACAATACATATAGAAATGTGTTAATCGTTAACTAATAGTATGGGATGGTGTTTTTCGACTAAGCTACAGATGCCGATGGAGACCAGAACTGCTTTGGAAAAATATGAATGCCTTAGGGCTGATCTGGAAGAAGGTAGCGCAGTGCCTTGATTTAAACGATTCCATGTCTTGGTGGGTTTACGTAGCTTGTTGTCAATATCTTTACCCCTGTTTTTAAGGCTTACTGACTAAAAGGGGCTTTCATGAAAAAGTTTAAGCTTAGCTACAGGATATACCCTCCACAAGTCAAGGAAGTAAAAATAAAGGTATATATTTCTGTTTTATTTAAACCTTTTAAGCTTGTATGCATAGCCCCATTGGCCATTTTACTTTTTTTTCTTTCTTCATTAATATTTAATCTCCCTAAAGAAAACAACATATACATTTTACTTTTTTGTATCGCTTTAGTAATATTTTAGTGTAAAAGGATAACTAGTATTTAAACCTTTTATGTTACTTTATGAAGTTATTTTGCACAATGTTGAAAAATTAATCAGAAAGCTACATATGTTGGCAGATGCTGCTTTAAGTTTCAATGAAATGAAAAAAAAACCCTCAAAGAGAAAACCTTAGTGAAGAAGAAACAGTTTGCACATCTAAAAAGGAGAAACCCTCATTTATAAAGGTTTGCTGCAGATGACTTAACTGAAAATAAATGAATAGTTCCTATATGTATAATACATATTTATGTATTTGACTTATGCCTTTATCCATCAACTTGCAACATCTGAGGTACAATTCATTACATTACTTTTATTTTTTGCAGCATAGGCAGGTGAAGTGACTTCATCAGGGTCACACAGTGGTGTCAGTACCAGAATTTGAACCAACAAGCTCTGGGTTTGCAGTCCTAAGCCTTAACTGTTATGTCACACTGCCTGTCTTAATCATACAGTTTTCTGTTTTATGCACATTAGTTCACAATTAGTACCTTTTTGTGAATTTTATATCAAAGTTCTGAATACAATTTTTGTTTAAGGTGAAGGTGATGGCAATGGAGTGGAGAGCTAGTAACAGGAAATGGCCACATCAGGTCGACTCCCAAAGTCTCCCCTGGTCCATCAGCGATTGTCGATTGTAGTAATCCTACCAGTTTACCAGGTAGGTTGTTGAGCTTCTGGAAGGTTAAGCACTTCTTCACATGGTGGCAAATGTCTTATCGGACAGACGGCCACCACGCCACCCCCAAGATCTTCAATAGGGTTTTTGTCCTTCCAACCGCTCAAAGGACTGTCATGGTAATAATCCATGGACCACTAGTTGGTGTTGTAGACCCCCAAGGGAGGATGGAGTGGTCCTGTACATAACCCCTTGGAAGTCCACGAAGTGTACCCGGTCAGTATGCTGCTGCTCCAGTCCCTCCCTGATGTTTTGGCAGAACGGACTGGCGGCTTGTTCTTGTGCTAGGTCTTGCAGGCTTCTTGGCAGATGGAGGACCATCTTCTTAGCCTCTGCCAAACACACCATCCCCGGCGACTCTGATGCCCTGGACAGAGCATCAGGCACGATGTTGCCACAGCCCTTCCGATAGGCCATCTTTAAAGTAAAGTTTTGGAAGTGGAGTACTCACCTGACTAGGCGGGAGGAGGTCTTCGGGTGGTTAAATACCCAGGTCAGAGCGTGATGGTCCATGTACATTTCAAATTCAACCCCCTCCAGATAATGTCTCCATTTTTCCACAGCCCATACGATGGCCAAACATTCCTTTTCAGCCATCAAATTATTCAGCTCAGCACCGTGCAATGCTCGAGAGGCATACACAATGACATGTTCTGCCTGGTGGACATTTTGAGTGAGCACGGTGCCAAGCCCCAGGTGGCTGGCATTGGTTTGTACCTGGAAGGTGAGCTGTGGATCTGGCTGGGCCAGAACGGGTGGCTTTTGAAGATGGATCTTGAGTTGCTCGACTGTGTCCTGGCACTCCTTTGTCCACTCCCACAGGACATCTTTTTTCCTTAAGTAATTCAAGGGAGCCGCTATATCAGCCATCCTGGGGATGAACTTGTGATACCACCCCACTAACCCAAGGAAACGTTGTAATGATTTCAAATCCGTGGGTGATGGGTAGTCCCGGATGGCTAAGATCTTCACGGGGTCTACAGCTACCCGCTCTGATGAAAGAATGTGCCCGAGGAAGTGGATGTGGGGTTGAATGAAGGTACATTTTCTTGTGTTCAGCGTGAGGTGCGCTTGATGGAATCGTTGAAAGATGGTGTCCAAGTCCTGTAGATGTTGTTTAATAGAAGGGGAGTACACAATGACCTCGTCTATATACACAAAGCAGATCTTGCCTATCAACCCCCTCGGTACTTGTTCCATGAGCCGCTGGAAGATGGCACCAGCATTTTTAAACCCAAAAGGCATGACTTTAAATTGGAACAAGCCTTCGGGGGTGATGACTGCCATCTTCTTCTTACTCCCCTCATCCATTGGCACCTGCGCTAGCCATTGCGGTAGTCCAGTGTGCTGAAAACTGCAGCTCCATGCAGTGACTCCAGGATTTCATGATCCAGGGGCATGGGATATGCATCCAGGCTCGTCTTCCCGTTAACTTCCTTGTAGTCCACACAGAAACGATAGGTGCCATCCGCTTTCTTCACAAGGACTACAGGGGACACCCAGGAGGAGGAAGATGGCTCAATTATTCCCTTGGCGAGCATTCGATTTAGGTGTTTCTTAATAATGCCCTTCTTCAGTGGAGAAATGCGGTAGGCTTGGTGCCTTACTGGAATTTTGTCCTAGGTGTGGATCTCGTGGGTAACCCCACAGGCAACTCCTAATTTGTCAGTCCACACCTCGGCCCACTTCTTCAGCACCGGCCTTACCTCTTTGGGCTGTTCCTCCATAGGGGCTGCCGCTGAGGTTCTTGTGTCTCGCCTCACTGCCGTGTAGAACCCAATGAATTCTGAGCCAAGATCTTCTTTTGACTTATGAATAAATTCGCAATACTCCTTCCCCTGGGACTGAGATGGATGGTCATCCTTATGGTGGTCAAAGAATCCAGCCCAAGGAGTAACAGGACAGACAGGTGCCAGTCGTCCAGAACAGTTTCCATTTGTTTCCCAGGTATGTTTCCATTTTCCCTGGTGGTGGAGAGTACACTGTACCTCAAGGGGACTTTGCCCAGGGCCCTGTGTTCACTCCCATCTGCCAATATGAATTGGACAGACGGGGCAGATGTTAAATTGTCTGGCAGTCGGCTAATCCTTTTCTAGATGCTATTATGGATTAAGGTGTGATGGCTCCCTTTATCCACCTCCACATCCACTTGCCACCCCCTCAGCTTCACTGGGAGGGACGTACTTGCTTGCATGATGGCAAGATCGGCTTCCGACCAGCAAGGCTTTGCTCACTGGGGTTTTAGGGGCTGGGTTTATTGTGTACTGGCTTGTACCTTATTCCAGTATGTTTTAGAGATTTCCCAGTCCCGTTCCACTAGCGTGCCTACCTTCACCAGGTCTTCCACCTACCCCACAACCCCCCTGAGACTCCTGGCTAACCACAGGTTGCAGGCATTCAGGGTGCGGCGGACCACCTCTTCTTCAAACATAGCCAGCCGCCACTTCAAACTCAAAGCCCGAGATTCATAGGCCAAATCCCAGATGGATTGCGAAGGCATTTGCACCATCGATCACAGCTTATCTTCCAGTTCGGATTAATAGTCTTACAGAAGAAAAGCCGCGAGGAAAGATGGGTGAAAGGATCCCCAGTCTTTAATATTCTTCTTTTTCGTCAGCCACCATCTTCGCACCGGCTACGAGAGGGAGGCCCCTATCACCCCCATAAGCTCTTCTGGGGTTAAAGGGTTAACAGCCAGATACACCTCCCCTTCTTCCACAAAGTTGAGGACATCATCGATATTATATTGAGCCCCTATCTTGGGAAAGGAGATGCACACCCCAGGGATGGAGGGCCGATTGATGTATTCACCCCCTCCACGGGACCCGTATGGCGTAGAATGACAGGATGACTGAGGCAAATTCTGGAGACTCCTTCAGACTTCCCCCTGAAGAGATTCTTGCCATCGTTGATCTCGCCTCTGGAGGCACTAAATAATTTACCGCCCCAGGAGTTTAATTTGGTCATTTATATATTCTTTTATTTGTTCCTGGGAGCTACTGATCCGAGCCCGCAAGGCATCTTCACGCCCGAGCGCACTTTCCGCAACCTCGTGGACTTTCTCATCTAGCCAGGTGAGTTGTTGTGCCAGATCTTCCCACAAAGGCGAGACATTCTCTAGACATTCCTCCTCAGGTCCATGGAAATCTTCAAGGTACAGCGACTGAATGAATTCACCACCTCCTGCACCGCTGAACACAGTCTGACTGTGACGTGCTGGGCTTCGGCTACTCCTTCCTCACACAAGCAATGGTGTCGTCCTTCTTGGCACGCACTAAAGACATGTTGGTAATTGGGAAAATGTTTAAAGGCAGACAGCGATGGTATTTTAAAAGATTCCTCAGAGAGGGCACCACTTATGTAACGGCTGACCCCTTACCCAGCTGGCAGTCACACTACCAGGACCTGTGGCCTGGATGAATTACTGAGAAACTTACCTATACCGAGCCGTACCTCTGACAATTAATATTTTCTCTCTTCCCCATTTGACGGTTTAAAGACTAGTAAACAAAGGCAGATATGTAAAAAAGTGTAGAAATATATTAAATGAAGCACAATGACAAAGACAATAATACAAATGCCCTACACAAAATATATCTGTATATACATACCTCCACAAAACCCGCAATGTGAAAACACTATATATGTAAAATAACAAAAGAACCTCCCTTGCCCCTGCAAACATAAAGTATAACAAACACAAAACACAAATAATACTAAATAATCTGAATGTCAATGGCGTGGAATTGAGTCCGGTTAAATCACTATCCAGAATATGGATAACTGATCAAAAACAGATGTGCATGAATCTCCTGGAAAACATAGAACAACCTCACTGTGCTTCCTCAGCGAATGGCGGATAATAATGTCCAACCCTGGGGTTTCTGCCAATGATTGGAATGTTGTGATTCCGGCTGAATGAGAAGCAAAACTAGAACAAGGTGCGATGTAAATAGTGGCAGAAAATGATGAGCGGTTGTTGGTAAATGACATCTGCGTCTTTCTCTATCCTCCTCTTCTTTCTCTCCTGATTGTTTAAATACTGATGAGCCAGATGTAACTGGCAAAGTCCTGACGTGTCCAGGGGGTCTCTGCCTCCCACAACACCCTTCCCCGTTTCTTATTACGGGGACGACATTTAAACAAACACACATTAGTTTAAACGGGGTGCAGTGACCAGACGCCACTGGGTGCAAATAAAATAAACAATAATACCTATGAGGCCCTGCTACAAGTTTAGTATGGAATCTAAGCAAGGTTTTATTCATTAGGCTCCTAATCATCCTAAAAATGTTTTTTTTTTTATGTCAGAACGGTCTGATTTTTAGCCAAATGTAGGTGGAACATTTTGCTCAAATACCATTACTTGTTTTATGAGTTGTGTTATATTTTGTACTTCTTTGCTCAAAAGTAACAATTCATAAGAGAAAAGATTTTCCACTTTTTGATCCTGTGGTAGAATTGCTACTCCAGAGCTGCTCATTCAAGCATGCTACTCAAAGAAGGTATTGACAGTGTCAGACTATCAGCCGTTCTTCAGCTTTTTACAGGAATAGCCACATTTACAAGATGCTTATTTACTCTGTAAAGGATTAAGGATCACTAGTCACTCTGCATTACTCTTGTCTTTGCACTCCACAGAGCCCGTGCTGTCTATAGTAATGCTGTAGCATTTTATCAGAAGACAGGAGTAAGCCACCCCTTTAAAAATAATTGATGTTCCATTAAAGCAAATTATTGGTCAATTTAAAAGCATCAATTTATCTCACATGCACATCTTTGGGAAAGCTTAAGTGTCAGAAACAAATCCTTTCAAACTCCATACAGACAGTAACTGAACTAGGATATCAACCCAGGCTTGTTACTTCTCGTTCCCATTATCTACCCCTTATGACATAAAGTATGTTACAAAACACTCCTTTTATTTCTCTTTTGTGCAGAGCCTTCTTTCTCTGCCTTTCATTGGACACTTTATTCTCCAGTTATTTCACCTATCAGCATACCAAGCTTCAAATTCCGCACAGACTTTACGCCACTCCCCGTGAGTGTCACCTGATGGGTCTCACCGCTGATCCACTTTGTCAGTCCTGTTTACCTGGCACTTTACTTTGCATGTTCTTGCCATTCCGTCTTTTCCTTTTGAACCTGCTTGAGTTACTTGTTATCTTCTTTTTTTCTTTAAAATTTCCATCTGCTCTCTCAAATCTTCCTTCCTTTAGACCTGTCACCACTTTCACATAAAACCCCTTAACATTCTACCATGATACTGTAGTCGTAAAATGAATTTCTTGACTCATCCTGTAAGGCACCCAAGTGTGTTACTGTGGAAAATCGTCCATCCCTTCCTATACACAAATCACGCACTGTGCATGGGGCCCATGATCAGTGGACTGATGTGAGGTAAAGCCTGCTGGGGGATTCAGGAGTTCCTCTGGACAGCCAGTTAGATTGTACTTTTGTATCACTTGCTTTACTTGACTTGTGTCAGAAAATTCCTCCCTCAGCCATAATCTTAACTATAGCATAACCAGAACATCGCATAACATCACTGAAGTATAACGTAAAGCAATAGGGCAGAGGACTGGTGGTCCGCAGTTTGACTCTGTTGGAGTTATAGCTGTTTTATGAATCATCAATTTAACATTGTTCACAATCAGAAGCAGTGAGATTGGCTTCAAGTTGACACCAGTCAGGAGTACAGAAAAAACAAAACAACAAAATGGAAGCGTAACGAAGCAGCTTGTGCTGCACTTTCAGTTGTGTTTAGTTAAGAGGGGTGGAGTGGGGACCGAGGAGATTCTGCTTGGGGCCCCAGTTTGGCTAGGATTAGGGTTATGCACATCACAGATTAACAGTGTTTCCAACAATTTCCACTGAGACTTGGATTTGCTGCATTGAGTCTGTTTTCTGTGCTCTTTTTCATCTTTTTGGAGTGATCTGATTGTGATCCCTTACCTTAATCCTCCTCTCTTCTGCCTGTTGGGTTATCTTAAAATATACTGCTCAAAAGAATTAAAGGAACACTTTTTAATCAGAGTATAGCTTAAAGTCAATGAAACTTATGGGATATTAATCTGGTCAGTTAAGTAGCAGAGGGGGTTGTTAATCAGTTTCAGCTGCTGTGGTGTTAATGAAATTAACAACAGATGCACTAGAGGGGCAACAATGAGATGACCCCCAAAACAGGAATGGTTTAACATGTGGAGGCCACTGACATTTTTCCCTCCTCATCTTTTCTGACTGTTTCTTCACTAGTTTTGCATTTGGCTACAGTCAGTGTCACTACTGGTAGCATGAGGCGATTCCTGGACCCTACAGAGGTTGCACAGGTAGTCCAACTTCTCCAGGATGGCACATCAATACGTGTCATTGCCAGAAGGTTTGCTGTGTCTCCCTGCACAGTCTCAAGGGCATGGAGGAGATTCTAGGAGACAAGCAGTTACTCTAGGAGAGCTGGAGAGGGCCATAGAAGGTCCATAACCCATCAGCAGGACCAGTATCTGCTCCTTTGGGCAAGGAGGAACAGGATGAGCACTGCCAGAGCCCTACAAAATGACCTCCAGTAGGCCACTGGTGTGAATGTCTCTGACCAAACAATCAGAAACAGACTTCATGAGGGTTGCCTGAGGGCCCAAATGTCTACTGCGCCTGTGCTCACTGCACAGCACCGGGAGCTCAATTGGCATTTGCCATAGAATACCAGAATTGGCAGGTCCACCACTGGCGTCCTGTGCTTTTCACAGATGAGAGCAGGTTCACCCTGAGTATATGTGAAAGACGTGAAAGGGTCAGGAGAAGCCGTGGAGAATATTATGCTGCCTGTAACATCGCTTAGCATGACTGGTTTGGTGGTGGGTCAGTGATGATCTTGGAGGCATATCCATGGAGCGACTCACAGACCTCTACAGGCTAGACAACGGCATCTTGACTGCCATTAGGTATCAGGATGAAATCCTTGGACCCATTGTCAGACCCTACGCTGGTGCAGTAGGTCCTGGTTTCCTCCTAATGCACGACAATGCCCGCCTCATGTGGCAAGAGTATGCAGGCAGTACCTGGAGGATGAAGGAATTGAAACAATTGAATGGCCTTCACGATCCCCTGACTTAAACCCAATAGAACATCTGTGGGACATTATGTTTCGGTCCATTAGGCGCCGCCAGGTTGCTCCTCAGAATGTACAAAAGCTCAGGGATGCCCTCATACAGATCTGGGAGGAAATGCCACAAGACACCATCCGTCGTCTCATTAGGAGCATGCCCCGACGTTGTCAAGCATGCATACAAGCTCGTGGGGGCCACACAAGATACTGAAAAGCATTCTGAGTAGCAGAAATTAAGTTTTTGAAAAAATGGACTAGCCTGCCACATCTTCATTTCACTCTGATTTTAGGGTGTCTACACAATTGAGCCCTCTGTAGGCAGAAAACTTTTATTTCCATTAAAAGACTTGGCATCCTTTTGTTCCTAAGACATTGCCCTGTCGTTATTTGTATAGATATCCAACTTCATATTGAGATCTGATGTATCTAATGTGTTTCTTTAAAGTGTTCCTTTAATTTTTCTGAGCAGTGTATTTAACCCTTGGCTATGATTGGAAGAGGGTGAGATAGAATAGTTTCACTCTTATTTTTGTTTATTCTTATGTCTTCTGTTATTTTGATTTTGACATTATAAAAAAAATGATTAAAAAAATTGCAATCAATTTCTGGCCTCACTGGGCCACGTGTTTTGGACCTGCACCAAATTAGCATCATTCTGGACCAAAATGTTTAAATGTCTTTCAGACAGCCTTGGTGTCACAATCCCTCCTAGTCCACTAACAGCTGTGTCAGTGGGTAACTGATGTTATATATTATCTGAAATTGAAAAATTTAAATTTTCACTTAGAAAAAACCTGGCAAGATCTAATCAATAACATTTTAGAATAAGCATTTAAATTGAGGAAGCAGATTCTCTCTCCTCTTTTTGTATTCTATTTATTTTTATTAATTTATCAATTTACTTATTTTTACTAGTTTAACGTTTTAATCTGCTGGCCTAGCTCTCCATCTCATGTGTGGAAGTTGATTTGTTTTGAACCTAGCTTTGTTAAACTTGACTTTGCTTGTATGGAATGTTATTTGATTTTAATAAAAATCAATAAAATGCAAAAGAAAATTCATATGGAAGGGACTGACGTCTCAGGTGTCAATATGCTTCCCCTACCCCCGAAAGTTAGGCTTACATGAGGCATGTCAAACTCACTACCATTGGTGGGCCGCTTCGACTTCCATACGTGCGTCAGCGGGCCGCACTGTAACAAATACTATTATACAAAGTTATTGTAGCTTTCTTTCCAATACTAAAAACTTTAAAAAATGTAACACTTAAAGTTTAAAGAAAATCAGTTTATTTCCATACAATCTCCATACAACAGCGTACAATTAGAGTCTTATCCTCTTAGCTAGGTACTTATATAGGAGTCTAACAGTGTGAGATTTATTTCTTTTGTCCCGACACTTGGCATCTGTTGTTAGTAACCAGTTTGTCAATATCAGGCTTGAAATCTTGTGCAGCTGCAACTTTTATGAGGGATGAAAGGTGCTCGGCAGTAAGTCTTGAGTGATGTGGGCTTTTGGTAGCTTTCATTAACGAAAACAATTGCTCACAAAGGTAAGTGCTTCTGAAAATAGACAGTACTCTCAATCTCAACTTATGGATCACCACATACGACGGTGGCAGGTAAGCATACAAGCCTGGCACACCAACTTCATTTTATTTTGCCTTCAGAATAGAATCTGACTGCAGTTCAATCAACTCCATTTGGATATTCTCAGGCGCATTCTCAACGTTGTAAGAGTATGGTGACGTAAACAGCGCAAAGTCCTGTTCGTGTGAACTGAAATCATGAACACGGTCACTGAATTCATTGCTCAGTACTACATGTTGGAAAACAAATCCTCCAAAAATCTAATTTAACTTAGTTTACTTCAAAGTTTATATTGTAAATTACAGTGGAACCTTGGTTTGCGAGAATAATTCGTTCCAGAAACGTGTTCGCAATCCAAAGCACTGGTATATCAAAGCCAATTTCCCCATAAGAAATAACAGAAACTCAGATGATTCGTTCCACAACCCAAAACTATTCATATAAAAATAATTAATCTATACTAATAAAAGGCAAAGCCCTCACTCACTCACTCACTCACTCACTCACTCACTCACTCACTGACTCATCACTAATTCTCCAACTTCCCGTGTGGGTGGAAGGCTGAAATTTGGCAGGTTCATTCCTTACAGCTTCCTTACAAAAGTTGGGCAGGTTTTATATCGAAATTCTATGCGTAATGGTCATAACTGGAAGCAGTTTTTCTCCATTTACTGTAATGGAGATGAGCTTCAACGCCGGGGGCGGAGTTTCGTGTGACATCATCACGCCTCCCACGTAATCACGCAGTACATAGAAAACCAGGAAGAGCTCAAAAAAGCGCTTAAGAAAACATGCATTATATAATTGAGAAGGCAGCTAAACAATAAGAAGCGAAGCGAAAGTGACATATACAACCATGTTCATGAGTTCTGCTACTGAAACAAAGCACGATGTAAACCTACACTTTAAATTAAGTTCATAGACAGGCTGCGCTGGCGTTTGTAATTTAGTGCCTGCCCATATAAGACCGACCGTCAGCGGCAATCCAATAGCAAACTGCCACGGGTAAATATTCACGGGTGAAGGACTGTGTTTATGGAGAGGAAGATGAGATGGTCAGGGTGGTGTTTGACACAAACTCAGCGAAACTGCGAGAGAAAGTTTTAAGTGCCAGGACTAAGGTAACATTAAATACGGCCATGGACATAGCAGGAGATGGCACCAGCACAGCTGGGAACCTTCGATGCAAGTACACCGAGTGGCTCACGTGAACTGACGCAGTGCACAGATAAAAGGCAACAGTTCCAAAGAGCGCTGAACAAAAACCGAATTACACAATTGAAAAGGCAGCAAAAATATGAAGCGTCTGATAAGCATATTCATAAATCCAGCTACTGCGGAAACAAAGCACACGGTGGAAAAAGTCAATGTCCCGCTAAAGGAAGACAGTGTAAAAACCCGTGCATGCAGTGTGTCAGGTCTCAGATAAAGAAGAAGACGAGCTGTTTATTGATGCAGTGAGAAACGAATCGATGAATGAAACCTGTCATCTTTACAACGATTGACAAACACGGAATGTAACTTGAACACAACACATCCTACAAATACGAACCTGATTGAAAGAAATAATGATAATCAAATCCTTGATGACAGCAACACTCAGTAACACTCACAAAACAAATACTGTATATTGACAGTCATGTTACGCTATTTTTAAAATGTTCCCTTTTCTTTTCTACCTTTTTAACACACTACTTCTCCGCTGATACGCTGGTATATATATATATATGTATATATATATATATCCCGCTCTACATACTCGAATAATGGATACTTTATTCGCCATCAATGATTGTTTTGGTAAAGCCATACTCAGTGTATTCATTAGATGAACGGTAAAAAAGTAAGAGCGAGGGAGGATGACTTATTGAGGCATGCAGGCTGTAGTGAGCGTCAACTCTATCTGAATTGCGCGATCACATTTGAAAAACATATCTTTTCAAGTTCTATTTAGTCCATATGTGTCAAACTCAAGGGTCATGGCCACATCCGCCCGGCGTAATTATATCCGGCCTGCGACATCATTTTATATACTGTATTATTGTTATTAAAGCCCGGGTATATGAAGCGCTGGTAACACAATAAACTATAGATCCCATAATGCAGCGCTTCAGCTGCCTTGCATCAGGGTAACCTGAATGCAATTCAGAAGATACAGAAAACAGCATAATAAGAATCTGACACTTCAGCGGACGTTTTAACCCGTACACAATCACAAAGTGATTTCAAGTGAAGCTGCTTTTATGGGAGACACAAATGCACCAAGTGCACCTTGCCCCACTTTCCCTGTTGCCAAGTAATGTTAAACCAAGTCGCACTACGGTGTTCCCAAATACGCACTTTGCTGATAAACTGAGCGCACTGCGCACTGAGTTTGCACGGCGCTTTGGTGACTTTGAAGAGCACAAAAAGTCTGTCTACATGCGGCTCAACCTTGTGCATGTTTGGTAGCACATATCTGTGTGAGAAGCTCTTCTCAGTGATAAAGACTAACAAAACAGCACACAGGAGTCGCCTCACTGATGAGCACCTGCAATCCATCCTGAGAATCTCCACAACACAGAACCTCACACCAAACAGAAACGAACCTGTGGCCAAAAAAAGATGCCAGACGACCAGCTCTAAAATGACATATGAGCAAAGACAACTGAATGATTTGATTTGTTATTGCACGTAAGAGCAGGAGTCAACCGTTTTAACAAACAGCGTATTGCACTGATACGAAATAGCTGTGTGTGTATATATGTAGATATGTATGTATATGTATATATATGTTTATATATGTGTGTGTGTGTATATATGTAGATATATATGTGTATATGTATAGATATGTATATATATATATATGTTTATGTGTGTGTGTGTATATATATATATATATAACAACAACACTCATCACTCACAACAGTGACAAAACAATTACATTGACAATCAGGTTACGTTATTTTCAAAATGTTTCCTTTTCTTTTCATTGCTTCTTTAACACACTACTTCTCCGCTGCGAAGCGCGGGTATTTTGCTAGTACAAAATATAAAGCAAAAATACATAAAACAAATGAACCTGCACTTTATCTTTGAAAAGAATCATGGCTGGTGTGAGTGAGTTTCTAAACTCTTGTGGGATTCCACCCAAAGGAACGACATGCGGAAGAGCATCCCGAAGCAATCGCATTTTCCCAGTGCTGTAGCAGTTCGCCGTAAAAGCGAATCCGAAAAGATCACAGACATGCTATAAGCGCCTGCAGTCGATGGGTGGTACAAGGAATAAGGAACATTATAAATGCGTAGGGCACAGTATTACTTGGCTACTAACCTGGGTATGACCCTGCCTGACTGCTGTATCTGTGTATAGGAGAGTGGCAGATCCCGCTACAATAAATAACTGTGCTGTTCCTGTTTCAAGCTGAATAAAGCTGGTGTCCCTAAAGTACTGAGGCTCAGCTTCGTATTTTGGGGTGCAGGACGGGGACTCGCACGTCACCGCACACACACACATGTGGTCACAATGCTGTAGTAAACAGTATACGCTCGTACGGATGTTGAGTGTATATGAGTGAGGCACGCCGACCGACGATTACCCACAATCCCGCAGCGAGAGAAAGAAGAACCATCAGTTCAGTTGTAGTCACGTGATGCTCGGCAGACAAAGCAAATACTGACTACTCATATTGCAAGACCTTGCTCGTTTATCAAGTCAAAATTTATAAAAAATTTTAGCTCGTCTTGCAAAACACTCGTAAACTAAGTTACTCGCAATCCAAGGTTCCACTGTAAGCCAATATGCAAAAAGCCACCTGACCTATACTAATTTTACAAACTCAAAATCACAAAAATTTGTTAATAAACAACTCACCAACTTCTTGCATCCACTTCAGATCTTCAGCTGTAGTCTACATTAACTGTTCGTTACAATACTAGCACAAAATTACATAAAACCAGAGCAAAAAAAAGGTGAAAATATGCAAGCTATTCCTACTCGTGATGGTCAGTTCTGCCCAGTGGCCAGTCTCAGCAGCCCGGCCAGTAGTGTAGCCTGCCAGGCTGCTGCAGCCTAGCACTTCAGTTGCGAAGTTGCGGCTCATTAACTTTGGTCAAGGCTCTTGGGGGGTGGAGGGACAGTGTCATGCCTATGGTATCAAGGAGCTGACGCTGCAGCTGCAACTATACTAGCAGATGACATTTCCGGTACCGTAATGCCATGGGAAAACGCGCTTTTGTCAGAAGGCAGAAGTAAGAAAAGTCAATAAGCAACGCCGATGATGCAGAATAATTCAATCACAAACGATAGTAATCATTTTGTACAAGTTTAGTGCTAACTAGGATTTGTCATGCGGATTTCTGTTGCGGGCCACATGCTGCCTGTGGCTCGCGTGTTTGACATGCCTGGCTTACACTGTCAATCCATCCATTTTCTGAATCCACTTTTCTCATTAGCAGGATGCTAAAGTTTACCACATAGAATAAATCCACACAGCTGCTCTTTCATTCAGGTCAAGTCCGCTGTCAGCTGCACTCAGCACATGTCTCTTCAAAGCCTGAGAACTTTGTAACTCTCGAGTTATAAACATTAGTGAGCAGATTTATTGAAGAGATAGGAATGACTCATCGTAGATGTGAAAATAAAACATTTGTTTATTATTAACCCCACTTCAGCAAATTCATAGATGCTGCTTTTTACTTATTTAACATTTCAGATTTAAAATACAACTGAATTTATACAGTTTCAATTAAAATGTTTATGATTAAGTGGATCCTTTAGAGGTGGCTTTGCTAAGTTTTAAACCTGCAGTTTGAACACCACACAGAGCAAGAACATTAGGAAATCCTGATGCCTCCTACAACAGCAAGATAACTCTGTTTTTAACACTGAACATCTCTAAAAATGTTGTATTTCCTGCCAGTCTGTGGCAAAGCAAAGCAGAAAGAGTGAGTCAGAGCAGCGGCAAACAAACAAACTCGGAAACTGTTGGACGTTGAGCTCCCCACCAGACCGTAGACTGTCTGTATTTGAATGAACCCTATGCATTCCACAATTCAGCAATAATGGCTGAAAGAAGTTCCAAAAAATGTTGTTTTGAATGAATACTGAGATGACGGTTTATGCGTTGTGAAATTTTCTTGACATTAGCAAAAGCAGATATTATCAAGACGGTCCATCCCACACTTACAGCAAGTGTGCTCTGCAGGTTTAGGACTTGTTTTAAAAGAATCAGTGCCGGTGCAAGTTGATGAAAATGTGAATGATTCATTACACTGTACTACAAAAAAAATGAAAAAAACAAATTTGAATTATTTTTCATCTCACCAATAGCACCCTCAGACATACAGTTTGTGACGTGTTATTTTGATCAGTCACAGACACATTACTATTTTGTGACTGTTATAAAAAAAATAGCAATACACAGAGTTATAAGCATTCAAGGAAGTAACACAGAGTTACTGCATCTGTTCTAATTTCAGGAGTTGACTGTAAAAATAGACGCATACTTTTTAAAACTTTATCAGGATGTGCAATGAAAAACTGCAGAGATGTACAAGAAGACATCAAAGATGAATTCCTTCAAGCCTAACCAAGTCAGTAAAGGAGGACTGACAGGGCATTATAATACCATTACAATTAATTGAAAGTTTTGCATAAAAAACGACAGATTGTCGGGGTAAAGGTATGATTCTCAGCGACTCAGTTTTTAAACAGTTTTTGTACTTTTTTTTCCTTAAAGTTTTGGATCTTGCAGTCTCTAGTTTCCTTTTAATTTTTGCCTCATTTTGTTTTGATAATTGTTTAATTCTGTCACATTTCATTATATTTTCTATAACATCTTCATTATATTACTTTGTCTTTTTGCTTTTTTCCACCCTGCAATTTTGAGATCTAGCTGCCAGAGTGCTTTGTCTGCTCTTAAGATTTGACACGTGACGTCATCGACATGACAATATTTATCCTCATCCAAGTTTGTGGATAAAGCACAAACCTTTATGAGTGCTTCTCTTAAGATTCTTAACTTTAAAGACTTTTTGGCTAGGGTCTCCAGATTTTGATATTTTATTGAGTGTTGGGTTTCAGTGTGATAGGATGGCTGATTGACATTTTAACAGACAGGACTCAGAGAGTGAAAGTCAGTGGTTCTTTCTGGTTTGCTATCTTTATCCACAGAGTATTTTGTCAGACAGAACTCACCCACCACATTCTTAATATTAGTTATTGCCATGAGGTTAGAGGTTCAAGATTCCAAAAATAAAAGCAGCTGGTTCAAACACAAAGCCTTAACCACTATGCCACAATGTCCTATATGCTTTCACATATGCATGTCAATGGATCAGCCTCAGGGCTCTTCTGAGGTATGTACTACTACCCCAGGCCCAGGGGTTGCTGGTGTGGCGCTACCCTTATCCTCTTTTATTCCCTCCACAATTGACCCCACCCCTTCTGGTCCCTCCACTGCATATCCCATAGTTACCAGAAGGAGGTGTCACTCATTCTGACAATGCATCACAGGACGGAGCTCCTTCACACCATGATTATAAGAGGCTTTGTTAACCAAGAAAGATTTCTGAGTCAAGGACCCTGATTTCATTTGTTTTGGTGCCATTGGGCACAATTTTGCTTGATCATTTGTTTTAGTTAAACTGGGGATGACCGGGTTGGCATCCATATATTTCACCTTGTGGGCCTGTAGTTTCATCCTTCAACCACAATGATTAAAATATTTGCAGATCCCCATTTGACTGCTTCATTAATACCTTGTGTCCTGTTTTTGGATTATGAAAATCTGTATAGTCTACAAAGGTCACTCCAACCCTCCTAAGCCACCACTAATTCCAAATACTTCAAGTTGGAAACCATTTTTGTTCTACGAGGACACCATTACACACAGATGTTGGTTACTTTCCATATGTACTAACAGCAATAAAGCTTAGCCTGACACTAAACATTAAAGAGAATTAATAGTTTTGTACAAATTGCATTTTGACATCTAAATTGTATTTATGATTTTTTAATACTGTATATTAATATAATGCAGTAATCCCTCGCTATATCGCGCTTCGACTTTCGCGGCTTCACTCTATTGCGGATTTTATATGTAAGCATATCTAAATATATAACGCAGATTTTTCGCTGCTTCGTGGGTTCTGCGGACAATGGGTCTTTTTACTTCCTGTACATGCTTCCACAGTTGGTTTGTCCAGTTGATTTCATACAAGGGACGCTATTGGCAGATGGCTGAGAAGCTAACCAATCAGAGCATGCAGTTAAGTTCCTGTGTGCTGAATGGCTCAGCGACGGAGCGCTGAATTCAATTCCGCGGCGTTAACCAGGAAGTCTCATCTCGCTCATTCAGCGTCAACGTGTTTCGCTGTGTAAAGAGTTAACTTTTGTGCTCTTTTATGTTTATCTTTGTGCGTAGCCAAGCCCTTCATTATGGCTCTAAAACGATCTGTTCTTGCTACTGCTTCAGGGGCCGTGCCCAAGCGCCAACGGAAGATGTTAATAATTGCTGAAAAGATAAACGTTTTGGATATTTTGAAGGAAAGGAAAAGCTACACCGCTGTAGGATGCCATTATGGCATCAATGAGGCTACGATTCTTTTTATTTAAAAAGTAGGAAAGGAATATAAGATCTACAGCCGCAGTGTCCTTTTTACCAGGGTGCAAAATGAGTTGTAAGTGGATGTAATAAGGCAGTAGTCTGGATGGAATCTGCTTTAGGGATTTAGATTGAAGTCTGCTGGAAGAAGAACAACGGCGGTGCTATACAGTTGCCTGAAAAGGCTCCTTTAGAAGAGCTGTAACGCACTCCTTTGTTGTGCAGTAAAATTAAACTCATTGTTATCGGACAAGTCATCGTGTTATTGTTGGTGAGTAACCATAATTAATTTTCTACTTACAGTACTTAGTACATGTACGTACGTTTAGTGTCACTGTACACACATTTACTGTATACTGTTTTTCTTGCATTGTACGTATTTATTGCTGGCGGCCTGTCTATCGTAATGGCTGTAACATATGTGATATCAGAGACACACGATATCTTAAAAATAATATTTAGGTTTCACTGTATATAAACAGTGTGTTTACATACATAATTTCAATGAATCTTATCTAATATCTAAGAGAATACAAAGGGCTTATGCTGTATAACTGTGCGGGGAATATTTATAAACAGTGTGGGAGAGTTTATAAGGGCTTAAAATATATAAAAATAACCATAGAAACATATGGTTTCAACTTCACGGATTTTCACCTATTCCGGGGGGTTCTGGAACGCAACCCCCGCGATCGAGGAGGGATTACTGCAGATATATTCCTTTATATTGAACAACTACACGTTATTGTATTACATTGCATTATATCTCTCTCTTATAATAAAAAAATCTTGGTTCAAAACGTGTCTTCTTGGAAAGACACGTTGATATCCCGCAAAATTAGACTTTACAACCTTGGAAGCAAGACCCATGAGACGGTGACTTTTGCACGTCACGCCTTACTTACAAACAATTTAAAACAAGATCAAGGACATCTAACCTCTCAGTTGTTGGAATGCTTTTGGCAGACACACTTCATGTGCTCTCAGTTCTTAAAAAATGTATACGTTCTAGATGGAACGTCAACAACTAAGCAAAGTAGAAAGAGCAGTGCATCGAAAAGAGGCACAAAAGCGTTGGAGAGAAAAGAAGGCAAAAAATGCATAGGAGAACAATGATAATCTATGTGGAAATTCAGAAAATAAGGAAAGTAATAATCAGCCCGGATTAAGTGGAATTGAAAACCTCATAGGGCCAATCGGAGTCAGAAATAAAAGACGTCTTAAAGACGTTCAAAAACGTTGGTACGATACACATGTAGAGCAGGTTAGAGATTATAAAAGCAGGAAAGTATCAATAAAAAGATAATAAAGATTGCATTAGCACAAACAAATGGAAATTATCACTCAGTGAAATAACGGAACAGCAAAAAACGATCGAATATATGGACATAGGTGATATGTCTGAAGTATGTAGATATTGTAAGGCGTTAAAGTTTAAGTCGGAGACTTGTAGATCGTCTAATTCATGTTGCCATCAGGGAAAAGCATTTCCCAATGAAGAGGCACATCCACGAGAATGAAAAGATTTGTTGTGTGGTGAAAGTGAAATTCACAAACACTACAGGCAAAATATCCAAGTCTACAATAATCTTTTTGCGTTTGAATCATTCAAAGCACAAAACGTAGATTTACACAATAATGGATCATACGCTATGAGAATCTGTGGTCCTGCAACAAGTAAAGCTACGACAAGTTTAATTTTGAAGAAACCACAATTCAGTTATGTGTATATTAATGATAATGGAGAAGCGTGCAACACAGAATTGAAACAGTTAAACAATTGGACGTATTAGAAATTATGCAGGCAATCCCTACATCCAAAATTATCATGTAACAGGCAGTTACATGTTGCGTTATCACGATGTAAGACCAAACACGGAATCAAAATTCAATGTGATCTTGAAGAAAAGTTAGTTCCAAATATTGTTTTTACAGTAAAAGTGAACATAATGCATATGTAACAATTCCCATAAAAAAATCTCTTTAAATTGTATTTCCGGAAAAACAAACCCAGGGGTTGGCGAAGCTAAGAAAACAGGAGGCGGAACCCCTAGTTATTTTATAATATGGTTGTTTATTTCACTAAATCATATTCTAAGGACACATAAGTATAGTTTATGAATAAAGTTATTCTGAAAGATGGCACAAACATATAACACACAATCATAATCATATCATTTATGCTGTGGCAGGAGATGACTTTGTTCTCTTCAGTTCAGCCCCAGTTAAAGGGTTACTGAAGTGCCAAATTTAAGGAAGTTATTTGGTAAAAAATGACAGGACAAGAAATTCCAAAAATTACATCTCACCTGAGCAGGAAAAGAACATTAGTAATAATGAAACTGATATATGGAAAGTACTACACCTTTTGTTAGCACTGATGGTTTGCTACTTTGTTATGAATATGTATTTTTTCAAAAGTTTTAAGAAATGTACATAAATTGATGGGGATTTCCAGGAAAAGGTGCATTACCTTTTTGATTGAACATTAGAATAATGCAACAATCTAAAGATTTATTTGAAATCAAAAGTAAAGTGTACATTATTCTTTTTAATTGATGTTTAATAGTAACAATGCAAGTCAGTGCAGATAAATGAACAGAGTCTTTGAAAGAGAACTCAGACACGGGTTCAAGGGTTGGACCGCCAACTCAGGATACCTGCCTATTTTAGTACTTAAGTAACAGAGCAAAACTTAAACATTCGGCTGTAACTGTGACAAAGTTGAGATTGTCTTTCAATTCTGATGAGCTCTGTATCGTTCGGTCAATGGTCCTTAAGTGACAGCCACTTCTTTCGCATGGCTAGAATAAATGAGTGCTCATCTGGAAGGAACACAGCTATCAGAACAGGGTGGAATTCATGTTAGGCTTCATCTGCTTCTGTCCAATGCTTGCTGGGATAGGCTGCAACGTCTTTGTGACCCTGCTTTACATAAACAGGTTTAGAAAATGAATGGATATACTGTACTATATATATATATATATATATATATAATTTGTTCTTGCTGTTATCAGAATACATCATAAAAAAAGGGAAGCAGTTCAAGGCGATGGAGACAGAGCACCACTTCTGTTCCTGTGAAGAGAGAAATAAGGAGAGTGAAACTGAAACAATAAAAGTTCCTTAAACAATAAGATGCACATGAGGGGGATGTGGGACAGATGGGATACCAAATTGAATCTTATTTATGATGAAGTTTTTTTTTCCACTTTTCCTATCCAAAACAAGAATGCTAATTTTTGTGGTCTAATTTCTACTCCCCAATACTAGTCATTTATTTGAGTGACATACAAAATTTTTCTCAATTTAATACATTTATAGTCCATTAATGTGTAGGAGATTATACTGAAAAATTAAACTTTGTGTTTTCTTAAATAGGTTAGGCCAGGGGTACTCTGCTCCAGTCCTGGAGGTCTGCATAGACCAACCAGTTTTGTAATTAGGTGCCAGACATAGCAGATAATGAAACATGGTGTTTAATTACAGTATATGGCTTTCTATTGCTTTCATTCTTCCAAGACAAATCTTTATCAAACTGTAGATTTTTGATTTTCTGGGAATGTAGCAGATCTACATATTATGTTTATTCTGTCTGTTTCTTCAGGCTTGTCTCCTTGAAAATATATGTTCTGTTCAAAAAATAATTGGACAGTACTACTTTAAGAGGATAGGAGGGGTCAAACTGTGCCTGTGGGTACGTGCGTGAAGCTCTTTGTTGTGATGTAATGGAATGTGCTCTTTTTAGAAGAGGAAGTGTGCTTTTGGGGAAAAAAGAGAAGGGACCTGGAGAGTAATGCTGCATTCCATTTATCTCAGAAGTTAGACATCACGCCATACCACAGGTCTGGGGATCCACCCGTATACAGGTTGGTTAGGTAGGTCTTTACAGTCATGAGATCAAAACAGTACTTAGGAAAAAGGAAAGATGACTACCATATATGGCTGGTAGATGGGAAGTGATGTAATGGGATGGTGGAATTCTGATAAGCGAAATGACATCAGGTGGAGGTGGGCCCTACGGTCCGGAACAGGAAGTGATGTCGCTGTCTTCTGAGCACTGGAAGTGGCTTTAGTATGAGGGTTTGTCGGCTGGTCTGTAGGGAATGAGGAAAAAGACTGAGAGGGCAGTACCAATCCCTGGTCTGGCAGGTACAGGTATTCAAACACATAAACTGTCTCCCAAGCATAAGTGTATGGAAATTATATATGTTAATATATATATATATAGTGGTATTATATGGCCGGCCAATACCCCCAGGCTGCCAGATGGAGCCCTCCCTGCAGCATGGAGGTGCCCCGAATTCCAGCAGGGAATCATGGACAATGGAGTATTTATTCACAGCCCTACTGGATACCATGAGGGATGCCAGAGGATGCTGCAGGGAGGCTCAAGGAATATTTTCCCTACAGCCCGCAAATACATCCCAGTCACGGGACAGAAGAAATGATGTACTTCCAGGTTGAAGAAAAAGGAGTTTTCATCCGACCCGGAAGTGTTGCAAGGTCACATGGACAGAGAGAGAAGCACTTCTGGGTCAAAGACTTTAAAAAGGACTGTGGGAGATCCCAGCATTGAGCTGAGTTGGGAGGAAGGGTGACAACGCATCTGGGAGTGAAGGATTTGATTATTGATTGTGTATTTGATTAGTGTATTGTTTATGTATATAGTGGAGTGGAGGGTGCTTTGTGCACATTATTGTAAAAATAAAATTAATTCGGACTTTTATCTGGTGTCTGACGTCTCGTCTGAGGGTTCAAGGGGACGACAGCGCCCCCTATCTGTCACTATATATATATATATATATATAATATAAACATACATATACATACAGGTAAAATTCCGTTACAACAAATATCTTTACAACAAAATTTTCATTACAACTAAATATTTTCATGGTCCTGACAGTTTCCCCATATGACACAAGTCTATGGAAAAAGAAGAAAAATCTCAGGTTGCAAATGTATGTGAACTGCTGCATTTGAAGATGTCGAAAAAGTTGTTTTTATGTGGTTCAGTGATGCTCTTTCAAGAAACATTCCTATTAATGTGGCACTCATTCAAGAAAATGGGAGGTTTTTAAACTCTCTTGGGACCTCCCCCATTGGGACGACATGCCGAAGACTGTCCCAAAGTTGATCTCAGCGTCTGTGATAAACTGTTTATCTATTGCCAGCGCAAAATAAGGCTCACAGCTCTGCTGCGCTTGCTGAAGCAAACAGAAGATATCTCGATGGGTGATGCAAGGAACATTGTAAATGCAGGGAACAGTATTGACTGCTGTGTTTATGTATAGAAGAGTGGTAGATCACACTACAATAAATAACCCTGCTGTTCTTGTTTCAAACTGAATAAAGCTGGTTTGGCTAAAGTACTGAGACTCAGCCTCGTGTTTTGGGGTGCAAGACAGGGACTTATAGTGCGACCCCAATCTTGTAGGTTTCACTTCTGTTGCGCTTCACTGCAGCACTGTGAGCCTGCTGTTGCCCTGCAATTGATAAACAATCTTCCACAGATGCGGCAATGGAGCTTCGGGATGCACTTCAGCATGTTGTTCCTGTTGGGTAGGGAGTGGGGAGGCGGTTTCAAAAGAGTTCAGAAACCTCACAATATGAAGAAGAAATAATGGTTTGGCTTCTGATTGATAACTGTGCTGCCCACAACATACTTCTACATTTAGATAATGTTCGTGTTGAATTCCTCCCATCCAATTTCACACTAGTGCTTCAGCCTTTGGATTTGGGCATCATTCACACCCGGAAAGTGTATTATCACAAGGAAATGTTAAGAAAAATTCTCGTCAACATAACTTGTAGACAGGAGGAATTATTGACAAAAAAACACAATTTTTAGCACAAACACTACGAATAGAAAACTTTGAACACGGTAATAAATCAGGCAAGTTTTTAGCCAACCAGTTAAAAATAAACAAAGAGAAAACTGCCATATCTGCTGTTAAAGACTCAACTGGGAATATAGTATATGACCCTGAAAGAATAAACAACACTTTCAGAGATTTTTACAAAACCTTGTACTCACCACAGATTAACCCATCAGATAATGAGATCAATGAGTTTCTAGACAGGATAATACTTCCTAAATTATCAGATAGCCAAGCTACAGTCCTGGACTCGCCATTAACATCAGATGAGCTTCAGGAAGCTCTTAACTCCATGCCTAATAGGAAGGCTCCAGGTCCAGATGTGTTTCCAGCAGAGTTCTACAAAGAATTCTAGATCATTCTGGTTCCAACATTCTTCAGAATGATGTGTGAAATACAAGAAAATGGTAGACTACAGCCAAACATGAATTCAGCCAACATTAGTCTCCTGTTAAAACCAGGCAAAGATCCTATATTTCCTACCAGCTATCGCCCAATTTCTCTTATTAATGTTGACCTGAAAATAATTTGTAAAGCCCTTGCAAAAAGATTAGAGAAGGTAACCCCTTTCATAATACATCCAGACCAAACTGGTTTCATTAAGGGGAGACATTCATCCACAAATTCACGTAGATTACTCAACTTAATAGACTTTTCTTATAGCAGAAACATGGAAACCAGTATATTATCTCGATGCAGAAAAGGCTTTTGATAGAGTTAACTGGAAGTTCTTATTTGCAACTTTACATAAATTTGGTTTTGGAAACTTCTTCATAAACTGGTTAAAAATTTTATACAGTTCACCAACAGCATGCGTCAGGACAAATGACCAAACATCAGATAGCTTCTGTCTTCAGAGGGGGACCAGGCAGGGATGCCCTCTCTCCCCCTCGCTATTTGCTATCTTTATTGAACCACTAGCAGCAGCAATCAGGCAAACTACAGTTATTAAAGGCATAAAGTGTAAGAACATAGAACATAAAATCAGTCTTTATGCAGATGACGTGTTACTTTATCTTCAGAATTCTCAATCCTCTCTCTCCCAGGCAATTGAACTAATAAACTCCTTTTCAAGAGTTTCAGATTATTCAATAAACTGGTTAAAATCCACAGTTCTTCCAATTAATTTCTCTTTTGTCAATTCCCTTAATACACAATTGGAATCAGGGAATATTACATACCTGGGCATTCATGTGTCTCCCAGGCTGGCAGATCTAACTAAACTAAACTACATCCCACTATTAAAGAAAGTGGAAGATGATCTTGCTAGATGGAAATCCTTACCGATATCACTTATGGGGAGGGTTGCCACAATTAAAATGATGGTTTTACCAAGAATCAATTACTTATTTTCTATGATCCCAAACAAGCCATCATCTGATTGGTTTAGATCCCTGGACTCCTCCATCACTAAATTCCTTTGGAAGGATAAACCTCCACGAATTAGCTTAAAAACACTACAGAAGACCAAAGATAGAGGAGGGTTGGATCTACCCAACTTCTATCATTATTTCTTAACCAACAGGCTCCAATATATACCAAGATGGTTGCAACATAACCCGCTGGATGAGTCCTGGTTAGATGTAGAACAGACACTTTGCAATACTATAGAGCTTTCGGACCTACCGTTTATTAGCTCAAAAATAAGAAAGCATGAAAGCTTTAAAAGTATTAATATCAGTACCTCACTGACAGCATGGTGGGAATATCTAAAAATGACGGAGTCTTCACTAATTCCATGCAGACGCACACCCATCTGGAATAATCCTGACATATTGCAAAACAATAAAATGATGAACCTCCCATACTGGAAAAGTAAAGGAATTCTATACATGGAACACATAGTTGAAGGATTGGATTTCATTCCATTTAACAGAATAGTCTCCCAATTTGGGATAGACAAGAATAGATTTTAGAATATCTCCAAATTAAATCAGTAGTTAAAGAAAAATTTAAGCTTAAAGTAGAATTACAAACACCATCAAGGGTATTAGACTTCTGTAATCTCAAACACCCCAAATTACTGTCTAAAGTATATAAAACATTGACCAAAATAGATGATACAATAGCAATTCCTATAGGCAAATGGGAGGAGGATCTATTAGTTAGCTTTGATCAGACTTTCTGGTCCCAAACCTGTTTAAAAACTTTTAAAACGATCAGAAACCCCAATTTACAACTAATTCAATACAAAATTCTACACAGAGTACACTATACAGGTCATCGGATGTTCAGGATGGGATTTGTGCCATCTGACACCTGCACACACTGCACAGACAACATTCCTGACAGTTATATCCACGCACTGTGGTCATGTCCACCTGTTCAGGGATTCTGGTATAGAGTATGTGAAGACCTGTCAAAGTGTCTGAAATGTGATATCCCAACTTCCCCCTCATTTTGCTTGCTGGGGAACCTAGAGGATGTCCCGATTGAAACAAATTTGGTTCACGTGGTTCTCACTGCCATATGCATCGCTAAGAAAACTATCCTCATAAACTGGAAAAACAAAGATAATCTTTGCATTAACCAGTATAGAAATCTTTTATTGGATCATATTACACTTGAGACAGCCTCTGCCTCCACTTCAAATCAATCTCTCTGGGCTCCTTTGATCGGTTCCATCACATAGCGATGATGGAGGGTCATTGATATGGTCCTGCGGGATGCTGTGGTTGATGTGGTGGAGAGTCTGAGCTTGGAGTATCTGGAGGATCCCTGGGGTGGGTTCACTAGGGGGGTCTTGGGCTGGGGGGCTGCTGCCCGACTCTGGTGGTGCTTGGGTTGCCTCGGGGGGTGGGCTTCTGGTGGTTGTGTGTGGGGCCTTAGGGGGTCTTGACGGTGGCTGCGGGTCGCTGCCTAGTGGCTGCAATGCCCCTGGGTTGGTCTGGGTGTGGGCCTGGTGGCTTAGGGTTGGGGCGGCCGTCCCGGATGGGGATATGGGTGGGGCCTTGGGGATTGGGTCCTGGCATGTACGCTGCCGGGAAGAGGGCGAACGCGGCAGTTCCACCATGGGGAGGGGGATGTCCGGGAGGGGGAGGATCCAGCTTTATCCTGGGTGTCTTATGTCTTACTTAATCTGAATGTTGAGTAAATGTGGGGATGGGAGTAAATATTCTGCTGGGGTGGTGTGGGTTGGTGGCCTCAGACTCCGTGGGGCTCTGTGATGCTGCTGCTTCGGGCCATGGCTAGATAGGCTGGGGCCTCCGTGCCCCGGGTGGATTTTGGGAACGGAGGTGCCTATTGGGGCCAGTAGGGGAGCTGGCTCCCTGGAGGGCTCAGGCCCCTCAGCCGTTCCTCCCCATCCTCAGACATTTCCCTCCTCCTGCTCCTTCACATCATCACACAAACATGCACATAGGGCCTTGGGGTGTGGGTAAGTCAGGGGTGCGGTATGGATCCCATTTCCGCAGTCCTGTGGCAGCCTACACCCCAATTTTATTTGCACATTAAACACTTCCACAAAAACATTCCACACAAATGCACACTTAGGGCCTTGGGAGTGGGCACACTCAACGGCATCCGGTGGGGGGAAATTTCAGCCTCACTCCGAGTGCGGTGTCCACTTCCAATTTTAAACTGCACCTAGTCACGGAGAGTTTTGGGGGAGGTGGGGCTGTGTGTTGGCATCAGCTGGTGTAGGCCACATGGTGCCGGCACTGCCCGCCCCAACCACAAAATGCACCTTATCAGCACACACCAACACTACATTAGAGCAGGCGGAGGGAGACTAGAGGTCTTATTACACCTCTGTTCTCAGTTAGCTGCCGGGGCTGGAGGCTAGGAGTGGGAGCTGGCCGTCTGCCTGTGGTCTGGAGTGGTGGGTTGCTTTGCTCTCGTTGGATGGGGTGCCTGCTCACTATTACCCCTGGAACGGGCTAACTCTGGCGTCCAGGAATGGCTGTACCTCAGGTACGCAGCACCGGGACCAGAGTTAGGTAGGGTGTGTGGGGAGTGTGAATGGGTGTCTGGCGTACATCCTTGTAAGTCTTGGGTTGTATGTGTATGTGAGAGCATGAGGGAGGGAGTGTATGACTGTGTTTGTGTGTGACTGTATATGTCAGGTGGGGTTTTGGACTCCTCCCCTCTCCTGGGACATCTGGCACTACTACAACATCTTTGCCTACCCTCCCCTGCCTTAAGCATCTGTCTGGTCGCTCCCGGTGGCTGCCTGGTGGGATCTGGTTCCCTGGGCTCTGTTGGATCCTCGGCGGGTGGGTCGCCCTGGGTCCCGGGCTGCTGGGTTCCGGGCCCGGCCGACTGGGAGGCGGCTGCGGGCGGCCTGAGGGCTTGCCGTTGATATCTCCCGGGACTCTGCCGGCTGCTGGTTGTGACCCCCGGGGGATCCTCTGCGCCTCTCGAGTGGGGGTTGGGGCTTCTCTGGTGACGGCCTCCCTGGGGTCTCCAGCTCTGGGGTGACCTCTGGATCTCTGGGCTTGGAACTCCCTCCATCTTCCGCGACGTTTTGGGGGCAGGTCTGTGGCCCTTCACCTCACTATTGGATGCTCCTATAGAGAAACCTTACACATACAAGCGTGCGTACACACACAGGTGCTCACATGGTGATTTCATAAGTATGACTTGGACATCTTCAGCACATGATCTAAGGTTGTGGTGGCCTAAATGCCTCAGTAATAATTACTGTATGATTGTCAGCAAACATTTTTACTTTTATATATCTTCATGTAGCTGATGCAGCAATGTTTTTGTCTTGTGGTTCCCCCCCTCTCTTTCTGCAGGTCTAGAAGCGGATTCTGGTTCATTTATTGTTTATTCTATACGAAAACCCCCCCTTCCCCCTTTACCTCCATCTATTCCTTCTCTCTCTTCTTTTTTTTTCACTTTTGTCTCCGTGTCCGGTTCGAATCTTAAAAACATCTGAGAATATTTTTAATAAAGTTTTGGTATCAGGCGTGACGTCAGCAGAAGCTGTAACGCTCCACCTGAGAGAAAAACTGTAAGGCTAGTCGCCAGCATTCAGACATCACTTCTGATTGCTTCACAGCCGAACAGGACACGGTAAAAAAAAAAAAAAAGTAGACAGGAGGAGATTAAAATTTACACAAAAGAAGCTAATGAAATGATTGCAAACTCCTGGACGCATGTTAAAGAAAGCACTATAGTGACAAATATAGAATCTCATTACTACGAAATTTTAATTACAACAAAATATATTTTAGGTTTCAGGCAGTTCGTTGTAACGGAATTTTACCTATACAGTATATATATACAGTCGATTCCTGTTAATCGGACCACATCGGGACGTGATCATTTTGGTCCTAATAACCGGCTGGTCCGATTACATGAACATGCCCTATGCATGTGCAACAAAGACAGGACGTGCTATAAGTAACATATTAAAATGTCATTATGACTTTTATTGTGCTGCACATGCGTATGGCGAACATACAAACAAGAACTACGTACATGTACATGTAGGGTTGCTTACAACTTTGTTTATTGAAAAAGAAATCTACAAATTCTTCTAAACGATCCACACGACTCTCAGCATGCGAAGCACAACAAAAAGGTTAAATTACCAAATTCCAGTCAACGTTTGAAAAACTTGTCGTGTGATCTGACGCATTCTATTGACGCACTGCACTTGAACAAAATCTTGGTGCTTCCGGGTCAAGATGTGGAGGTCAGGAGAGCCACGGAATCCTCGCCAGTCAAAGCTTTGGCACTAAAAGTGTCCAGTTTGACTTTCTTGAAGCAAAAGCTTTCTCACGTAAACTTTAATCCTTATTGACAGGAAGGAATTCCTTGCACAGACACTTTTGTTTACGCTCGACTTCATGTCGCCGGCTATTGGGCGGTCCATTTTAGGAAAGAAAGGGCAGACATGTTCACCCCCACTGATTTGCACTTGGTACAAATTTTCCGACTTCCTGACCTTTGATAAAAGCATAAATTCTCCTGGGGAGCCCAGGGATCCTCCCGATGTTGCTGACCCGCTTTACATCCGCTTTCCGCGGGCTTACTTGTGGCTTCTTTTTCTTATTCTCTGTCACATTCTTTGGTCGAATTAAACGGAATTTTGGTCCAAATAAGCGAACAATATTAGGCTTATGTAATATGATCTGTTTCGGTTTTTTAGTATTTGATCCGAATAAGTGGCTGGTCATATTAACCGGTGGTCCAATTAACCGGAATCGACTGTATATAAGTTGATTTAGCCAGTCATTTTGCAGTTCCACTGTGTGCCTGTAGATGGTGCTGTACAAATGCTTACTCTGCTTAATTCATATAAGCATAAATGTCTTTTCACCGCTGATTGGTCTTTACACTGCTGATTAATCACTAAATGAGAAGGGAATACAGGGGGTCAAAATTCCAATGGAAAAGTGTTCTTTCCATACAAAAGATGACAGGCATCATCCTGGAGACTGGGAAAATGAAATTCTTTACTTTTCATGAATCCCATGTAAAAGACATCTCCCAAATCTTTGGACTACTGCTCTGTAAATCAAAGTGAGGGCCTGCTTTACATTATACTCAAGCAGCTCCTGTCATATTTTTCTCTGTTGCTTGTGCTGCAGATCCCAGCATGAGATGCTGCCAACTGATTCTGAAGTATGTGCAGCAGTTTAAAACCAGAAGATATAGAGATGGAATGAGTTGCAGTTTTCCTTTCTATCCTCTACTCAGCAATGAATTTTATTAAAAACCTCTACCACATATTGGTTGGACTTGCATGTAAAATGTCAATGTACTTTGTACAATCAATGATACTACTACCGGTAGAACCAATCCTTCATATTTACATTTTTGTTTGTTTAAGGTTTTACACTGACAAGTGCACTTACAAATGAATTATGATATACAGAACAAAAGAAAATAACATTTCTATATAGCTGTACTCTTCTTGGGTGGCACGGTGGCGCAGTGGTAGTGCTGCTGCATTGCAGTTAGGAGATCCGGGTTCGCTTCCCAGGTCCTCCCTGTGTGGAGTTTGCATGTTCTGCCTGGACATGCCAAAGACATGCTGGTTAGGTGGACTGGTGATTCTAAAGTGTCCTGTGGTGGGTTGGCACCCTGCCCAGGATTGGTTTCTGCCTTGTGACCTGTGTTGGCTGGGCTTGGCTCCAGTAGACCCCCGTGAGTGACCCTGTGTTTGGATTCAGCGGGTTGGAAAATGGATGGATGGATGGATGTACTCTTCTCTTGTATGTATAGTCTGCAGTCCACTTAACAGCTCAAACTTTAGAAGAGTTACCGCGCATTTTTATTATTGGTGCATAATCAGTATAATTACTGTAATTACACCTTGGTATTGACAATTTATAATTTTATGTGAAATTTAATATTCTGTTTAAACACAGAGATTTTTAACACATCCATCCTTAATGACCAAACCTATAGCTTCTTTCACCAATGGTTGTGTTTATTCAAATTCTCTGGTTTTTACTTCAGAGAAAACGATTTTAGGAATATAAGAAGTACTGTTTAAGGCACTTCATAACAAAATTATTAAAACTGGACAAAAACAAGAACTTTTAAAATTCATAATTTCAGGGATAGACTTATTAATTTACTTTTCAGCTTCACTTTCAGCTAAGCACTTTTTTTAAATGCAAGCTTACTTGGTTCTGACAAACTTCACTACATTAGAAAAATAAGTTGTCATTTTATAAACTGACAGAATTTAATCTGTATGCTTTTAGCCATTATTTTTCATTGTATTGTTTCAAAATGTTTTAAATGTTTGCTGTGTACAGTATGTAATGCAATGCCACAATGCTAAGGTGGTCATCAGCGCTACACATCTTGAGGAAAAAATGCAGCCACATACACTTCAGGTTACTTATTAAAATAATTTTAACTTTCAGTTTGTGAAATGTGAAATTGTATGTTATTATTGTTAACGCAAAATTCAGGCTGCATATAAATATAGTCACTGTAAGCTCAAAGGAGTTATTATGTTCCTGCCATGAAATGTGCAAATGTACAGTGTTAGATGTGGTTTTAAACTACAATTCATATACTTAGTCAGAAAAAACTTTTAGGTAATCACATGGCAGTTACAGTAAGTTGTGTATAAAACTTGTAAGGAACAACTCGTGCTGTTGTGCTCCTTTGAGAAGGTCCTAGTGTGAGGTTTCTCCTCAAGGCACATTAACTCTAAGACAAGCATTTTTCCTTTCAAAAGCAAACTCCTCACTGGTATGACACCAATGTTGTTCCAACAGAAAAGGCTTGGCACGGCAGGCAGCACAAAGACTCTGTGTCAGAGATATTCAATTACAAATTTAGTTGGGCCAGATTTTCAAACCAAGAAATTTAGCTGGGCCCGACGTTTTCAGCACCCTTTAAGCAACAGGTATTGACAAATTTGAAACCAACACAAATTAATATTTTGAAAAACAAGTAATATTTATTCATTGTTTCCCTTTTAAATAAGGTGAATAAGGTAAATTTGGTGACATCTAACACTGGCACATCAAAGTGTGTATAAAAAAACAATAAAAAGCTATAACTGAACAGAATCTGAGGTAGCAGCAATACATTTTTCGAATTTTCCACATTTTGGTCATATCTGACCAAAATCACAAAGTACATAAACACAAAACAGTGGAAAGTATTAGCAATAACATTTGTTTCCCTTTTGAAATAAAATAAATATTTTGGTCAGATAATAATAACAATTCTTTATATTTACATGGCATTTTTCTCACTACTTAAAACACTATGCACTCCACACGTGATGGGAACCCATGATCTATTTAATGCAATGCAGCAGTGTTAGGATTGCACTACTGCAGCTTTTCTCAACCTTTAAGTATTTATGACCCAAGTTTTCGTAACAGTTTTAATCACGCCCCCCCAACATTTTTTTGAAACCGTAATAAAATTTATTCCTATATTTGTTGCTGCCAATACACCACAAGTTTTATTATACCTACTTAACTTTTATCGACATTTATCTAACTCTATATTTATTTTTCTAGTATCAGAATATAGTTTAAGTTAATTGGTTTTGGTTTCAATAGATGTATTTTTCATATTTTCAATTCTTGTTTTCTTTTTTCACATTTTCGCACCCCCCAGGTTGAGAACTGCCACACTATTGCATATCAATGACCCAGTTATATCACAAAATATACAATATTTATGATACTCTGAGGGAACAGAGGTTTGTTTTAAATCTCCACATGCTGTGTTGATATTTGGACGTGTCTTGCTACTGCATGGGTCATGCGAGGTGGAGTCTTGGGGGAAAGCACTTTGTGAGGGGTCAGAACTCCATCCCTAGAGATAGTGACATGATCAGGGTGAAAAGACAGAGAATGATAAAAGAGCATTGCAAAAGAACAAGAAGAGATCCACCTGGAGAAGCAGCTCCTTTGACAGGTCGTCACAGTATCATAGACTACTACCACCACTTCTAGACACACAACAACACACTGCATTGTGGGTTGAATGTTGCTAGGCTATGCGGAGTACTGAATTCATGGTCTGTTGCACTGTAGGAATTTCTGAAGGCTCATGAAATGTGTTTTCTCAGTTTTTCATTGTGTTTCTAGTAGGAACACCGGTTGGGCCACTTCACGGTTGCTTCTGGGCCCCATGTGGCCCGCGGGCTGTCATTTGAAAAGGCTAGTTCTGTATAATCTTCAGATTTGACATGCAGGTTAGAAACATATAGTACATGCTGTTTTCCAAAATTCGGTCCTTTGTATCTTCTGATAGCTAAGATCTATTTTTTCCTATGGCAGCTGTGGAAACTACAGGAAGAATTTATTTATTTTGAATTTGGACATGGAGTAACACTATGGAAGCTCTTCCTACACTATTTCACCATAGTTTTGGATAACCAGAAGAACATTTATCACTTGACTATGCCTCCTGGAAGAAAGAAATATAGAAATGCGAAAAGAGCCCATTATAACTATTTTCCAAACAAAGCTCACATGAATTTCACATGCTGCAGCCATCTGCAGCTGCAGCGATAGTAATAATAAAGATTCACTTTAGTATTAACTTTTAATTCTACATTCTTGTTTAGAACCCTTTGAATCATTTCTTCTGTTTTTTTTTTACAACAAATGCCATATTAATAATAAAAATCTAGGTGTTATGATCTGCCAGGAGGTTGAACAATAGAGACTCGTCTATTGAAGTAGTCAACTTCAATCTCTGAGAACAAATGCCTGCGCCGGTGTGGTTCCCTATTTACCTGACAAGGTAAGAAGGCGTTATCGTGACAGCAATGCCGGCGCTAAGATAAAAGCCAAGCGTCTAGCGAGAAAGTGGCGCTACAAACCTTCGGTGCCTTCTATGATCCTGGGAAATGTGAACTCACTACCAAATGAGATCGATGAACTTGAAGTTGCTCCACATGGCCGTAGTACTATAACTGATGCTCCCTCACAATGCAGGTAATTTGTCTCATTTGCGACTCCATGAGCAACCGCTCATTCGACACAAAGTTAAACCAGCAGTACCCAAGGATTCTCCGAAACAGACACACTGCCAAAGGAGTCCAGTCTTCGTCTCAGGTCACTGGATAGGGTTCATGTCTCACAACCATCTGGCAAGACAGGAAGCACCAGGACTCTAAAGACTTGGACCTTCGTACTTTTGCATAGATATCGGGAGCACCACACATCCCTTTCCAGAGACCTCTTGACCTCTCATGCTCTCCCAATCCGTCTTCTGACTTCACAGGAAGAGTTACCAGAGACATAATTGTCACTGTCGTGGTAAATAAACCTCTTGACAAGGTTGACACCCTCTCCACAGACAGACACACTGCTGACGGCTGTGCCAAAGAGGTCATTAAAGGCCTGGATCTTGGTTTTTATCCAGGACAGTCACAAGCCCAGACACTCAGACTCCTCGCTCAGTCTCTCGAGGGCCCAGATCAGAGCCTCCATTTACTCCACAAAGATCACAGCATCGTTAGCAAAGTCATGATCAATGAATCTTTCTTTACCAACAGAATCCCCACAGCTGCTAGTCCCCACGATCCTACAGAACACTCAGTCCATGCAAGCATTGAACAGAAAAACAAACCCCTATGAACCTTAGAATCAACTGGGAAAAACACAGACGTTTTGCCTCCACTTTGCACAGCACTCACAGTACCAGTGTACAGGCCAGCCACAATATCCAGAAACCTTGAGGGGATCCCGCACACCCTCAGGATGTCCCACAGGGCAGCTTGATCAACTGAGTCAAACGCTTTACAAAAATTGAGAAAGGCTGCAAAAAAACTGCTGATATTCGCATTTGCACTCCATGACAACCCTCAGTGCCAAGATGCGGTTGATGGTAGAATTCTTAGGCGTAAAACCAGACTGCTCCAGTCGCTGGTAGGTGAGCAAGTGATCAAGGATTGTATTGAGGATGACACTAGCAAGGACCTTACCCGGCACAGAGAGCAGTGTTATCCCCTTGTATTTGTTGCCCTTCCCTTCCAGATAGGGACAACAAGTCCTATTTTCCAATCAGTTGGGATGATGCCCGTCTCCCAAATGTAAACAAAGATTGCTTGCAATGCCAGGTGGACCACCAACCTGAAGAAGTTCACCCCAATTACCACAGATCCCTTCAGCCTTCCCCTCCCTCAGCTGGTTCACCACCTTTGCAATCTCAGGGGGATTGGGTGGTTCACAGATAATTAGAGGATCAGCCTCAAGAACTGTAGACCCAGAGATATCCAACGTCCTAGCCGGAGGATTAACTTTGATCAGCTGCTCAAAGTAGCCAGTCCAGTGGGTCACAAGTGCAGTGTCATCCGTAAAGACTGTTCCATCGGCCGCCTTGACTGCAACTATCCGAGTAACAGATTCAGATATGCATAATGCTTCGATTTCTCCGTAAGCAGGACGTGGGTGGCTAGACCACAGATGGTGTATCACTTGCTCACAGATTTCTCTAACAAACACATGCAAATTTGTTAGAAACAGCCTGATCTTGGGTTCTGGCCAAATCCAGCCTCATTTTCCTAGTAGGCAGTAACCTACTGCACCTAAGATGGATCTTCAGAGTAGGAAGACTCTTCAAGTCTGTGTTCAGAATTCACAAACTGGGCACTTCTGTAGACCCTGCAGTTTTGCAAGAGCCTCCAGCATCTGCCCACAAGGATGTGATCGATCTCCTTCACCGCACCAATAGTATTGGAGTACCAAGTCCAACAATGTGGCTCAGGGAACTGGAACTAGGATCCAGTGATTTGCAGCTCCTGACCTGTTGCAAAGTCAAAGAACATGGAGCCACTTTCACCACGGTCACCAGACCCATGGGGACAGAGACAATCCTAATAACCAGCCCTATCAGTGCCAGTGGTTGCATTGAAGTCAACCATGAACAGAGGAGTGTCACCTCACGGGCACCCATCAACCACTGAGCTGAGTTGCGAATAAATGTCTCCCTCAAAGAGACATCACTCAATGCGGTCAGAGCATACACCAAGACAACAGACAAGGCACCCAAGGAGTCCCGTAATCTGAGTTTTATAACGCGCTCTTTGAAAGGAGTTACATTGGACAGAAGAAGCCAATCCGCTACAGCAACAGCTACTTCCTGAGTATGACAGCCATCAGAGCTACCAGATCAATAAAAGGTGTATCCACCTACAGAAATCTGGCCAGTCCCAGGTCTGCTCACCTCAGAGAGTGCCGTCACTGAAATTCAGAGTTTACGCAGCTTCTCCGACAGCAGAGGAAGATGATCATCATGCAGGAGAGACAAGATGTTTCACGTGCCACCTCAAATTAGGACCAGAATGCTGCCGTAAAATGTGCAACGCCTCAGCACCACACCAGTTCTGATCCCATTCAGTCCTGACCCCATTGGCTCTCCAACGGTTTCGACTTTTCCGGGGATGGGGCTCTCAACGGCTTTCTCCCATCCCCTTCATGATGCGAGCAGCCTTCCTATGGGCAGCTGCAGCAGAGCTACTCCCACAGATAGCAAAAAGGAGTCCTTTCTGTCATCTCACAGCTGTGTGAATTGTTTTATGGTGGCTGAAGTGCCAATTCTGCCACCCACCCCCCCATGATTTCCCTGCAAGTTGAAGGACCACTTGCAGGGCTGGATGCAATTTAACCTCATACCCAGGACTGGTTCCATAGAAATTCAAGATGGCATCACAGTGAAGAAACATATATAGTTTAACACTTTTAAAATTGAAAAACATGGATGAAAAAAAAAGAATGGAGTGCTGTAAAAAAAGCCCCGGGGCAACAAAAATGTCTAAATAGTGATGGAAAATCAGGGCAAAAAAATATAAAAATACTGACACATAATATCACTAAGTACTGTAACTGTGACAGTAAGTTCAGGAACTTTAACTAAACAAATTCGGAACAAAAGATGACATCCTCCTCCTATCCTGCACTCACACCACACAGCAGAGTCAAACACCTTCCTTTTACACAACTACATTTAACTTCCTTTAACACAGTTGTGACACAAATTATATTGCCTCTCATAAATGAATTATTCTGTAAGGGCTTCATGAGCCATTGACCTTTACAAGCTAGATTAAAAAGGAAAACAAAGAGGTGGAAACAGTTGCAGAGGACATGCAGCCATGCCACTGTGATATGTTTCTAGTTAAAATGACAGTGGGGAAACCTTGAGGGTTGATCTTATAGCTTTGGTGGTCAAAGTGAGACCCCCTAAAATGAAAAAAATGAGATTAACAGAATGAAAAGGTTTTGGTAAAATGTTTAAAAATGGATGTCACAACTATCATACATTTCAATTGAAGGTTTCAATTAATAGCTTTTTTAATCAGCACATTACTGATGCAGGATGTCATGAAATGCGGGAGTGCCAAGAGCATCAGTTCAAAAACACTGTCAGAAGTTGCACACTAGAGGGGGGGAAACACTGTCAAACACCCCAAGTAGAAACCCGAAAGGCGGAGACAAATCTTTATAAACAAAATAAAACGATTACTTTTACAAAAGGCTGTACAAGCCCGAAAGCTCCAAAGAGGCAAACAAAAACAGCAAGGAAATCCAAAATCAGAATCCAAAAAATCATAGTTGAAAACAGAGCAGAGGTTCAAAAAATCAATAAACACAGTCCCAAAATGAAATCTAGAGGCCTAGTCAAAAACAGAGGACAGGTTCAAAAATTCAGAAAAACAAAAAGCAAACCCTAAACTCAAGAAACGCTCCACTCCCTTGTAGAGGCCGACCCCTTTCCCAGCCGGCAGCTACACCTCCAAGATCTGTGGCCTGGATAAATTACTGAGGCTAATCTAAATATCAAGCCGTACCTTTAACAAATGAAACTTTTCCCCTCAATCGACGGTTTAAACAAGCACGCAAAAACAGGTATGTCAAATAAGTGAATATATTAAATGAAAAACAAAACACTATTGCACATTCCCAACATAGAAAAAATATATATGTATAGACCACCACCAAAGCAATAACGTGACAACACTATATACATACAGTACTCAGTGACAAACCCTCTCTTGCCCCAGTAACATATAACGGACACAAAACACAGATAGTAATATATGAACACGGAAAATGGCAATGATATTGAACTTGAGTCCGAGTGCACAATTGTCCTGAATGCAGATGACTTGTTAACAGATATGTGGAGTGTTTGTATTTCCCAGTCTAAATGGAATAACCTCACTGTGAATCCTCGGCACATGGTGGATGACGTTGTCCGACCCCGGGGTCTCTCTTGATGAGGAAATTCAAGTAAGTCCGGCGGGATGAAAAACAAACTGGATGCAAAAGCGCGATATGGAAAACAGCAGGTAAGTTGATTCGTTGTTGTGCAAAATGATGATGATGATCATCATCATCCTCCTCCTCCTCCTCCTCTCACTTTATTATATACAATCCTTGATCAAATATTTTTGTTTGCTAAAAAAGGGGGAAATGTGGAAGACGAATGTTCTCAGACCTTGATTCCTTTGCACAAACATTTTTCTGTTTGCTAAAACAAAGCATGCTATTACATGGTTTTGTAAAGCTTACTTCTCAGACATGAATTAGTACAAGGGAACGAGATGACATTTACTGACGCACACAAACAGCAAACAGGACGATGGAAACAAAAAGCATTCAGTACAAACATTAAACACTATTACTATGTAGCCCCGCTACACCCTAGCGCATTTCTAATGAACTACCAAGAACTATGGAAGGCCTGCCCATAAATAGGGTGGGGGCCGTTTCTGGCGATAATTGGAAGGTGGCCCACCTCATGGTGAACCACCCACAAAACACAAGAGATATTACTTAGGACATTACTACTTACAAATAAACACAAAGGAAAATGTATGTAATAAATAAAAGAAAGATTAATACAAATAAATGACATAAAATTAGACACAATAGACCTGAAGCATGACTTTGAACCCCAGCCAGGGGGAAATGTTGGCTGAAACATGACACAGGAACGATACATGCAAGTGTTAACTGCTTCTTTAAAAGCATAGCAAAGAATGAAAAATTGAGCAGTGAAAAGTCATTTCCATTGGAGAGTGATTAAGATACCTACATCTTTAAATAACAAGTCATTATTATTATGTTCTTTTCAATAAAGTTGCAAAGTCATTGAATCTAAATATTTTTGTCACCATTACTGACAAAAGTGTCCTGGAAAATGTGCGGTGATCAAAAGGGGTACAATGACAAATGCATGCAGGAACAACAGATCTATTTAACTCAGTGGATATTTACAAATTGGACAAAATGGTTAGCTTGCATGTTAAAATGTGTCTAGGTTTAAGTTTTATATTTTGTTAAGATGTGCCTGCTGCTTGAGCTTGAGAATAAAATGGAGACATCCAAATTAAGATCTGTTAAGTTTAATCAAGAACTTCAACAGGTTATCCCATCGTATTTATTTTTGTGTGGTTTTGCACGTAATAGTGAGCTATAAATTTTATAGTACAGTTAATCTATACTAATAAAAGGCAAAGCCCTAAATGACTGACTGACTGACTCATCACTAATTCTCCCACTTCCCGTGTATGTAGAAGGCTGAAATTTGGCAGGCTCATTCCTTACAGCTTCCTTACAAAAGTTGGGCAGGTTTCATTTCGAAATTCTACGCGTAATGGTCATAACTGGAACCTACTTTTCTCCATATAATGTAATGGAGTTGAGCTCGATGGCCGTGGGGGGCGGAGTTTCGTGTAACATCATCACGCCTCCCACTTAATCACGTGAACTGAATGTCAACGCAATACGTAGAAAACAAGGAAGAGCTCCAAAAAGCGCTGAAGAAAACATGCATTATACAATTGAGAAGGCAGTGAAACAATAAGAAGCGACCGAGTCACACATACAACCATATTCATGAGTACAGCTACTTCGGAAACAAAGCACGGTGTAAACCTAAAGTTTAAATTAAGTTCATTGACAGGCTGCTGCTGGTGTTTGTCATGCCCACGGCTAATGCGGGATACAAGTCTAATGAGAGGACGCAGGACATAAACGAGAGTTTTGATCACTTTGTAACTAAGTTAAAATTACTGGTGAAGGGCTGTGCTTATGCAAATTCCGAGAGACTGTCTTTGTGGGGGGATTGACAGTTAAGGCGGGTGGGAGAGTCACGTCATCATCTCCCCTCCCATTCACCTCATTTCGCTGTGAGCTAAGCTCTGCAGCTAACGCCGTCTTGAGAAACCAACTTTGTGACGCTGCCACCAACTACAGAAAAATCCACAAGTTAATACACACGCTGTCTCTACAGTTTCTCCACACTGAATCCTCCAGGCACTACTTACAAAAGGTTACATTGACAATCGTGTTACGTTATTTTTAAAATGTTTCCTTTTCTTAGCACAAGCACAGCTGAGAAGCTTCGATGCATGTACTCCATAACGCGTTAAAATAATGCTTTTAACCACACTTTGCATTCCAAGCAAAGGTCTGGCAATGCATGATTTCCTGGTACACCGATTACATTGATGTACACATCAGAGCTACAAAAATGTAACAGTCGGAAGAAAGCACGTTGCTACGACTGATTGGAGGAAAATTTCATTTCAAAAGACTACCCGACGGAAGCCTTGATAAAAGCGTGGTTTTGTGCACATATATATATGTACTAGCAGAATACCGGCCTTCGCAGCGGAGAAGTAGTGTGTTAAAGAAGGTACAAAAAAGAAAAGGAAAAATTTGAAAAACAATGTAACTTGATTGTTAATGTAATTGTTTTGTCATTGATATGAGTGTTGTTCTCATATCTATCTATCTATAAATATGTATATATATCTCTATCTATCTATCTATATATATATATATATATATATATATATATATATATATATATATATATATATATATACCCGCGCTTGGCAGCGGAGAAGTAGTGTGTTAAAGAAGGAAAGAGAAAGAAAAGGAAACATTTTGAAAATAACGTAACATGATTGTCAATGTAATTGTTTTGTCACTGTTATGAGTGTCGCTGTGATATATATATATATATAGCAAAATACCCGCGCTTCGCAGCGATGTCATGTCATGTGTTAAAGAAGTTATGAAAAAGAAAAGGAAACATTTTAAAAATAATGTAACATGATTGTCAAAGTAATTGTTTTGTGTATTTGGCAGCAGCGTCACAAAGTTTTTTTCGTCTAGCTGCATCAGAAAATGTACCACAACGCCTGACACGCCTCCTTTTTAGTGTTTTCTCACAGCTTGGATTGCTGCTGTCATATATATACACACACACACACACACACACACACACACACACATACATACATATATATACACATACATATCTTCATATCTACATATCTATATACATATCTACATATACATATATATACATACATACCTATCTACATCATATATACACATACATACATACATACATACACACACACAAATTATATATGTGTGTATGTATGTATGTGTGTGTGTGTGTGTGTGTATGTATGTATATATATATATATATATATATAATGTAGATAGGGGTGTGTGTGTGTTTATATATATATATATATATATACATATACATACATATATATACACATACATATACTTGTGTGTATGTTTGTATGTGTCTATATGTGTGTGTATAGCTTTGGTCACTGAGTGCAAGGGAAAAATAATAAAATATAGTCTATAAGTTATTAAACAGTAAAACATTAACGTTTTAAGAAGTACAGGTACATTGAGCACTACTGGAGTGGTTTCAGGTAAACTACATTTTAAAGACTGTGTAACACAACAGGTAAGTAACTAACAGCAGCTAAAATGTATATGGATCATCTCTCGGTAGTAGATCCCTTTTGAAAGGCTACACGACGGCTGTGGTATAGAAATTACATTTTCTATGTGAGCGTTCAAATTTGTGCCTCTGGTAATGTGCCTTACCGGCATTTAAAGAAAATTAGTTTTGTGTCCTCTGCAGTGTTAAGAGAGAAAGGCTTTGGTTTGGGATAAAAGGAAAAAAGGTGTAAAGAAAGGAAAGTTGCCTTTTTCTTTTATATAGTATAGAGAGATGTGTTAAGCTGGCGTTATGATCGCCTTTTGAGGGACAGTCGCGGTGGGTCTTGTGTAGACTGGTGAGACGTCCCTGCCATTAATCGGCTGTGATGGCACTGTCAGTCCTCCACTCGTGTGCGTGTTTTCATAATCCGAGGTGAGGACCTCATAATCGTATCGTGCAAAGAAAGTGTGAATCGCCTTAATATTATTTTGCCGTGGTGTAGAAAAGGGGTCCGTGTTTGCACTTGTCTGGGCTATAGCGCAGGGGAGGATGAAAAAATTAAAAGTGCTCACTTTGACTTAAGGCAGAAGCGCAGTCAGCGTCTCAAAGGCCAGCACAGCTATGCAGCGCTGGCTGCTCGACTTTGCTGGGCAGGAGACCACAGTTTTGCAGACACGTTCATGATATCAAAAGTCTCAGCGCTTTTGGAGGTCATTCATATATTATATATATAGCAAAATCCCGCCTCTAGCGGAGAAGTAGTGTGTTAAAGAAGTAATGAAAAAGAAAAGGAAACATTTTAATAATAACGTAACATGATTGACATTGTCATGAGTGTTGCTGTCATATATATGCCTGCCTAAATAAGTCACCCTCGCTTTGCTCTTACTTTATTTACCGTTCATTTAATCATGGCTATTGGCGGAAAAATTATAAAATGGAAGGAGGATGGCTTTACCAAAACAATTATTGATGGCTTAATCGATTATTCATAAAGCTTGAATTGGTGATGTTTTTCTGTGTTAACCTCATATTTTTTCAGACTTCTTCTCAAACTAAGGTGGTGCGAGGGTAAAATGAATCGGGATGCGCTGATCAATGTAATCGTGTACAGTACCAGGAAATCATGCATTGACAAAAGCTCCCTTTGCTTGTAATGCAAAGTGTGATTAAATGCATTATTTTTAGCGTTATGGAGCACATGCATCAAGCTTCTCAGCTGTGCTTGTGCTAAGAAAAGGAAAGATTTTAAAAATAACGTAACACGATTGTCAATGTGACCTTTTGTAAGTAGTGCCTGGAGGATTCAGTGTGGAGAAACTCTAGAGACAGCGTGTGTATTAACTTGTGGATTTTTCTGTGAGTATTTGGTGGCAGTCTGACAAAGTTGCTTCGAAAGACGGCATTAACCTCGGAGCTCAGCTCAGATCGAAATGAGGTGAATGGGAGGGAGATGATGGCGTGACTCCCCACCGCCTTAACTGTCAATCCCCACAAACACAGTCTCGGAATTTGCATAAGCACACCCCTTCACCTACAATTTTAACTTAGTTACAAAGTGATCAAAACTCTCGTTTATATCCTCGTCCTCTCATTAAACTTGTATCCCGCATTACCTGTGGGCATGTGAAACGCCAGCGTCAGCCTGTCTATGAACTTAATTTAAAGTTTAGGTTTACACCTTGCTTTCTTTCCGAGGCAGCAACACTCATGAATATGGTAGTATATGTCACTCGCTCGCTTCTTATTGTTTTTCGCTGCATTCTCAATTATATAATGCATGTTTTCTTAAGCGCTTTTTGGAGGTCTTCCTGGTTTTCTACGCACTGCGTTGACAATCAGTTCACGTGATTACGTGGGAGGCGTGATGATGTCACACGAAACTCTGCCCTTCCAGCTCAACTCCATTACAGTTAATGGAGAAAAATACCTTCCAGTTATGACCATTAGGCGTAGAATTTCGAAATGAAACCTGCCCAACTTTTGTAAGTAAGCTGTAAGGAATGAGCCTGCCAAATTTCAGCCTTCTACCTACACAGGAAGTTGGAGAATTAGTGATGAGTGAGTGAGTGAGTGAGTGAGTGAGTGAGTGAGTGAGTGAGGGCTTTGCCTTTTATTAGTATAGATACAGTATATACTGTAAATATGTGTGTATATGTATATATATGTTTATGTGTGTGTATATATATGTATATATATATATATATATATATATATACTGTATGACAGCAGCACTCATGACAATGTCAATCATGTTACGTTATTATTAAAATGTTTCCTTTTCTTTTCATTACTTCTTTAAAACACTACTTCTCGCTGAGAAGCGTGGGTATTTTGCTATATATATATATATATATATATATATATATATATATATATATATATATATATGAATGACCTCCAAAGAGCGCTGAGACTTTTGATTACGTGAACGTGTCTGCAAAAAGTGGGGTCTCCTGCCCTACAAAACTCGAGCAGCCGGCGCGCGCGCATAGCTGTGCCGGCCTTTGAGACGCTGACTGCGCTTCTGCCTTAAGTCAAAGTGAGCACTTTTAATTTTTTTCATCCTCCCCCTGAGCTATAGCCCAGACAAGTGCAAACACGGGATCCCTTTTCTACACCACAGGAAACTAATATTAAGGCGCTTCGTACTTTCTTTTGCACGTATACGATTATGAGGTCGTCAGCTCGTATTATGAAGACACGCACACGAGTGGAGGACTGACAGTGCCATCACAGCCGATTAATGGCAGGGGCGTCTCATCAGTCTACACAAGACCCACTGCGACTGTCCCCAAAAGGTGCTCATATCGTCAGCGAAGACGTCTCTCTACTGTACACTATATAAAAGAAAAAGGCAACTTTCCTTTCTTTACATCTTTTTTCCTTTTATCCCAAACCAATGCCTTTCTCTCTTAACACTGCAGAGGACACAAAACTAATTTTCTTTAAATGCCGGTAAGGCACATTACCAGAGGCAGAAATCTGGACGTTCACATAGAAAATGTAATTTCTATACCACAGCCGTCGTGTAGCGCCTTTCAAAAGGGATCTACTACCGACAGATGATCCATATACATTTTAGCTGCTGTTAGTTACTTACCTGTTGTGTTACACCGTCTTTAAAATGTAGTTTACCCGCAATCACTCCAGTAGTGCTCAATGTACCTGTACTTCTTAAAACGTTAATGTTTTACTGTTTAATAACTTATAGACTACATTTTATTATTTTTCCCTTGCACTCAGTGACCAAAGCTATACACACACATATAGACACATACATATATATACACATATATATACCTGTGTGTATGTTTGTATGTATGTATATACAGTATATATATATATATATACACACACACACACACAACGCATACATACATACACACACACACACACACACACACACACACACATATATATATAATTTGTGTGTGTGTATGTATGTATGTATGTATGTATGTGTGTGTATATATGATGTACATAGGTATGTATATATATATATGTGTATATGTATATAGATATGTATATGTGTATATACTGTAGATATGAAGATATGTATGTGTATATATGTATGTATTTATATATATATATATGTAGACTCAAACCCATTATGACAGCAGCAATCCAAGCTGTGAGAAAACAGTAAAAAGGAGGCGTGTCAGACGTCGTGGTACATTTTCTGATGCAGCTAGACGAAAACAACTTCGTGACGCTGCTGCCAAATACACAAAACACAAAACTGACAACTTCAGGTCCCTCCACAGATGTTTAGTGAAGTTAACGATTGGGCTCTGGCTAGTTCACTCAAAGATAATCAAAAGGCTTGCCACAAAGCCACCCCAATCTTGTTTTGGATGTATGCTTTGGGTCATTGTTATGTAGAAAGGTGAAACATCACCCCCTTCTGAAGTCACATTCATTCTGGAGCTGGTTTTATTCAAGAACGTCTCATCATTTGGCTGCATTCATCCTTTCCTCAATTCTGACCAGTCACTGTCTCTGCTGCTGAGAAGCAGCTCCATGACACGATGCTGCCACCACTGTACTTCACTGTAGAGATGATATTAGGTTGTTGATGAGCAGTGTTTGGTCTTCTCTTGACTCAGTGTTTGGAGTTCTGCCCAAAGAGTTACATTTTTGTCTCATCACATCAGAGCAGACAGACATGCACATTTTTCTGAAAAGTAGCTTCTGTCTTTTTCTTGTAGATGAACAGGTTGTAAGCTGAACAAAAAAGAACAACAACAGCCACCCCCATCATTTTATACAGAAGAACAAATAAACAAACAAACAATACTCACAAAGCATCAGAGCATCCCATAATTCCCTGCATAAACACATACACCACAACTATTTGTAAATCTATTTTAGTCAAGATTTACTTGAAAATACAAATCTTAACACAGGACCCACTGGATATAAAATAATCCTTCTGCTTTATGTGGAACCACTAAACGTGTGCAGAGTCCCAGTATCACTCCATTGTGACTGGTTTGCCTAAGTCATCTGTCCAAATAGGAGAATAAGGTTGGACTCTTTTAACTCCCATGGCTTTCCCCAAGAATTTCTGCTATTGACTGTCTAATAATATCTCAGGCTTCTGGTAACCATGTGCTAGGTTGTTGGGTAAAGAAAATGAATAACTGGAACAAGACATAATTTTACTGATTGAGCTAGATTTGAAAAAAATATTGAGAAGGTTGTGAGTACAAAGCAAAGCTGGATTCAGCTTAACCTTAAGGCAGTACAGTATAAGCAGCTTTAGCTTAAAACATTATAAGGAAATAAACAGGCAATAATGCCCAACAATACAAATGGAATCTGTAGAGGAGCAGTCATCATTATCTATGAAGCCTGTCATAAAGGATTTAATAGCAGATGTCCTCCATTCCAAATGAATATACAGTCTCAAACACTTCAGGGTCATAGGATCAGACTTACAAGTTGAACTTCGACTACATGTGCCGAAAAAGATAACTGAATTTGTTTTGAGGTTTTCAGTTTACACGCTGTACATTTTGTACATGTTGTTTATAATACAGTAAATGTTCATACCCTGACAAAAGGGGAAATTACCTTTAGAGATGAAACTACAAGAATGAAGAGGGGTGAATCTTTATACATAAATGGGGAGTTTGCTAGAAGCAGAGGTGATTCAGGCTAATTATATTTAGCCAAAGATATTTTCAAATTAATCATGGGATTTCCTTAAGAACAGACAATAGTCATTAGTGGATAAGTGAAGGGAAAATCAAACAAAGGAAAAAAACAAACTGAAATAAGTGTTAATTCATTAGAAATGCAAATATTAAGGAAAGGGATTGTCTAATATGTAAGCATCACACATAATACCAGAACTGACCCTCAAAGGTATACCATTCCACTGTCCGTACAGAAATCACATGTATTATGTTTGAGATGGGAGCTCAGTGCTTGAGTGCCGGCGGTCCCATGCTTCTGTGCCTGCATAGCTTTGTATCTCTGAGTTTCATACTTGGCCTTTTGAGGGCTGGAAGACTTGCCTTGCCATAGTACAATACATTCTCACTCAGCCCATAGACTTTGTTTACAAGCGTTCAATTTACCAAAGGAGTCTTCGGGGTCTGCAGCAAACACTATAATTGGAAGATGATAAACAATAAGGCTGTGAAACAAAAGAATGCCCTAAATGCTAATATTAGTGAAATGATTTGGCCCAATTGCATTTACAACGAAACTTTGGTTCACAGATCAAATGCCTTTTCATTTTTATCTCAATTCATCTCATTGGCACCAGAAGAAAGGCAATGGTAGATTGGCTGTCTAGTTCTGTGAAGAGGATTACTTGTATTTTATTTTGTGTGTTGTATTTACCCCATTTTTGATACCTACTGCATGCCCAACTTACCTGGAAAGGGGATCTCTTTCTAAATTGCCCTTTCCAAGATTTTTTTCTACAAGGATTTTGGGGAGTTTCTTCTTGTCTTCTTGGAAAGTCAAGGCTGGAGGGCTCTCAAAAAACAAGGCCTGTTAAAGCCCATTGAAGCATTCAATGTGTGATTTTGGGGTATACAAGAAATAAATTGTTGCTGTTGTTGTACTTCCTGTCTGGCAGTATTTCATACATTAATTCTGCATAAATCTGGCAGGCATTTAGCATTTGATCAAAGATTTCTAGTGAAAATAAATCTCTAAACTTGTTTCATGTTATGTAGTGTAATGCATTGTCCCCTGAGGATCTCCCATCAAACTCTACGTATGCTTGCAATACCACTCCCGGGCAAGAGGGGATGCCAACTCTGAATGTATCATCTCTTTTTCCTTTTGCAGTGGTGAGAAACTGCCTAGTGATGGCAACTGAGCCTCACCCATGACACTCCCAGAAACTCTGCACTTTATGATCCTGCCCTATAAGTACTGACATCCCCAGAAGGAATGGCATCAGATGACAAGCAGACCATGTGCACGTCCTACGTTCCCAATCTTGACCAGCTTGATACAGCTTGTAAAGTGGACAAGCAAAGGATGCTAATCAGGCAGTTTGAATTCCTGTTTTCTGTTTTTGCACCACTGAGCACTTACTTAAGTTCTTTAAATTGGACCTTGTCGTTATACATGGTGGCCTGGATTGTTCCCCCAGCTTTTCCTGAGGACTCCTCCAGTCTTTTGTCCCTTCACAGTGGGAACATTTTATTGAGCCACCAGACATATTCTAATAGTACAATCCCCACTTTGTCAATTATGATGACAGTCTTAGAGATCGCATTGATGACTGAAAAGAAATGTGAAGCTTCATAACACTTGGAGCATACATTATCTCAGCATCTTCTGAAGGAATTGTGAAACAAAAGGAGTTGGCTCCTGTGTAGTAAGTTTCTCTGTGGAGACAACAACGGTGTGTTTTAGTATGTTTTTCTGTGAAAAATATGCATGTCACATTTAAAAAAAATTTTTCCTTACCTCCCACCTATTTCTATGCCAGAAAAAATATTGCTCAGTCTTGAGGACAGCATTTCTGTAATATATAAAACCATTTTAAACTCCCTCCCTTTGAAAGATTAAAGAGAATAACGGGAAAGGGGTCTCTTACTCAGCATCTCAGAAAAGGAGTGGAAAGTAGCAATGCACAGAATTCACTCGAGCTCCATATACGCAGTATAGAATTATAAAATTATATATCGAGCACATCTGTCTCACTTAAAATTGTCCAAAATGTTTCCAGGGCAAGATCTAACCTGCAAACGTTGCAATCAAGCTCCGGCCTCACTGGGCCACATGTTTTGAGTCTGCACCAAATTAACATCATTCTGGACCAAAATTTTCAAATGCCTTTCAGACAGCCTTGATGTCACAATCCCTCCTAACTCATTAACAGCTGTGTTTGGTGTTCTTCCAGATGGGCTAAAGGTGTAAAACTAGTATGGAACATTTGGCCAGTCCAGTCTTTTTGCAGCCGGAACTGATCCTTGCTTATTAAGTGGGTTTCCTGTAAAAATACTATTTTAGCATTTAGACCTGTTAGGTGACAGAGTACTTTCTTTCTCTTTAATTCGTGATTCAGGCCTTTAACATTCCAGCTTACGAAGTTAACTGTCCCATCATGGAGACACTGATTCTGAGTTTTTGATGTCATTTTATAGTCTTATTTTTATTATTATTTTTATAATTATAAAGAGAGGATAGATTAGGCATAGATCAGGCCTGCCCTCTTTCTCACTTTATAGATTAAAAGCAGGGAGCTTCTCTGGTGGAGATTGCTCATTAGAGTGTCCATATTAACTTTTTCCCTGACTAGAATAATTTTGATATTCCAGAGAAAGAAAGGTTATGAATACAGTTAGCAAGTGGCCAAAAGACGATGGCTTCTTTCCATTTTTGCTTTACCAATCATCCCTTAAGCTTACCTTTGAGTTTCCCATTGTTTACTGGATTCCTAGACGATGCATTTCAGGCAGAAAAGACATTCATTGCTACAGGGACCTTTCTAATGTAATGGTTACTCATACTGATTTATCCAGGCATTGCAAGACTCCACATGAGGAACTATTATATTGACTGTGCTTACTCTTTAGTCCACTCCGCTCTCCTCTGTGCTACTAGTATTGTGGGTGTTTTGCAGGGTATACAATGTTGGACTAATTTCTCAAATGTTGTTTCTGCAACCTGGTGTTTATATTTATTTAGTGGGTGTTTTTTGCTTTTGCAAAACTTCTTTGTGAAACTGTTATATACAGTACCTAAGCAAGTCACAAAGTATTGTTGTCACGTGTGCATGTCAGAGGATACCTTCCAGGCTCATCAGAGGTATATCATAGCACTCTGGTACTAGAGGCTGCACTGTCACTAACTGTTATCTCCTTTTCCCTCCATAGCTTCGAGAAGATGCCCCCAACTGACTCCACCCCTTCTGGTCATAGTGCTTTAAATCTTGGGCTCCTTGGAAGAGGGCATCTGCTATTGGGCTGAGCTGATTGCAGGATGGAGCTCATTCCTGACCAAGATAATCACACTAAAGAACTGCTGTCCTTTGGCTATTAAGGCTATTTTCTTTTCTTTTAGCTGTTGTTGATGAGATCATGCCATGACATACTGTTTTTGTTTCATTTTGGTAGATTTAAACCCAACTAATATCCCAAGTTTTTCCATCTGTGAGCTGTGTCATTTTCCCTGCTTGACAGTAATGTAAATTGAATAATTGTTTATAGCTTACACTATTCTTGCATAAGCTTACACCAATATAAATGGCACTATTGTTTTGGAAGTAACTAAACAATTGATTCATGACTGAGGTGTGTGATGTGACCCTTTTTACTCTGAACATTCTGTCACTTTTTGCCTGTCAGCTCTCTTAAGTTGATGTCACATTATGTAACTTTCTGACTGCAGTTGCTGATGTTGTCACCAGACCAAGTCAATTTAAACAACCACAAAATTACTGGCCATGTCACGCTTTGCAGGTGCAGGCTGACTTTCTCACACAGTTGCTCTCTTCCCTTTTTCTGACAGCCAATAGCATGCTGCCTGATGAAGTGATTACTGTACAAAGGGTTAAAAGTTCAGCAATAATGACCCTTTTTTTCTTTTCTTCCTGCTGTTGTGGTACATAAAACATAATATATCGGACAGATGAGCTTCTCTTTTGTTTGTGAGGTCCAATACACCTGCGTTTCATATTCCTCATTGCTGCATTACACTTCTGGATGAGCATTTTTTGGTTGCCAGTTCTCATATACACATAGCCCAGCCCTATAACTAAATGCAAAAATAAATCACAGTGAGTCACAGACTAGTTGAATTGAGTCGCTATATAGATAGATGGATAGATAGATAGATAGATAGATAGATAGATAGATAGATAGATAGATAGATAGATAGATAGATAGATAGATAGATAGAGCTTTATCTGGTATGTCCTTTGGTGACCGATTTCACAGGAGCATGCTGCCAACTCCGTCCATCTCACTAAGATTATGCAAATGAAGACTATGACTGAAAATCGCTGGGAAAGTTGAGTAATGTGACATAGCCTTAAGATAAAAAAGCTTAAAAACAAGCAGTATGGGTGATATGAGGGGAACTCTACCAAGTCCAGACATCCCGCTGGAGGTTTAGTTTGTGGTGGCTCCATCACTATCATGCTGTATTTGAAGAGATCCAAAATTTAAAACTTGAGCTGTAACATGGGAACAAATCACTGCCACTTTGTTTGAATATTAGATACACTTGTTTCTGGATGTTTAACAGTCATTATAAAACTCCAAATGTATGTGGAAAAAAAGGTAAATGTTTCCATTTTTTAAACCTGCTGACTAATTAATGAGAGAACACAAGAGAACATGTGAGGTCTGAGAAAGTCCAAGATGTGCAAGGGGAGCATAAGTAAGCATAGCCAGGCACCCTGGCGGAGAAGTGATGTATGCTTGCTAGCCTGAGGGTGCTTCAGAAGCTTTGATTTAATATGATTTTTTTTTTTTAACTATGTAAGGAGGATACTATCAAGGCTAACTTTGTATAAGGTGCAATATTTCCTGTACTTTTAATTATAAGGGTCAATAGGGTGAGACAGCAGGTAAAGATTTAACTTTTTGCTTCAGGAATTCGTTCTTATTAAAGTATTGCTGCAGTTTCTGTTTGCACTTAATTAAATTACTTAATGTAACTTAACTTACATTTTTCACTGTCTTCAGTAGGTCGGTGGGGGCTGGGATATCTTTGGGAGTTCCTTTTTTTAATTTAGTTCATAATTCTCTTTTTTCCTGTAGTGGCTTTGGGGGAGGGAGGGTTTCAAAACCTTTTGTTTATGCCATGCTATTACTCCATTACAGACAGCCTTTCTTTTTTGTCTGTTACCCTTTGGAATACCTTTTGGGCCTGAATTTTGTGACTGGTCATTCAAATGATCTCGATCTTCTGTACAGCTGACATCACGATGAAGCACTCTTACAGAAAATGCATTTACAGACACTTGACACTAGAGGCTGTGAAAGTAGGTATTACAGACCTTCAGTCCCTTTGCTAGCTTCCCAAATGATGTGGGGGTGCTGATATTTGTTGATTGATTTTTTTGCTGAGAAGGTAAATAGCAGCTTTTATTAATGCAGAGAACCCCGGGGATAGAAGATCACACTTTTGTCTATTTATGCATCCATTCTGTTTTCTAAGATGTTCTTGCCTGATATTGCCAACAATCTTATGGACGTGCTTATAATCCTCCCTTCAAAAATTCTGTGTAGTCAATAACTCTTATCTTGTTATTCAATCAGTTAGGGAATGCTCTTTTTTTTCTCCACATCATAAATATATATATTTACACTGTGAGACTCACCCGGACACCACCAGTCGGAGACCACATCTTTATAAAAAGACACGCGTTTATTCACCACAAATAAACACAGGTTTCAGTCCCAAACACCACACAAAGCACTCAGCAATAATCCCCACAATGAACTTCTCTATCTCTCTTAGCCGCCTCTACTCTCCTGCTAGGAGTTTAGTCCTACTTCCACTGCCAACTCTGGCTCGTCAACTGTAAGGAGGCGGCGCCTTTTATTCCCACCCCGATGTGCTCCAGGTGCCTGGTGATGATCTTCCGGCAGCACTTCCTCGTATGGTGGAAGTGGAAGTGCTGCCCTTTGCACCAGAAGCACTCCGGGTGTCCCTGGCAGGTTCACCCACCATCTTGCCTGGTGTAGCGGAAGTGACAGTTCCCCAGGTCCAACGAGGTTTAAGGTGCCCCCTGGCGGTGGCCATGGTTCCCAACAGGCCAGAACCTCTTTGACCCTTTCCCGTGGTCCTCTCTTTGTCCAGGGCGGTTGCCCCCTCGTGACCTGGAAGCTATTAATGTCGCTTTCCGGTCCCTCCAGGCATCCCGGCCAGGTAATGATCCTGGCAATCTGCCACAACACACATATATATATTGTGGACTATGATGTTTGCTGATGACATTGTGACCTGTAGCAATAGTAGGGAGAAGGTTGAGGAGACCCTGGAGAGATGGAGATATGCTCTAGGGAGAAGAGGAATGAAGGTCAGTAGGAACAAGACAGAATACATGTGTGTAAATGAGAGGGAGGTCAATGGAATAGTGAGGATGCAGGGAGTAGAGTTAGACAAGGTGAATGACTTTAAATACTTGGGATCAACAGTACAGAGTAATGGGAATTGTGGAAGAGAGGTGAAAAAGAGAGTGCAGGCTGGGTGGAATGAGTGTCAGGAGTGATTTGTGACACAGACGGGTATCAGCAAGAGTGACAGGGAAGGTGTACAGGACAGTAGTGAGACCAGCTATGTTATATGGGTCAGAGACGGTGGCACTGACCAGAAAGGTTGAGACAGAGCTGGAGGTAACAGAGTTAAAGTTGCTAAGATTTGCGTTGGGTGTGACAAGGATGGATAGGATTAGAAATGAGTACATTAGAGGGTCAGCTCAAGTTGGACGGTTGGGAGACAAAGTGCAAGATTGCGTTGGTTTGGACATGTGCAGAGGAGAGATGCTAAGCATATTGGCAGAAAGATGCTAAGGATAGAGCTGCCAGGCAAGAGGAAAAGAGGAAGGCCTAAAAGAAGTTTTATGGATGTGGTGAGAGAGGACATACAGGTGATGGGTGTAACAGAACAAGATGCAGAGGACAAAAAGATATGGAAGAAGATGATCTGCTGTGGCGACACCTATATGAAATTTTACTTTCCAGTCCTGAGCTGGGGATACTTTTCTGACATTATTATACTAATGCTGTGGTGGGCTGGCGCCCTGCCCAGGGTTAGTTTCCTGCCTTGTGCCCTGTGTTGGCTGGGATTGGCTACAGCAGACCCCTGTAGTTAGGATATAGTGGGTTGGGTAATGGATGGATGGATTATACTAATGTCCTTGTGGTGTAACGATTCTCCTGAACTCAAAGGGAGCAGTGTTACATTTACGATAAACTTGTTAAGCTCTTGTTATCACCTTAGACCTGGTTCTTCTGGCACTTCTCCTCTCAAAGCTCGTTGTTACGCAAAGACAAAAATCAAAAGAAAACAATTATGGGACAACATTAAAGAACAATTTACGTACATAGATACGTTTTTACTGAACAAGTACACACGTTTATTTAATATAACAGCACCAACAAAATAAAGTCCACTTTATCTGTCTCTTGAGCAAATTCTATCCCTCGAAAACAATCCCTCAAAACACAAGAAATTCCCACTTTTAACTAGTGTGACAGATAGAGGGCGCTATCGTCCTCTTAAACCCTCAGATCAAACGTCAGACACCAGGTAAAAGTCCAATTATTATTTATACAGACAATATTACAGTGCTTAAGCACCCTCCACTCCACAATACTAATATAATCAATCACCAATACTCAATAATACAATCCTCCACTCCCAGACACTTTGCCACCCTTCCACCCAGCTCAGCTCACCATCTGGGGATTTCCCACAGTCCTTTATATTGCCTGTCCCGGAAGTGCTCCCAATCCTTCAGTCCATGTGACCTCCTATCACTTCTGGGTCTGATAAAAAGTCCTCTTCTTCATCCCGGAAGTACGTCATTCCCTCTGTCGCCTTGACTAAGACGTACTTCCAGGTTATAGGTGAATCCACAGTCTCTATGTCTTCCTGCAGCGTACCCTGGAGGTCCCCATGGTATCCAGCAGGGATGTGATGAAAAACTCCACTGTCCATGATACCTTGCTGGAACTCGGGGCACCTCTATGTTGCATGCAGGGCTCCACGTGGCGGCCTGGGGGTATTAGCCAGAATAAAAGGCCGGCCATATCCCACACTAGATATATACATGAAAATACACAAAAGACTCAGTATGACCTTAAAGAACAAAAGTTCAGGTGAGGCACATATTTATACATATACAGTATATAAACAAAACTCACAATACGACTTACGGATTAAAAGATGTGCCCTCTTCCGATCAGGTAAAGTATATCTATACATATATATATATACAGAAATATAAACCACACACTTGAAAAAGATGTATATCCACATGAATCCAGACCCAACAATCTAATATGCTATTGTCCATGAGGAGAGGAGGATTGTGGGAAGAGGACACGCAGACTTAACAAAAAAAAATTGATGACAGCGCTATCCCAAAAGTAAAAAGATGTCTCAGATCTCACTCTTCGAAATCAGCAAGCCAGTGCATATGGACAGTCTTAAGAAAGTAAAAGACTAACCTTGTCCAAGCATTAGGATGAGTGGTTTCTAACGTTTTCTTTAGCGTTGATGGTGCTCGTCACAACTTCCCTTGGTTTAAGTTTAAACTGCCACGCATTCCTCCAAATTACTTCCTTCTTGCTGGTTTTAATTTCGCTGCTCTGACCCTTCATTGACTCTCACTGAGATTGCACAGGTGGTGAACCAGCTGAGGGGAACAAAGGCTGCAGGGATCGGTGGTATCTGGGGTGAACTTCTCCTGGCTGGTGGTAAGGCTGTCCTCCTGGCATTGCTAGCAATCTTTGATTCCATTTGGGAGACTGGCATCATCCCAACTGACTGGAAAACGGGACTTGTTGTCCCTATCTGGAAAGGGAAGGGTGATCGCCTGGATTGCAGCAACTACAGGGGGATAGCACTGCTTTCGGTGCCGGATAAGGTCCTTGCCAGGGTCATCCTCAATAGGATCTGTGATTACTTGTTCACCTACCAGTGACAGGAACAGTCTGGTTTTACGCCTAAGAAGTCTACCATCGATCACATCCTGGTGGAGCACAAACGTGAATATCGGCAGAGTTTCTTTGTAGCCTTTGTCGATTTTTGTAAAGTGCTCGACTCAGTTGATCAAACTGTCCTGTGGGATATCCTGAGGGTTCATGAGATCCCCTCGAGGTTGCTGGATATCATGGCCGGCCTATACACTGGTACTGTGAGTGCTGGCACTGAGAGTGGAGGCAGAACCTCTGTGTTTTTCCCAGTTGATTTTGGGGTTTGTCAGGGGTGTGTTCTTGCTCCTGCTTCTACTCTACCTTGTTGAGAGGTTTACATTCATGTCTCTGGTGACTCTTCTTATGAAGTCAGTGGAGGGATTGGGAGAGCATGGGGGATCATGAGGTTGCTGAAAAGGGGTGTGTGGCGCTCCCGATATCTATGCAAAAGGATGAAGGTTCAAGTCTTTAGAGTCCTGGTGCTTCCTGTCTTGCTTTGTGGTTGCGAGACATGGACGCTATCCAGTCACCTGAGACAAACACTGGACTCCTTTGGTACTGCGTCTCTCCGCAAAATCCTTGGGTACAATTAGTTTGACTTTGTGTCAAATGAGCGGTTGCTCATGGAGTCCAGAATGAGGCACATTACCTGCATTGTGAGGGAGCGTCAGTTACGGCACTATAGCAATGTGGCGCGTTTCCCTGAGGGTGATCCAGCTTGTAAGATCCTCATTGTTGGGGACCCGAGTGGCTGGACCAGGCCAAGGGGTCGCCCACGTAACACCTGGCTGCGGCAGATATAGTGTCACTTCCGGAGGGTGGGACTGGACGTCTGCGGGATCCCGGTTGTTTCGTTGTATGGTGGGTGCGGCAGCACACTGTACCAGTGCATGCTCCCCAACTTGACTTGACTTGACTTAACCCTTCATGGAACCCTTCATGGAACAGTTTCTGACAGACCTTTCCAAATGGCTCCTGAGAAAGGCTCCTCCACCTGAAACTTTGTGGAAGCCCCTGGCAGTGACGAGCAGCACACAAAAAACAAACAAGGTACAATACAATGCACATAAAAGGTACATGGCGATAATGTTTTACTTATGTGGCAATGCTACAGTGGCACACAGTTACTTCATCTATATGGGATGTGCATAAAGAGTGACAGTCCGCGGTGTTCTCCACTGTTAATAAATCTGGGAGCTTGAAATATGTATTGTAAACGTTTATCAAACAACCCCCCCTGACCCCATCACATCTGCAATACAGTATTAATGAATTTAGTGGCTCGGGAGTCAAAGGGAGACCCCCCCCACCATCTTCTATGTAATATTACATACTATAGCTGCGTTAAAATCCAAGAGGGAAAGCTTTGATCTAATCTTAGTTCATGCAGCCACTTGAACTCTGCAAATGTCCACATGGAATTTCTGTAAATGGTAATGATCCTCTAGTCAAAAAGGTGGAAAACCACTGCTCCAGTGCTAATCACTGACCTGACAGTTTCAAACCAGGCTAGTTCTTCTTACACTGAGTATACTTTAAACATATTATCGTAAATTATGCTTATCTGGTCTCCATGCTCATTAAGAAAAACGGTCTCCCTATCTGTGACATTACAGACAAGCGTCTACTATGGCAGGGTAAAGGACATCTCTTAGGTGGTCAATGAAAGGCAAAGCAATCCTTGTATCTTATTCAAGGTAGCTGATTAGCTCTATTACATGAGAAAGCAAGAAGATTTATTTAGCTTGCTATAGTTTTTACTTCTTTTAAGTTAAGATCAAAGCTGTTTGCTCCACCTTTTTATTATGTTCAAAAGTCTTCAGAGTACAGAGTTCTTAGCCCATCTCTGCAGACTGCTCATCATTATTGTATGCTTCATACCAAAATAACAGTCTACCAGCCTTTATACAGTTTGAATGAGACATCCATAGTCCTTACAATTCTCCTTCCTCTCTTGCATTTTATTTGACTACACTAGAACATATTCAAGCATTAGAACATTAAAACAATTGTGACAAAAACATGCCATTTAACCACAAGCTCATCTATCCCATACACCTTGATTGTCCAAAATAACATCAAGCGAAGGATAGAAGATCCCTAGAGTTCTGTTCTCCTCCAGTTAATTTAAGTAATGGTTCTTTGTGTGAAGAAAACCTTTCTAACATTTGTGCATAATATGTTTTTAACAAGTTTCCAGCCATGTCCCTGTATTCTTGTTCCAGAATTTATTTTCAATTAACAGTTGGTATCCATTGTACTAATTCATTTCATAATTTTAAACACTTCAGTCATGTTACCTCTTAATCTCTTTTTGCTTAAATTAAAAAAGTTAATCTGTAATAATCTTTCTTCATAACTCATTCCCTGTAGTCCTGTAAAAGTCATTATTCTCTGGACTTTTTCCAGCACTTTTATGTTTTCTTTTGTAGTCTGGAGACCAAAACTGCACACAGTACTCCAGATAAGTCCTCACCAATGCATTATAAAGCTTAATCATAACCTTCTTAGACTTGTGCTCCACACATCATTCTGTTAGCCTTCTTAAAGGTGTTTGACCACTGTCTGAATATTGATAGAATCAAGTCCACTATGACTTCTAAATGCTTCTCATAAGGTGTACTCTCAAATTTCAGACCCCCCACATTGTGATTTGTGCATTTCTACTTCCTACATGTAAGAAGTTACATTTATTTAATTTTTATCTGCTCCAAATCTGCTCAAGCCTATATGATGTCCAAGTCCCTTTGTAACAATTTAGCTGATTTTGCATAATCTGGCCTTGCTTATTTATATTAAAAAGAGTAGCAACCCCAGCAGTGAACCCAAACTGGCACCACTTTCAACATCACTAAATTGTGAAAAATGTCCCCTCACCATAACCTTTTGCTTTCTGTGTTTGAACCAATTTTGTACCCAACTACACAATGTACACTGAATTTCTACTAACCTTTCTTGTTTTGCCTTATCAAAAGCCTTCTGAAACATGCTTTTGATACATAGATAATATCATATGCACCTTTCTTAACATATGCTACTTCCTCATAGATTTCCTGCATATTGGTGAAACATGACCTCCTCTGTCGGACCACATGTTGAGAATTTGCTAATACTCCTGTCCTAGACATGTGCTACTCAATCTTTTAATTCATAATTGCTTCCATTAATTTATCTATTTTTAATATTTATATATATATATATTTAATATATTTTAAGCTTACTTCCTCATAGTTACTTGGATCGGCCTGATCACACTTTTTATACAGTAGCATAACATTTACTAGCTGGTTTACTGGTTTAATCAGCCCTTCTCCCTTTACAATTTTCAGTTCACTTGCCAGTTCTTGTTACTTTTGGGAGGTTATTAACTTCTTCACAAGTACAGCATAAACTTCAATACAATGCAACTTCAAAAATTTCTGCATATTCAAGCTATCCTTTACCATCTCTAATACTCTTCACTTCCTCCTTGACTGTTCTTTTACGAATAGAATGTTGAAAAGACCCCTTTGGCTCATTCTCTGTCCTTGCTGCAATATTTATCTTCCCGATGTCTTTTTTAACTCTTGCTCTCATATCCCATGGGGTTAGCTCTGGACTTTGTAACTTCCTTTGTAACTTCCATTTTTATCCACCTTGGAGTTCTTTTTCATTTCTTACTGCTCTTAAATTTTGGGATGAACTTGTCCTGCATTATACGTCACTAGTTATTTTATGCTCTAATTTGAATCTTTTGTATCAGTTGCCAACTTAGACTGTTCAAGGTCATACTGATAATTAATGGGAGGCAATATAAGTTTGTTTCCTTGTGAACTTACCAAATGCTGTTGCATTGAACCTTTGTACTTTAAATGTATTGTTTGTTTTTTAAAGTTTTCCTCCTTGCAAATGAATCCTTGTTAAATAAAGGTTGTTTGATTAATCAAAACAGGAGTACGATTAACATGCACTCGGATTGGTAAGTTGGATATGTAGGTGCCACAATGTACTGTAGATATGAGAAAAAACAAATAAGAAAATAAGCACCTGATGTAATATACTGGTGCATTTGAAGACTTGGTTTGCTGCCAATCATTGTGGCACTTTGTTGATAAAGTGTAATGTCAGAGAAGTACTAAGTCATTATAATCTGGGGTGGCCAACTCCGATCCTGGAGAGCCACAGTGGCTCATTCTGTTTCCTTAATTAGTGACTAGGTTTTGTTGCTAATTAACTTCATTTAATTTATTTGCTACTTAAGACTCAGACCCATTAAATCAGGGCTAGGCAAAGTCGGTTCTGGAGGGCTGTAGTGGCTTCAGTTTTTTTTCCAACCCAATTGCTTCATGAGAAATCATTCATTGCTGATAAAGCACTTATTGCTCAAGCTACATTTTTTTCTGCTCCATTTTAGTTGTCTCACTCATTAAGATTTTGAACCCTTTATTCCTTATTTTAGTCTTAAACAGCTGTATTCATTGTTTTAACTGCTCCTTGTTAGCAATAAGATGCTAATGACAAAGGAACCAGCAGGTTTACATCTAGCTTGTCTCCATTTCCACCCGTATGGATTCATCATTTACTATTTGGTTTAATTAAGTACTCAGAAGGAAAGTGATGAGAAAGTGAAGAACTGAAAATTACTAATGCGTTTTAGGCTTCAAATCATTTAGATGATACATGTGTCATTAGAAAGGAAAAAAAATCTATGATTTAAGAATGAACAGACATGGTAGAGTTAAAACACTAACAAACCATGACATTAAATAAGATCTGTTATTGGTGAAGACTGTCTTCTAATTAAGCAACTGGAACAAAAACCTTCAGCCATTGTAGCTCTCCCTGTTATAATCTTTACATAATTCAGCCACAAGGTTGTTTTTAGTGTAATGGAAGTGCTGAGTACACGTTTTGTTGGTGTAGAATAAAGTTTCTTAAAATCATTCTATTTTTTTACTTTTATGGACCGGGTCCTCCCTGTGTAGAGTTTGTATGTTCTCCCCATGTCCACATGGGTTTCTTCCAGGTGCTTTGGTTTCCTCCCACAATCCAAAGACATCAATCTTCCAGCCTACAGAGACGGTATTATCATAAAGTGTCCACCCCTGGAGCAGTGGAGAATTACCATCACCAGAGCCTTTAAACTGTCCCCTATGTGCATGCATGTGACGATGTAAAATGCACGTAAAAAAGATTATGCAAGAGATGCTGGAGGAAATAAGAAGCAAGGTGCTTCATTCAGCATCAAGTAGCACATTGGGCTAATGAGACAGGAAGACATTTTAGAATAGCCGGCTTCTTTCAGTCCAATAGTTTATCAAGTGTTTAAGGAGTGTATTGTGACATGACAGAAGTAGCAATGAAGTGCAGGAGGAAAAGCTCTGGATGAAATCCAGCATCAAATCCAGCTGCTTCAGCACTTTGGTGTAATTAGAGTGAAGCCTGGAAAGATTCATTTAGACATTCATTAGTGAGGTTGTGAATAACATGAGACAAAACACATTATTGAGCAGTTTTAGACAAGAAATGTAAAATTGATTTTTAATTAAAGCGGGATATGGTAGTTATAGATAAATGTTGAGCTGGAAAAGAGCTGGAAAAGGTTTATTTTTGGCATCAAAATGAAAAGAAGTATGAATTAGTTTTGAGATCTGAAACCATATCAGTAACTTATTAGATAACAAACTAGAGTATATTAAACGTGGTCAGACTGATTTAATTTTCACATATTAATAAACAGAAATATAATGTTGTTATGGTCAAACCAGGATTCCTCCCTTGCCTTATGTTTACATAGCTTCTTTTTGTTTTCTTTAGTCACTTTTAATTATTACTTTTTTATTATTTTGTATAATATTGTTCTTCTCATTTATTATGTATTATGTTTTCATTTTAATCTGTTTTGTTATTATGTAGTATCACTGTGTGAATTGAGATTCTCTTTTGTTCCTTGTACTTTGTCAGTGGATCCTCAGGAGGTGGGCCACTGTTCACTGTTCATGTTAATGGACCACCACTTTCTGCTCTGGTACTCAACTTTTTGCTATTGTTTCGTGGAGTTTTTTTTTGTAAATGCTTGGATTTTTTTACCTCTGGTTTTCGATTACTCTTTTTAGATTCATGTGTGAACTGTGTTTGCTTTGGATTGCCTATTTTAAAGGCTATGTCTTTGTTGTTTTTTTGTGCTCTTCGAAAATTAGCACCTTTTTTGAATAATACATGTTTTTTTTATTTATAACGATATTGTGTTGCCCTTTGTGTGACTAGAACTGAATATTCACTATGATCTTAAAAAGAGGTACATGTTGAATTGAAAGGATCACTCAAGGGATTATCAGTCCCAGCTATTAGAACTCCTCAGATCTTCACTTGGTCGTAACAAAGAGGCTTACCTAGCAAAAATCTAGCCAAGGTAAACAATAGGAGTGCTGACACTCTGTACAAGGTAGAGTCTTTTCTTATCAATGGCCACCCCCATACACCATCAAACACAACAAAATACCTATGAATATTACTAATAATAATGAAAGGTAAGATGAGTTTGCAAAATGGAAGGATAAATTAAGCCAAATAACAGAGAAAAACCTGCAAGGCAAATACAAAACACATTAAAAACCAGCTGTGCTAGCTTGGCAGCCCAACTTCCTCTTAAAATGTGATTCTGAGAAGCAACAGCAAAAAACTGGTGATTTCAATGCAAATGTGTCTAAAGTGTGCTCTCCCTACAGGATGCAATTATGTGCAATAATAATAATAATACTAATAATAATAATTATCATTAATAATAATAATAATAATAATATGTTTTAAAGTGGGCAGCATGGTGGCGCCGTGGGTAGCGCTGCTGCCTCAGAGTAAGGAGACCCTGGTTTGCTTCCCGGGTCCTCCCTGAGTGGAGTTTGCATGTTCTCCCCGTGTCTGCACGGGTTTCCTCCCACAGTTAAAAAACATGCAGGTTAGGTGCATTGGCAATTGTAAATTGTTGTGTGTGCACCCTACCTGGGGTTTGTTTTCTGCCTTGCACCCTGTGTTGGCTGGGATTGGCTTCAGCAGACCCCTGTGACCCTGTAGTTAGGATATAGTGGGATGGATAATGAATGGATGGATGTTTAAAGCAAGACACAACTCCTTATTTTCACTTACATGTCTGTCTCAGGTCACTAACATAGTAAATCTAATGATTTGTTTTACCTTCTGCAACAGTTTTAAGTGCCATGGTCCCAAAGCTCGGAGTCCTGTGTTCAACTTCTGATCTGTACACTTTTTGAATTCATGTTACACATCCACTATGTGTTTCCATGGGGTTTTATTGCAGACATTCAAACAAGTGTTTACAATCCCAGTCCATTCACTCATACATATGAGGGCAATTTGGAGACTCCAGTTAAAAATTAGATGCAAAAGTTTCACAGTGGCAGACTCCCTGACCTCTAAGCCACAAGGTTGCTGGTTCAGTTCCTGCCCCTGTCTCATCATGTAACCATGAGCAAGCCACATATCATTAAAAGACATCTGAAAATAATTATGATAAATATAGATCTTTGTATCTATCTATCTATCTATCTAATAAAGGTTTCAGCCAAATATATAATCAAAATAATGTATTACAAAATCAAAATACTCAGAGAAAAAACTACATGGACAGTAACCAGGTTGGATTTAAAACTCTCATGTCAGGAGCTGTGAAGCATCGTTGGAATATCAATGTGCAGACACTTCAAAAAATGTTTTTGTAAAGATAGATAAGGTGCAAAATGTCATAGGTACAGGGTGTAGTTCACCTAATCAGTCAGGCTTTACAAGGAGCCAATCCACCAAGATGGCTGTACTTACCATTGTCAACATGTTACAGCTGGAAAGAGCTACCAAAATGATATCTGTCCTCATCCTGCTTAGATACTTCATTGTTTGGAAAAAAAATATACTGAGCACATTCTTCACCTGACCTTGTTGTTATGTGTACATGTGATCATCTTGATCCATGACTATCAATGACCCAAGTTTATGGAGGAAATGCCAGCTGTGGGCAACCCAGACATTACACTTGGGAAGATCCTACTGTGTATCCTGGCAAGGAGAGATGTCAAGGGTACACCAGGCATTCATGAGTGTGCCCCAAAAATCATAGTTGTCCGCTTCTCTTCTTTACGTGTCCTCACTTGGTCCTATAATCTTGTGCCATGGTTTTTCTTATCAGTGCTATGCCAATGATGGCAGATGTACCTATCATTGTATCAGCTAAAATCTTTGTATATCTCCAGGATGTTACAAACAGGATGAAGGAACACCTTTAGCTCAACCTGGCTATGACAGACATTCTTGGTATCCCAGCTTGTCCATCTTTTCAGCATCCCACCTCCGTTCAGCTTGGCCCACTATTGCTAACATCCACCAAGTCTGTATGGAACCTTGAAATTATGATCAATGACCAGCTGTTCTGTTGCTACTGTCTCTCAGTCTTGCAGATTCACTCTTTACAACATCTGTAAGATCAGACTGTATTAGACCAAATATGCAACACAAGTCCTGGTCCAGGCTCTAGTTATGTCATGCCTGGAGTACTGCAACTCTCTGCCGACAGGAGCACCAGCATGTATCACCAAGAGGCAGATGGTTCAAAGTGCAGCAGCACATCTAGTGATCAACCAACCAAGGTAGACATGTGTCACTCCACCTTTCAGATCATTACATTGGCTCCCTGTAGCAGAATAAGTTCAGACTCTTAATGCTGGTATAGTCAGCACTTTGGTGAAATTGTGTCTAATGTAGGTTATTTTTTAACCTAGTAACTGTAACTAAACTGTAACTAACTTGTATTTTTTTTTGCACTCATCACTTGTGAAGATCAATTTTATAACCTGTCCTGTAATGCATGTTCTCTACAGTACCCAAGATTCGATAATGTTGACCTCTTTTATAAGTTGCTTTGGATTAAAGCATCTGCTAAGGTAGAGAAAAGCCAAGCAAAATGACACCTTTTATTGGCTAACTAAAAAGATTACAATATGCAAGCTTTCGAGGCAACTCAGGCTCCTTCTTCAGGCAAGATTGTAATCTTTTTAGTTAGCCAATAAAAGGTGTCATTTTGCAACTGGCTTTTCTACATAGTAATGGCTAACACGGTACAACAACCTAGTACTACAGCATCTGCTAAGCAAATAAATGTAAATGTAAGTATAAAAAGTGCAATACAGAAACAGAAAGGGTCCCCCAGCCTGTGAAAGAGTGAAAAACAGGCCATTCAGGGCTGAGCCCCTCAAGATGGGGAAGGAATTGGGAAGGGAAGATTGTGTTCACCTCGAGTTTATTATTGTACAGTAAAATCCATCTGCACATTCGTTCTACCTCTAAATAACACTTTGTGAAATATGATTATAGGAGTTGGAAGCCTAGTGAGAGATCATGCCATGTTAGGCCACACTGGTTCCTAAAGATAAAATTCTTTGTTAGAAGGAGGTAATGGAAACACAAGAAAGGTCCAGTATCAAATGGCAGAAGGACCAAAAGTGCCATAAGCTCTACAAAACCAACAGAAACTTGGAGAAAGACATATTTCAAACTACCTTCAGAGAGTCTATGAAGAATATGAAGTTATGTATGCTGGTGGTTGGGATTTCTTGATCAGGAGGTAATGTTTCTAAACATGGTGCACCACACACATTTTGGGTTGGATTTTGTTTAAGGTTGCTTTGCCTACTAGAAAATGCAGGAATTTGTGTATATGAGGATTTGCATAAAGCAGTGTATAGAGTGGATACATGTTTTCTGAGAGAGGATAAAGATTGAGGGTAACAAGAGAAAGAAAAGGAACAGGAAACAATAATGAAATTCCACATACTTCAAGGAATCAATCAAATTTTACATCATTGTTTGGAAGTGTGTGTTCCCTTTTGGTTGCTTGATAGCAACATGAAACTGGGTGTTGTGTACCAGTAGGAAGATTTACATTAGTGAGGTTAACTGTAAGTTTGTTTCCAGGTTAGACAGATGCAGTAACATGGTACGACACCCAAGTAATAACTCCTAAACCCCTTGTAGCACTGGCTGCAGATGGATATTAGGAAAGTGAAGCCTCTTTATGTTAAAGACTACCGTTAGACATCACTTGTCTGTTAATCAATACTGAATCTAAACTGTTTTGAATTGATTATAACACTTTGTTTACTTTTTGTTGACATATGGTACATAACCAGGTTCTACAAGTGAGGTTGAACTGCTAACAAATCCCAAAAGCTGCTAACTGAATGCACAGACTGTTTTACAAGTGAGCCTCAACTTTTAACAAGCCTCAAAGGCTATAATTTTAGTTCTTAACTAAAAGCACAGACCTTTAAGACAATTTTTAATGAATAGTGACTTGCTTCTTTGTATCTGACTGAAATATTGCCTTGTCCAGAGACATCCTGCATAGCTCTGATCTCTTTACCCACATGAAGACATCTTTTCCATTATTGGGCTGAGTCTTACTGTACTCACATACAAAGAACAGCCCAGTTTTCGATGGCTTTCCAAGTATGCTTTGGCTCAGTAAAGCAGGACAGAGCGGTCTGACAACATATCTGTGGCTAGCCACATTGTAACCAGGGCATGGGTGGAGATTGCTGCCACATAATCACATCAAGAATGGCATTGATGTGGAATGTTTCTATAGAGCTCAGCTCATGAAATGCAGAGCGCTTGAAACTTGTTAAAGAACATACCATCTGTAAATGGAGCATTCAAAATAATGTGATGCCTTAATTGCTGCATAGATTTTCTAATATATGAAACTAGCCAACCTGCGGCTTACCATACACCGCATAATCAGGTTGATTTTTAATGATTTTTAAGCACAGGGAGAAAATGAACATTTGAAAAATCGGTAATGTAATAAATCAGCAAGAAAATCAATTAAAACGAACCAACACACAATCATCCGTGACTGAAAACCGGCGGACCCTCATTGCGCCTTCTCCTGCCAGACGGAGGGATGCGAGTGCACTGTGCTCAGGCGCGGAGTGTGGAACGGCAGGAGCGGAGAAGGACGTCCACTCAGCTCCCTCCGTCATGCTAGTCTGCTGATTTCTCGTTCAGTATGCACTGCCCGCTCATGTGCCCACCTCCAACTCGTCACTGGAGTCGCTGTTGTCTTTACACAGTTCAGATGCATCTGTGACTCATGTAGACGTTTCATTGCTCTGTGCGGTTTTGGCTGCTTTTCTATATATAATCCACCAAGACACCCGACCACGGTAGTCGCGAGGTGGGAGGGGGGTGTGCACAAAGGGTAGGGATGCAACCAGTGGGAGCGTATGAGTCGCACTTAGTGGGAATTCCACGGTTTGCAGCCCGAATGGGGTTCAACGGCTTACCCACGCCTCTCTGCGCCTGGTAGACACATGCTCAATCTCATGCATAATTATTAATTGACCGCTAAACACTTCTGGAAAGACATGGTTGTCTAAAATGGGTTGGTGTGAGAATACAACAGTAAGTGAATGAGAAGATGGAACTCTGGAGAGAGCAAAATACAACACAATAGTGAAGCCGCGGCATAACAAACGCTGCATAATTATTTATTGATGGTTGAACACTTCTGGAAAGACACAGTTGTCTAAAAAGGGAGGTTTTGAGGATACAACAGAAAGTGAATGAAAAGATGGAACTCTGGAGAGAGCAACAAATAATTCTCCGTGAGTGAAGAAGACGCATGTTTGTCGCGGATGCAAATTGCTGTATGTAGCGTGTAAAACAGTTTGCCATGGTGCACGCGGTCGTGTGTCGTAACCAAAAACTCGTTTTTTAAAGACTGCTTACTTCATTGTGTTTTAACCTCAGTTGGAAAGGATTGTTTTAAGGATACCATGGGATAGCCCTCGCAAACCGTTTTACACGCTGCATATGGCGATTCACCTACGCGAGAAACTTGCCTCTATGAACAGTCAACGTGGCTCGGAGGTGCCAGGAGTTGGTGGGCGTGGCTCCTTCCTGCATGTGTCATAGGTGTCTTAACTTGTCGGCGGCTCAGTGAATCCACGCCCCTTCCGGCGTGCTTTCCATGGTTGTCTTGCCTTAGTGAATTATATATATAGATTATTACAATGTTTGAAATTCATTTTAAAAATTTTCAAAAAAGTTTGTTTTTCATTACAAGTAATATCTTTAAATAATTTATATATATTTTAAGACAAGACAAATGAACATTTAGAGGTTGCTTAAATTACTTATTTTGAAATGCATTTTCTCATTTCCCATATACCTGAATTTGTTTCAGGATCAGTTGAAGTACCCCCCCTCTGTCTATTTTAAAATGAACTGCAGACATTTTGAGAGTTTGCTGGGCAGCCTATCAAGTCAAGTGGTTTTATTTTCATACCGTCTATGCACAGTGTTGACGCCATTGACCACAACACACGTTTGAATCATCTCAAGAATTAGGTTAGACCTGCCTTAACTCTGCTACCTTCTGATTCAAACTGTCCAGCTACCTGCAGTCAGTTTTCATTGGAGTTTAAACCACTTGGTTTTATGGCTGGGCCTGTTGAACACCCGGAGTATGCATATCAGCTACGTCTAAGGATTTACGACCTCAGCTTCTTGTCTCCCAACACCTTGCTTTACTACAGGATCTCTCAGAACCCTCGCCTAGTAAAGAACTGTTCTTTAATGTAAGCCTTGTGTATCTTAATACATTCTATAACATAAAGACAAGATGTTTGGTTGAGTTTTTAGATAAGAACTAACTAGTTTGGGTAGTTTCAACACAAACTGGATGTTTTGTGACTAGAAGTCATTTATCATTAAACATTATTTGTATAAATAAAAATGTCTTATTGTCATCTTTACTATCATTTTGCAAGCCCATCCAATCACGCACTAAACTGAACACCCTAGAGGACCTGTTTGACCAGTGATGTCCTCAAAAACTGTCATCCATCTGTCTCCTAATCCAGAGCAGGATGAAGCAGAAGCTGGGGCCAATACTTGTTTGCTGGAAACCTTAGATATCCCAATTAAACTATTAACACACTGTTTGCCATGCCTGCATCTGATCAGATATACTGTTGATTCAGACCTAATATTCATGGTCAGTAAAGACCTATCTGTGTTAGATTACTTTGTTTATGCATGCCTTCATTACCTTAGTACCTATTTTTGATTCTTTTTAAATACTATACCTGCTATTTTATTTGGCTATATTAACTCATACATTTCTGTGGAAAAGTGAGTGCTCCATCTTTCAGTTCAAGAATGGTTATAGTTGCTACCTCACAGGTCTAATGTCCTGGTTTTGAGTCATGTGCCCAGTTTCTGCCTATATGGAGCTTACACAGCGTCTTCATGTCTACTTTGGCTTTTCTCTGGGTAATCTACTAAGTTAATTGTAAATTCTGTTAATAAAGTTGGCCCATTACAAGAGTGGGTGTTTGTGAGGGGCCCCTCGGGCAGGCTGGTGCCTTTTAAAGTGCTGCTTCTTGCCTTGGCTCCAATGCCCCATGATCTTGTATTTCAATGCACAAGTTTGAGAATGGTATGTTATTATTTATTCATCAAAATATGGACTAGATAGTTGATAGTTATGTCTTGTTATGTAAAACCATCCAATTGAAAGAAAAAATACTTATTTTTTCATTTAGCTGAATGTATGGTTAGCATGGAAGGAAAAAGACAAATACTGCTGATTTGTGGTTCAAAAAACTCAAGTTCATTTTTTAGTTGAACCACTATGAGGCATTTGCACCATTTCTCTGTCCACATATGTCCTCTTCAGGTACTCTGATTTCCACCCACATTAATTGGTGGCTTTAGAAGGGCCCAAGTGTAGATATGAGTTAGAATCCCTCCTAGTTAGCTCACATGCATAATAAAGAAAGGAAGAAAGGATTCCTTGTGGTTTACTGGAAGGATTAAGAAAAGGCCTTAAAGCATGAAAAGTCTAGGCATCATGAGGAAAGTTGGGTATGCAAGACAACTGAAGAAATTTCATGTGTTGATCTTTCCCTTAGCCAAAAAGTAGTGATTCTTTCAAGTGAAGCCTGAAAACCATGAGGACTGATTTAGATAATTTATGTTAGAGGGCTGGGCAGTCTTGTGGCATCAGAACCCCTACAGATTTTGTTTTTTTCTCCAGTCCTCTGGAGTTTTTTATTTTTTTTTCTGTACTCCCAGCCATCAGACTTTACTTTATTCTTTGTTATTTAGTGTTGACTAATTTTATTTCTATATTTATATTTTTGTATAAACTTTTCTTTCTTCATTTTGTAAAGCACTTTGAGCTACAGCATTGATATGAAAGTGTGCTATATAAATAAATGTTAATAACCAGCATACCAAGGCTTACAATGAAAAGCAAATTAAGAAAGATGAATTTGGGCATGAAGATGGATCTGTGGTTAGAGGGTTTTAGGAATACATTTACACTGACAACAGCTAAGAAAACTGGATGCTGTATCTCTACTAAATACACATAAACTGCACTGTAATTCTCATTGTGGAGTTATCAAATATGAACCAGAACTGGAAGCAAGGAGTTTACAGGGAAGATTAACAAAAAAATTTCAAAAAATACAACAATAATACCTGTCAAGTCATCTCAATCCTGCCCCTTCACAACAAAGGAGGTGATTGAAGCCCTTGCTGAAACCAAGAGTGGTAATGAGTGAATGAAAGAAGCAGGAGTGAATGAAATATACCCAGAAGTCCTAGGTGCAGCAAACATGTTAGAATTTGGTTGGCATGCCTGCTCGGCAACATTTCCATTACTATTCAGAAGAGCAGAGATCATCACGCTACTCAAACTGGGCAAACCAGACAATGTACCTGAAAGCCTCCACCCAATTTCCATTTGCTTCCAAGTACTTAAGAGAGTGCTGCACACCAGAATCAGCTCAGGTATTCACATAGTCATCCCCATCCAACAGGCTGGATTCCATAAGGCTTGCAGTTGTACCATCCAAGTACATGCTATTACTAACTTCATAGAACATGAATTTCAACAGTGACTAAGAAGAGCTGTGGCTTCATTGACCTTACAGCAACAAACATCATTTTCTGGAAGAAAGGATTGCTCTACAAGCTCAGTGATTGTTGTTTTAATGTTGTAATAAGAATATAAGTTTAATATTTCACTGTGCTCTGTGCAAATATTTGAAATCTGCTTTTCTTTACTTCTCACATGTACAGCTAACACACAGCCAGATTTAGTACAGGGGCCCAGCATTTAGAACTGCTAGGCTAGCATTTTAAGAACAAGACAAGTTAAGGACAACTGTGAAATGGGCAACATACACTATTTCTGTGTGTCAAACTCAGCATGAAATTGCATCCTCTCTTTGCCTTGTTTGGAGTTGTATTATACGCCTAAGTGGGGGCCTGCACATGGAGAAAGAATGTAAAGCAATGGAACATTGCCCGGCACATCTTTGAAGCCGAAGGACAGTTGGGAGATGCTGTCATCAGATCCGGAAAATCCTTCCAACGCAGCGACGAAAATGGCAGACTGTATACATCTGACCTCCACTTTGGTGATGGTCTTGTCATGACTTCCTCGTCTGTTATGCCGTGTAGACCGTCATTAAAGAAAGCTACATTATTTCTCCTATGTGATTTCTTACTGCCATATCACTAAGGGAGGGGTATCGCCTTTTTATATTATATCTATATAGTTTCAGGATATGTAACATGCCGCAATTACAAAATAACTTATTCCAAGCAGGGAGCTAGCGCCCCCAGCAGGATACAAATGTACACTTGAATGATGACTATAACGCAACAAGGATGTTGAACAGTGGCCTTCCACAGGGCTCATTTTTTCCATATTATTGTTTAACCTTTCCATCCATAATTTGCCCTGAACAGCATTATGCAAGTTTAACTATGTCAATGATATGACTTTCACATATCAACATAGCAACTTGGCATCTTTCAATGACTGCTGCAAAAACTGCCACCTTAAGCCAACGATTACAAAGATCGAGGTTTCCTACTTTCCCATTAAACTTCCTCTGGTCAGTAGGCAATCTTAAGTGACATTTAACAGAAAGACACTGAAACACAATTTTATCCTTATGTACCTCAGGGTCACACTTGATAGATTTCTGACATATAAGGCTTGTAACGATAAAGCAGTGGCAAAACTAAAAAACAGAAATATCCTGATGCAGAAGTTTGCTTGCAGGTTATTTCATTTACCAACTGCCTTCAAACATCCTTCTTGGCCCTAGTGTACACAGCAGGAGAGTACTGTGGCCCCCATATGACTCAACAGTGAACATTCCAAGAACATTGACATACAAGTGAATACCACCATGAGAACTGTCACAGGCACAGGCATTCAACACATACTTCCTGTCCTCAGAGACATTACCCCTGCACCTGCAGTGTAAACAATCTTTACTGTGTGAGTATGACAAAACAATTAAAAATGATGAGCTGTATATCCAAAATGACTTCCTCAATGTTCCACCTATTTGGCTAAAGTAAAACAAAATGCACACACAAACACCCAGAGAATGAATAAAAAGAAAGGAAATATAAATATCAATCAGCACTTTAAAATTCACTATGCGGGTCTTGTTTTTTGTGTTTTATAGGCCCTTTAGTTGATAAGAAGTTACTTTACTAAAAACTAATGTAAAGTTCAACAGCAACATCAACATTTATTTATATAGCACATTTTCATACAAAAATGTAGCTCAAAGTGCTTTACATAATGAAGAATAGAAAAATAAAAGACACAGTAAGAAAATAAAATAAGTCAACATTAATTAACATAGAATAAGAGTAAGGTCCAAAGGCCAGGGTGGACAGACTTAGCTTACCACATTGGAAAAGCTACTGCAGTAGTACGATAGATCACATTTCTTGTTCTTGATGGTGGGAGAGTCAAGCATGTACACATGACATGGTGATACACTTGGTGTTATGTTGGATAAATACTGTTGTAAAAACTCAGCTAATTGGACAAAGCTTTGGGATTCTTCATTTCATGTACAAATGAACAGAGGACATTATTAAATATCATTTAGGAAATTATATTGTATATGAAAAATGTGGTATTAAGCCATTGGGCCTTGTTATAGAATATGAGTATTACAGAATATGTTAAATCTTGAAGTTCCCAATTAATACTGAAATACTGCTTGCATTTTATTTTGGTCCTTAAGCTAGTGTAAGAGACTAACATATTAAACCAAGGTCAAGAACTGGACACAGACGATGACAAATTAATAAATGGATTGACATATGACCTTTTCATTCTTTCATTCACTTATTGACTAAGTTAATCTGGTGGGGGGAGCAAGACATCAATTTTGAATTAGAACATCGAGTCTGGAGTCAACTCATTAAAAGGTTTGTAGTGAATAGCAGCAAAATCTATAACTGAAAAGGCTCCACTCACAGGGCTTCTTCTGAAAAACCTGTACCAATTTTCCTAAAGTCTGTGCACTTTTTAAATATTTAGGGTTGTGTTGTCCCACTTCTACACATGTATTAGAAAAAGATGTAAAATAAATATAGAAAGACAGGGAGAGAGGAAAAGAAACTGAACAGAAAGGGATGTTAGCTGTTATCAATTCATTAGCTCAGTAGAACAAAGAAACTGAAATTGAATCTACAGTATACTAATAAAAGGCAAAGCCCTCACTGACTGACTGACTCACTGACTCACTGACTCATCATTAATTCTCCAACTTCCCGTTTAGGCAGAAGGCAGAAATTTGGCAGGCTCATTCCTTACAGCTTACTTACAAAAGTTAAGCAGGTTTCATTTCGAAATTCTACGCGTAACGTTCATAACTGGAACCTACTTACGTACATATATATGGCCATAGCCTGCAGCTCGGTCGCCATGTGAGGCGGAGTTGCATCCCTCATCGTCATGACTCCCACGTAATTGAGTGCCTGCCCATACGCAGAGAACAAGCAAGAGCTCCAAAGAGCACTGAACAAAAAACGCATTACACAATTGAAAAGGCAACAAAAGAATATGAAGTGAGTGACGCATACAAGCATATTCATAAGTGCAGCTACTGCGGAAACAAAGCACGGTGTAAACCTTAAGTTTAAATTAAGTTCATAGACACACTGCCGCTGGCGTTTGTCATGCCAACGACGAATACGATATTCGCGAGATACAAGTTAAATGAGAAGACGCAGGGTATAAACAAGACACTTGATCACTTTGTAACGGAGTTAAAATTGCTGTAACGGAGTTAAAATTGCTGGTGAAGGACTGTGCTTATGCAAACGAATAGGAAAGCAAGGTGTAAAGCTTAACTTTAAATTAAGTTCATAGACACGCTGCCGCTGGCGTTTGTCATGGCTAAGACGAATACGATATTCATGAGATACAAGTTTAATGAGAGGACGCTGGGTATAAACGAGACTTTTGATCACTTTGTAACGGAGTTAAAATTGCTGGTGAAGGACTGTGCTTACGCAAACGAAGATGAGATAGTCAGGGATAGACTAGTGTTTGGCACAAACTCAGCAAACGTGTGAGAGAAACTTTTAAGTGCCGGGTCTGAGCTAACATTAAATAAAGCCGTGGACATCGCAAGATCGCACGAGATAGCACAACCACAGCTGAGAACCTTCAATGCATGTACTCAGAGCGGCTCACGTGAACTGACTGTGAACGCAGTATGCACACAAAAAGCAAGACCTCTAAAGAGCGCTGAACAAAAAATGCATTACACAATTGAGAAGGCAGCAAAAGAATATGAAGCGTGTGACGCATACAAGCATATTCATAACTGCAGGTACTGCGGAAACAAAGCACACAGTGGAAAAAGTCAATGTCCAGCTAAAGGAAGACCGTGTAAAAAATGTGGTAAATTGAACCACTTCGCTAAAGTTTGCAGGACTAGGAAAGGTAAACCCGTGCATGCAGTGTGTGATGTCTCAAATAAAGAGGAAGACGAACTGTTTATTGATGCAGTAAGAAAGGAACACCCTCTGAAGCTGAACAAGCCTTTGTAGACATATCAATAGGAAAGCAAGGTGTAAAGCTTAAGTTTAAATTAAGTTAATAGACACACAGCCGCTAAATATTCGCAGGCAAATCCACAACTTAATACTGGGAATGCCTGTTAAACATCTTAGATTCACGAGTACCGATTTGGGTAGTGAACACTTCGATGAATGAAACCTGTTATCTTTACAACGGTTGACAAACACGGAATGTAACTTGAACACAACACATCCTCCAAATACAAACCTGATTGAAAGAAATAATGATAATCAAATCCTTGATGACAGCAACACTCATAACAGTCACAAAACAATTACATTGACAATCATGTTACGTTATTTTTAAAATGTTTCCTTTTCTTTTTCATAACTTCTTTAACACACTACTTCTCCGCTGTGAAGCTCGGGTATTTTGCTAGTAATTTATAAATTGTAATGAGCACAGCAACAGAAGAAACGGACAGACAGACAGATATGCACACTTAGGACACTGCTGGTACTTGGCCACACAGGTTTGAGAAGTGCTTCTGTCTACTACAATATCTTTTTTTGTCATTTTGACTATAGTGGAGTGGTGTTGGTGTTGTTAGGCATATTCACTAATTCATGTGTTTTGAGTACCAAACTTTGCATCTCCTGTGGCTCCCAATTATCAGCCCTTTCAATAGCAATCCGTTAACAACTCCTTTGATAGGGTATGACACACAGTTCACTTTGAGTGTATATATAATTACACAAGATATAAACACAAAAAAACATGCAACAAGTTGCAGATGTATTATTTCAGACAAGAGCTCAGAATAGAACAAACTGAAAATAGCTAAACGTTTGGTCATATGGTTTCCAGGCAGGAAGGGGCAGGTCCAGGAGGGTGGACAATGAAAGTGAAGTCAGTAGTAGAGCAGCCATCAATCTGTCGTCTTGCAGAGGGAGGAAGAGAGAAGTCATTAGAACTCAGCATCAACCCCTGGAGCCTATCACAGCTAGCATAGGGTGTAAGGAAGGAACAAACCTTGGTCACAGCACCAGTTCATCACACGGTGAAGACACATAAACCAATGTAGTGTTGCCAATTCACTTTCATGTCCTTGGAATGTGGGATGAGACTGGAGTACCTAGAGTAAACCCACACAGACATGTGGAGAACATGCAAACTCCACGCAGAGAGGACCCGGGACATGAACCTTGGTCTCCTTAATTTAAGGCAGCAGCACTACCTCTGCACCACATTTATATATTTAATAAGAGTCTTTTTGAAAAGTTCTTAGCTGTAGATTGTTCATCACAATTAAAAGCTTATTTTCTGTTGAACCAGGTTAACAAGAAAAGTACTGCTCTATGCAGTTCAAAATCACTGCACTTACTTTAAGTGCTTCCTTAATTAAGTATTGAAATGGTTTAAAAAATGTGACACTTGGGTACCTGTCTAATTGTCCCCACCCACTTTTAAGCAAAATGCAGCAATAGTTCTCTCCAGACTTGCATAGAATTAATATGTCTAGCTAGGCTTATGTGGATTGATAATTATCCTGATAGAATGCAAAGTCTGATTGTTCCTTATCTGTCCATATAAATTTAAATTTTCTTATGGAAATATTTTGGCATTTTATTATAATTGTGTGTTTGGCATACAACATAAGATGAAGATACATATTGTTATGCATATGCATAAGGATAAGATTGAGCAACAAATGTCAAGGACAGTAGCTATTCTGAACAGTCAGCATGGGTTCAGAAGAGGGAGGTCATGTTTTACTAACATGTTGGAATTCTATGAGGAGGCAACAAAAGGATATGATCAAAGTGGAGCATATGATATTATTTATTTGGACTTTCAGAAAGCATTTGATAAGGTGCCACATGAGAGGATGGGCATCAAATTAAAAGAAGTGGGAGTTCAGGGTGATGTTTTTAGATGGGTACAGAATTGGCTCAGACACAGGAAGCAGAGGATGATGGTGCGAGGAACCTCATCAGAACTGGCTGATTTTAAGAGTGGTGTTCCACAGGGGTCAGTGCTAGGGCCGCTGCTATTTTTAATATGACAGGAATATAAGTAACAAGCTGGTTAATTTTGCAGATGATACCAAGATAGGTGGATTAGCAGATAATTTGGAATCCGTTATATCATTACAGAAGGACTTGGATAGCATACAGGCTTGGGCAAACATGTGGCAGATGAAATTTAATGTCAGTAAATGTAAAGTATTACACATAGAAAGTAAAAATGTTAGGTTTGAATACACAATGGGTGGTCGGAAAATCAAGAGTACACCTTATGAGAAGAACTTCATAGTGGACTCTAAGCTATCGACTTCCCGACAGTGTTCAGAAGCCATTAAGAAAGCTAACAGAAAGTTAGGTTAGCATTTTGTGTGGAGTACAAGTCCAACGAGGTTATGCTCAGCCTTTATAAAGCACTGGTGAGGCCTCATCTTGAGTACTGTGTGCAGTTTTGGTCTCTAGGCTACAAAAAGGATATGGCAGCACTAGAAAAGGTCCAGAGAAGAGTGGCTAGGCTGATTCCAGGGATACAGGTGTTGAATTATGAGGAAAGAATAAAAGAGCTGAGCCTATACAGTTTAAGAAAAAGAAGATTAAAAGGTGACATGATTGAAGTGTTTAAAATTATGAAAGGAATCAGTCCAGTGGATTAAGACTGATATTTTAAAATGAGTTCATCAAGAACATGGAGACACAGTTGGAAACTTGTTAAGGGTAAATTTCACACAAACATTAGGAAGTTTGTCTTTACACAAAGAATGATAGACACTTTGAATAAGTTACCAAGTAGTGTGGTAGACAGTAAGACTTTAGGGACTTTCAAAATTCAACTTGATGTTTTTTTGGAAGAAACAAGTGGATAGGACTGGTGAGCTTTGTTGGGCTGAATTCTGTTCTCATCTGGAGTGTTCTAATGTTCTAATATATTTTACCATGGGACCACAAGTGCATGAAAGTGAACTTTTGGGGTCACACAGTGAGTTATTGACTGGGACTGAACCAATAATACTGTGGTTTTAAAGACTTAGCTAATGCACCTACCTACGTATTTTGTTAGTATCAGTACCCCTTTTCTGTTTTAGCTTTTAGATAAGGAAATTTTATTTGGTTGCTAATCCTCCTAAAATTCCTTATTTTTTGGAATAAATGCTGGCAAAATTTTGTATATTTTATTGTGGGGCATTCCAAGATTATATATAAGAAGGTATCTAATGACTTAAAAGAACCAAGAAAAAACAGGTGATCATCAAAAAAGCCCATCAAAAAACCATCTACAGAGAGTTACAGTAAATACAAATAGTACTCAAATTTAAATTAGCAATGTTAGTGACTGAGGTTCTTAAATGCCAAATAATCTTCTTAAAAACCATATGCCAACCTAGAACATTGACGGAGGACACGTTCTTAAACTGTCCAAATTAGCAATGGCTCAAGAGCGGCTTTATGCAAGATCACATGCATTTCACTAACAGATTTTGTTCTGGATGAGAAAAACTGAATAAATGAAGCACAGAAGGATAAGAAAGAGGAAGAGTACACAACTTACAACCCCTCTGAAGTGAAAATAGAAGGAAAAAAAGAGAAGGATGATTACCGACAACCCATACCACCATGATTAAAACAATCAGAGCTCTTAGCCATGAAAAATATAGATGAGTGCAGTGATATAATACTACATGACAACACAGAAAGAAATAAAATGCCCCAATATGTAAGGCCGCATTGTGAAACATGAGAATAACTGGATGCAGGCTTCTGAAGGGGCCTAAATGTTTGCCTACCTTACAGCATATAGTAAGTGGATGAGAAACCAATGAACCCAATTTAAGTAAGTGCAATTGAAATGAGAGGGAGTAGAGAAAGTGGTCAGAGAAAAGCCAGATTAGCTTCTAGTAGGAATCAAAATGGAAAATCATCAGATGATTTCAACCTGTAACGGTCATCTGGAATATGCGTGTGTGTCACTGTGAGTTTGCACCTTTCCCCATTCCTGGTAATGGAGGAATGGCTTAATTTGTAAGGGCAACCGATGGTACATGTGGCGAGGAGCACCTGGCTTAGATGGTCCAACAAACTTTACAGGGAGGAGGCAATGGTATGTAAATGGGTGGTGGGAAAATGGAGAGAAGGAGCGCAGAGCCAAAAAAGAAGCAGACACCATAAAAGGAAAAGGCAAGTGGGAAAGAGATTGACACAGCATGGAAAATGTCAGGTGAACCCGGGTTCAATTCAGGATAAATTAATTTCCCTTTCTGGTGAAGGTATTTAGGAGAGGAACTGACGGGCCAGCACAAGAGACTGTTGCTCTGTAAGTTTCCTGAAACAGGAGGTATAGTTCGGCACATCATTCCCCACCACTTACTGAGATGGTCATCCCTGACAGAGAATATTTAAAAGACTACGAATATATTATTTTTTTCTCTTTCTCATATTTATGTATGGGCGGTGCGGTGGTGCAGTGGGTAGCGCTGCTGCCTCGCAGTTAGGAGACCCAGGTTTACATCCTGGGTCCTCCCTGTGTGGAGTTTGCATGTTCTCCCTGTGTCTGTATGATTTCCTCTTGGTACTCCAGTTTCCTCCCACAGGCCAAGGACATGCGGGTTAGGTGCATTGGTGATACTAAATTGTCCCTGCTGTGTGTGTGTGAGTGTGTGCGTGCCCTGCGGTGGGCTGGCGCCCTGCCCAGGGTTTATTTCCTGCCTTGCGCCCTGTGTTGGCTGGGATTGGCTCCAGCAGACCCACGTAACCCTGTAATTAGGATATAGCAGGCTGGATAATGGATGGATATTTATGTATTAGTGGCATATGTAATTAAGTGTTTTGTACCGTGATTTGCTTGGGGAGGGAAGCGCTGCAGTGTGATAATGAGTATATAGGGGTTTTTATTAAGTGTGTGTAATAACCATTTTTTAACTTAACTCTGCATTCACTGGTGTGTTTCTGTACTTGTGGTGGTGTAGTAGGAAAGAAGTGTTGGTCACTTGTGCTCTGGATTATTTCTTCTTTTTTTTTTTCTTTCTTTGTTGCCGTTCTAGGATGGCATAGCATATTATAATTGCGCTGGCTCCAGGAGTAGTATAAACCACTGCCAAATAGATCTAAGTGTGAGTTCTAAATGTTTTAGATCTGACCCCATCTATCAAAGTGGATTATGAAATGTTTGGTGGCATTTTTTTACCATTCCATCAATATGACTTATATGACAAAAGAATTCTGACTAAAATTGAACTACAGGTAAAGGACAATGTTGATTTTAATAATCACTAGTCTGCATGTAGGACCAGGAAGAGAGAAAACCTTTGTGTTTTTGTAAATACCCATATAATTTAACAACCATATTTCAGATAGACTTCAAAAGCAGAACAGCCACAGAAGAACTACTGGGGGTACTGAGAAATCAGATTTAGGCCAATTGATTTTTGTAACCCAGACACAGCCTCAAATGAGCTTACTAAGTTAAGAATATGAGGGAGTTTGGAAGGGACATGACAAAGAAAGAGCAGGATGCCATTGGCATAGAGCAAGTTTTTGTGGTGAGAGTTTTGTAAGATGATAGGGATGATTAAGTTCGACTTGCAGAAATTAGTGGGTAGAAACTCAAGAGTAAGGATGAAAAGGGGATATAACAGACAGAATAGCCTAATCTGGTACCTTTAAAAATTGGCAAGAGAGAATAACATAGGAAGAGGACAAATTAAGCATCGGGATCAAATGGATCTTCTTCTCACCAAACTCCATCCAATTCATGGCCTTACAGGTTGATAGCAGCGTGCTAAGAGCTTAGCAAGCAGTTTTGCTTTGGAGTTCATCATAGAAACAGGGTAAAAACTTGAACCAGTTTTCTTTTTACCTTTTTTAAACAACCGGGTGATAGTGGAATTGTTAGCACAATAAAGTGGCAGAGATGATAGGCTTAAGCACTGGAAAATGAGCAAATGATTGTTTCTAAAGTTTGAAAAATGTTTGATGGTAATCCATATGGACCCGGGTTACTGGGACAGGCTGTGTATGAAAGAAATGAGGTACAGTATCTAGAGTAGAGACCTCATCCCCAGAAACCTAGGCTACATGCCACACTACTACACTCTCATTCAAAAACAGTGCTTCTAACTGAAAATGATCTTCATCCACACTAGTATTTTGACATTGCTTCTGAAAGTATTTTCATCCATACTAAAATAGCCAAAAACATATATGATATATTTGTTCGTTTACACTGGGCATGTATGTAGCATAGATGTCTTTAACTGGACATATACTGTGCAATTTTGGCACGGTTTTAAGTCAGATTTGCAGTCTTTGACTGATTTTCTGAGTTTACCTAAATTTCAGCTTCACTGGCCATTGTTCTACATGCAGTATGAGAGTGGTTGTGATGCCTGATTGCCTCTCAAAATGGGGCGAGATGTGTTTCTTCTGTGAAGGGTAACCAATCAGGGAATTAGACTTGTAAGGAGCAGGATCCAATCAGGGGAGAGCCACATAAAGTGCAGTGCTCAAAGTTAATAAATAATCAAGTAAAATGTACAAAAGGTGGAGGTTAAAAATCAATAAATATTCATTAAGATGAGTTTCAAGTTCATTGGCAGGAACTGTTCTTTCTAAAAGCACATTGCCTTTTTGTTCGTTTAACTGGTGCCTCCCATGCTAATCCCTCTCAGGCCTTGCAGAAGAGGAGTTGCCCTATTTGCAGATGCAACTGACCTTCCGCATGTCCAGTTGCCTTCTGTCCCAAGGCTATGTATATGCTCCATCACCGGACAGAGCCTTGGGTCTTCAAAGGCCAGAGCGCTCATGCTAGAGCTCTCCCTACAAACCTCCTCAACTCTGCTGCCTTCTGCAGCAAGCCGTCCAAACTCCTGGGCACTCACGCTCCTCAAAACAGCTCAGCGGGAGCGACCCATTCCGACTGCCCCAGAGCGTCAGCCCATACATTCTGTACAGGGGCTCTCCTCCCAGTTGTTTGCCTTCTCTCCAACGAGCCTGCCCCCTTTCGCTCATTCACTCTCATACTGGTTCTTTTGGCTTCTGCCTTCTTCCTTCACTAACCTCCGTTCTGTATTTTTTTTCTTCTCCCTTCTGCACTCGTGCTTCTCATGGGCAATTCCACACATGTGCACTTAAGTGCAGGACCGCCTGCATTGTGCCCAGGAACCACTCTTGCCACGCTACCAGGCTCCCTCCTTAAAGCTGCGAGCGTGGCGATTATTCATTTAAAAACGTGCCAATCAGCCAGCTCACTTTACTACAGCACCAACCAGAGCATGGTGGAGTCTGTGTGTTCAGGAATGTTCCTTTTGCCAATCCACGCTAAAGCACCACACCAATATTTTCAGAGGACTCATTAGCAACATTAGCAGAAACCTTATAGCTGCGTACCTTAAGGTTCAGTAATTTACTAATAAATAAATAAGATAATATGTAGTAGATCCAGTAGATCCAGCATCTCTCTTCTGTGTATGTCCAAACCAAGGAAATCTCGCCTCTCAGACTTTGTCTTCAAACCATCCAACCTAAGCTGACCCTCTAACTTACTCATTTCTAATCATGTCCATTCTCATTACACCCAATGCAAATCTTAACATCTTTGACTTTGCCACCTCCAGCTCTGTCTCCTGTTTTTTTGGTCATTGCCAGCATCTCTGTATACCTTCACTTTCACTCTTGCTGATACCCGTCTGTAATAAAACACTCCTGACACCACTTCTCCACCCACACCACCCTATATGCACTCTCTTCCACACTCCCCATTACTCTATACTGTTGATACTGATACTCTGTATGTTCAATTCTTCATAATAACTATTCACAGTGGCTCCAAAATCCATACTGACCCCTACTCTCTCTTCCGTTTCTTTTTCCGGTTTCTTTGTGGTGGCGGCCTGCGCCACCACCACCTACTCAAAGCATCATGATGCACCAACATTGATGGACTGAAAGCCAGAAGTCTACGTGACCATCATCTTCATGTCCTTCCATGAAAACCCTAAATACAAAGAGGACTCTTTGACTTATGTTAGGTAGATTGCCCAGAAGGGACTGGGCGGTCTCTTGGTCTGGAACCCCTACAGATTTTATTTTTTTCTCCAGCCTTTGGAGTTTTTGTTTTTCTGTCCACCCTGGCCATCGGACCTTACTCTTATTCTATGTTAATTAATGTTGACTTATGTTTATTTTTTATTGTGTCTTCTATTTTTCTATTCATTTTGTAAAGCACTTTGAGCTACATTTTTTTGTATGAATATGTGCTATATAAATAAATATTGATTGATTGATCCCAAGTATTTAAACTCATCCACCTTCATCGACTCTACTCCCTGCATCCTCACCACTCCTCTGACCTCACTCTCATTTACACCACATGTACTCTGTCTTGTTCCTACTGACCTTCATTACTCTCCTCTCTAGAGCATATCTCCACCTCTCCAAGGTCTCTTTAACCTGCTCCCTCCTCTTTCTACAGATCACAATGTCATCAGTAAACATCATAGTCCATGGGGACTCCTGTCTAATCTCATCTGTCAACCTGTCCATCACCATTGCATATAAGGGCTTAGAGTCGTTCCCTGATGTAATCCCACCTGCACCTGGAATGCATCTGTCACTCCTAAAGCAGACCTCACCACTTTCAAACTTCGCTCATACATATCCCGTACAATTCTTACATACTTCACTGCCACTCTCAACTTCCTCATACAATAGCATAACTCCCGTCAAGATATCCCATTATATGCTTTCTCCAGGTCCACAAAGAAGCAATGCAACTCCTGGCCTTCTCTGTACTTCCCCATCAACATTCTCAGAGCAAACATTGCATCTGTTGCACTCTTTCCTGGTATGAAACCATACTGCTGCTCACTAATCATTACTTTCCTTCTTCACCTAGCTTCCACTATTCTTTCTCATAACTTCATGTTGTGAATGATCAGTTTTATCTCTCTGTAGTTAGTACAGCTCTGTATATCACTCTTATTCTTAAAATTTGTATCAGTAAACCTCTCCACAGCTCAGGCCCCCTTTCACTTTCCAAGATTGCACTAAACAATCTGGTTAAATCTCTACTGCCATCTCTTCTAATTACCTCCATTCTTCCACAGGTATGTTATCTGGACCATGGTCTTTCCATTCTTCATACTCTTCATAGCTGTCCTCACTTCCTCCTTGCTAATCCATTGTACTTCCTGATTCACTATCTCCACATCATTCAACCTTCTAGCTCGTTCCCTCTGTCTAGTCAGGTCCTTTTCTCCCTCCTTAGTGTCCAACCTCATCATACGCCTTTTCTTTAGCCTTCGCCACCTCTCTCTTCACTTTACCTTATCACCTTGTACTCCTTGTCTACTTTCTGCATCTCTCTAACTATAAACCACCAGGTTTCCTTTTCCTCCTTCCTCTGTGCAGATGTCATGGCACCCTTCTTGCCGTTACCCTTACTACTTCTGCTGTAGTTGCCTAGCTGTCTGGTAACTTTTCACTGCCACGCAGTGCCCGTCTTACCTCCTCCGTGAACTCCACCTTACAGTTTTCCTTTTTCAGTTTCCACTATTTGATCCTTGGCTTTGCCCTCACTCTCCACCTCTTCTTGATCTCCAATGTCATCCTACAGAACACCATCCTTTGCTGCATAACAATGCTTTCCCCTGCCACCACTTTGCAGTCTCCAATCTCCTTTAGACTGACCCTCCTGCATAGAATATAATCTACCTGTGTGCATCTTTCTTTACCTCTCAACCTCTACTTTTGTATTTCACCCTATGTTCTTCACTCTTCTAACATACATATTTACGACAGCCATGCCCATCCATTTCAGAAAATCCACTACACATTGAACTTTTCAACTCCTGTCCATGACACCATAATACGCATCACCTCCTCATCTTCTCTGCTCCCTTCACCAACATGTCCATTGAAATCCACTCAAATCACCACTATTTCTCCCCTGAGTACACTCTCTACCACTACATGCAACTCACTCTTGAAATCTTCTTTCTCATCCATCGCACATCCAACTTCATGGGCATATGGACTAACAACATTCATCATCACACCTTCAATTTCCAGCATCATAATGATCACTCTGTCTGACACTCTTTTCACCTCCAAAACACTCTTGACATTCTCTTCCTTTAGGATAACTCCTTCCCCATTTCTCCTCCCATCCACACCATAATAGAACAATTTGAACCCACCCCGATCCACCTGGCTTTATTCCCCTTCCATTTAGTCTCTTGCATGTACAATATACTGTCCAATTTCCACCAGCACTCTGTCGCTAACAGTACTGGAGGGCGGCTGTTATTAACTCAGGCCTCGACTGATCTGGTATTGAAATCAGTATCATTGTCCACATGTTGATCTGGCAAAATTTTACACCAGATGCCCTTCATAATGTAAACCTTCCCATTTATCCGGGCTTGGGACTGAAACGAAGAAACACACTGGTTTGTGCTTCCCCCATGGCTGGGTTAAACTAACAAAAACTAATGATAAGTGAAAAAACAGTGGCTCCCCATCCTCCTCCTTAGAATCTAGGCACATATGATACCTATAGGAATAAACCTTCATGCCCAATGTATGCTAAACTGAATACAAACAATTGCCAGATTTGGGTCATCAAATGTGAAGCTCTCTGAAATACTAGACAGCTTAAAACAATGAGAATAAAGGAGAAGTCGAAGCAGTTCAGCAGCATGGGCCATCTTAATATCAGGCTGCATAGCCTTCAATATGTCCTGGTCTCGCTGAAGAAAATCAGACTCCACTGTAAAGTTCTGCGGATAAAGACATGTGCATGAAGAACTGAATGTTTTCTAGAAGGTCTTTCTTCAACCAATCCAAAAAGTCAGATGAATCCAAAGTATTTTGTGGTTCAGGTTGTATAATTTGAAGAGTTATAATAGTAGATAGAGAGGGAAAAGCAAGGGCACAGAAGAATTATCATATCACATGTCCATATGCAATCAAAGGTCATGTGGTCTCCATGAAATCTATTCTTGTGTGTGTTGCCATCCTGAGCTTCTCTCCTTAGGTCACAGATCTGAGACTGCTAAGTGGGATTTGGTTTTGGCCTGCATCATTTTCTTGGTCTGTATATAACCAGAACTAACAAAAGTGAAAGGATAAGAGAAAGATTCCAGCACTTTACAGTTTTATCATTTTGTTGGGGCTCCTGATACCTAAACAATGAGGTGTAGGATGAGATATAGTCTAGGTGATAAAAATTGCCACTTTGCTTGTCCATATATCCCTCAGAATTTTATTGTCTTTTGGAATGTCCTCTAGTCATATCTAAAGGTAATGGAACTTAATACTTGAATGATTTTGCTTAGTTTAAACTATGTATGTGAGAGTATTGTAGAGTTTAATACTTTACTGTTACAGAATTTTTGTAAATACATTACTGTTAATGTAATTGTACATTTCTGTAAGCACTCAGCCTGTACTCAGTGAAGCGCTCTGTACAAGAAGAGATGGGAATAAATTGTCTTATGATATTCTTTAGATTATATTAGGAATATTTTATAATTTTTGGAGAATATACCATTTTGTATCTTCAAGGATGGCAATGGTGATTGCACCCACAATGACCAGATATAACACTCCATTTGAAATCTCCATTTAGAGACCAATATATCTACCATTCATGCAAAATCATAAAGTGTTGTGAGCTAGCCAAGCACAGGTCAAAGCAGAACCGGGACAAGTGCAGAATAGTTGGGACACCAGCTGGGTCATCACATTTAACACTAGAATTACCAGAGCCTACGAGAAGACTTGTAAATCCGGCCCACCTCAAATTCATTCACATCTCTCCATCAGCATCTTTTGTCCTGTAAATATGCCGATTGAGACAAGCAGCAAGTAGCCTGCTATTCCACCCCCCACCATCGCAGAACATTCACTAAGTTCTCCCAGCTCATGCCTTGTTTGATTGCCTCAAAACACTACTCACATCTACAGTTATTCCCAGTTTCAAATAAAAACTAACAGCGTCAGATCCCTAGGGCGGTAGTATGTATCGTGATCGTGAGTGAGAGAATAAAAGTGGAAAAAGGTAACTTTTACAAGTACAGTACTATAAATGTACATGGTCTGTTACAGACACAAACCAAATGTATGTGTGTACTGTATAATATTAACAATAAGAGCAGCTCACTATTGAAAATGGAAAATATAGGAGGCAGTAGGGATCAAACCGGTGGCCCCTTGATTACAAGTCAGCAAATCTTACCACTATGCCGCCAAAGCTGTTGTATCATCTTTGAACCTTTTGTGAAAGTGTTTATTTGATCTTTGGACATCAGGCTTTACACATTCTATAGTTTATGCCTACATTTTGTAACATTTATTACTAAAATATGAAAACGTTTCTGTTTTAACAATGTGTTTACACAGATTACTATTGAAACGGAACACACATGAAATGCATGTGTTCCAAATTACGATCTATTATTTCCACTCTAAAACTCCAGCAGTTCACTCCCAGATAATCAAACAAGTGAACGTTCTGTGGCAGTGGGGGATGTAATAGCAGGCTGCTTATCTTAATCAGCACATTTACAGGACAAAAGAAGCTGCCGGAAAGGTGCGAACAGATTTAAGGTGGGCCAGATTTACGAGTTTTCTCGTAGGCTCTGGTAATTCTAGTGTTAATTCTCTATTTTTCATCTTCAAACTTAACAAGTGCCTTCTGGCAAAAACACAAAAGAAAATAAAGGCTCAGGTTTAGCTGTCACAACAAATAAGAAATCTCTCGTAGAGCTCTGACTTGTCAAGAATCGGTCCAAAAAGACAGCTCAAGTGGAGGCATCCAGGCTTTTTATTGAAGGAAGACAGGAAGGGCCGGAGCAAACTTCCCTCACTGGGTGGCTTCTCGAAGCTGAAGTGAGAAAAGGAGATGATACAGTTAGCAATAACAACCCCCATCTTGTCCCGGCGGGTTACCACCTTCCTCGAATGAGCCAGCAAGGAGATCCTCAGATGCGCATGCGTGTCAGTATATAAATTTAGAGTGACTGATCTATCCCTTGGAAAAATGTGGTCATATACTTCCTTATCAAAGAAGATTTTGGAAAGGAAAAATGACAACAGAATGATTAAAATGTCAAACAAAAACACCAAACCATAAAAGAAGTGTTCTTCTGTGATAAAGAAAAAGCATGTGATACATAATGGAAGAAAAGCTTTACAATCTTCAGTGAGTTCAAGTTGTTTTATCTTTTCATATTCCATTTATTTTAAAGATTAATGCTGTCTTTCTTTTAAGTCACACTACTGATGACATTATTCTGTGTTTAGCATTGCTCATGGTATCCAGGGATGCTTTTTTATTGGTATGCGTCATTAACTATGCATAAATTGATGACATGTCACATGGCATCTTATTTAAGACCAAAAGATGGAAGCAAAAATGTCTGCTGTTCCATGTTTTTCTATGTTTTGTTTCTCTGAATTTTTTTTTCTTTTTATTTTAAGTCACCTTGTTGATGACATTCTGTGTTTAACTTTGTGTATGGAGTATAGGAAGGAAAATGATTTTTTTTTCACACTGACAACTACTTTAAATTCTTTGCATGTGGGAACATGCAGTATAATCCAATTAGCAAAAAAAAAATATATATATATATATAACAAATGTAGTTATTGACTGTCAAAAAAAAAATCCTGAATATCTTAATAGGGTTTGGTTGCTGGAGAGCTACAATGGAGTCCATGCTAAGTGTTTAAATAGCTTTGTTTAGGTCAAATTTTGAATGCACTTGGACAGTTCATGGTTAGTTTCAGCATTAAGAGGCATGGTGCAGTGAGATTGATCTTTATCCCAACAAGTAAACACAGAACAATCCTCCTTATGTTAAATTATGTCAAGAAGTGGCTGGGCTTCAAACCTTGTCCATCATTTTGCCTTCTTTCTGCCTCTGGCTCCTCTCCTTTGGGAGGGCTAACACCAAGGAACCATGTTACATGTGCTTTTGCCTTAATGGGTGCCTTTGGTAAATGCAAAGATTAAATGGATTAAAACTGTTACTTTATTTTAATCCCTCACTTCCTTTTCTCCAACCTGAAAGACATCATTAATATTTACATGATTTCATTCAATATTAACTCTTTTGATACAGTTCTTCTACTTGTTTATCATCTTCAAATTACCACAGATTCCCCAGTAAATCCATTCCATTCCCTTATCTGTCCACTCCCCTATCCTACCACTGACAATGACTTGTACTTCTCATTACATCTCTTTTCGCAGACATAAAATAGAGATACAGACATGAGTAGCAAACACACTATTAACATGAAAAGAAAAGCAAGGTCAATGAAAACATTTTCATGTCAGCCATAATTATTTAAAATTGTAGTCAGATCATTCAAAATATTGATTGATAGTGATAGTCTTCCTCTTTGCATTCCATAGCATTCCTTTACATGTTATCGCTCTTTTGTCCTTTTCTTACTGTATTAAAGTATGTAGCAATTACACGTTTCTATACTTGGGTTTAATGTCTTTTTCTAATTTTTTTTTAATTTCTAAAACTGATTTGTGGAGGTGTGACAGACAGATAGATAGATAGATAGATAGATAGATAGATAGATAGATAGATAGATAGATAGATAGATAGATAGATAGATAGATAGATAGATAGTATCTATTAATCCCAAGGGGAACTTCACCTACTCTAGCGGCACCATACTGATAAAAACAATATTAAAGAGTGATAAAAATGCAGGTAATACAGACAATAAATTTGTATAAACAGAGCATTTGTGATATAAGCAGTAGTTGCACTTTAAATATGGCAGCAGTTGTGTGTTTTGGTATCCCTAAGTTGGATAAAATTCATAGATCTTTATTGATAGTTAGTTTACAATTTAAGTAGACCAAGTGCTAGGTTTCTTTTTGATTTTTTGATCTCCCTTTGTTTCTTGCCCCTGTTCTATGTTCCCTCTTTTTTATTTGTTGTGGGCTTGGCAGGGCCTAGCTATTACTACAATTCCTGTCACATGTTATTATCTCCCGAACTTTACTTGTCATTCACAATAATCCTTATCTTGTAAAATACCAAGGGATTATGAGTGAGCCAGAGATAGAAAGTTTTATGAAGACAAACAAAAATGGTTAGAAATCTTCATAAGTCAGTTTTATATGATACAAAATGCAGAAAACAACACATTAAGAAAGATGTAATTAATACTATATAATCTTTCTAGTTTATCAACATAAAATAATATTATTAGTAATGTTATTATTTTACCCTCAAAAATCTTAAAAAAGCAGCTCATTCTCCTTTGAAGTGTCCTAAATATTCTTTAAGAGAGACAATTTTTCCATTCACTACAAGATGTTTCATCCATTCTGAGATTTTAGGTTTTTCTTGTGTTTACGGTTTAATAAGATGGTTCTCTCAGTGAAAGCCAAACCAGTAAGAATAAATCTAGAGTTGGAGGGCAAAAGTGTTAAATACTGAATTATTGCCAGGAAGGCATAGATCTGGAGGACTGAAAAACTGACTCAACTTCTAAATAACTACTTGCCAGAAATGGTAGACAGATAGCCATTGCCAGACATTAGTATAATACTTTTCCGGAGTATCCTTTGCACAATGTATACATTCTTCTATAGCAGCAACTATCATTTTGTGTATTTCGTACTGTATATTTTTACAAATGACTTCCCTAAATTCCATGTTTGAAGAGAATATCAAATACTTTAATATTTGAAAAAATTGGGAGTGTGCTACCCTCAACTTTCTCATATACTGAGATAGAGGAAAAGGTCATCAGAATCTCTTTAAGTTGCGCAATATTTCTCAAATATCATATCTTTGTTTCTCATCATAACTAATTGACAATATTGATACACAATCATTTGTCTCTAAACCTTAAAAGCTGATAGGATTCCTTACTTTTGATATAAAGTGAGAGTACAAAATCTCAATGACCTAGGTCAAAGAATTTTTGAGTTATTGTGTTTACACATAGACAGACATAATTCCAAAAATGGTATTTTTGGACTCATGAAGGTCTAAAACATCAAGATTCAGCAAAATCTTGAGGTTGAAATTTTTTCACGATTCCTATACTTTCTCTATATTATACAGTATATACAAGGAAGCAAAAATTATTACATTTTAAGAATTTAATTTATTTACCTTTTCTATTAGTAAAGATAGCTCAACATCATTATTATGTAGTATGTTAATTTTAATTACCAATTTTAGTTCACTCCCAACATTATATTTTTACCAAGCTTTACCAAGTATAAGTACAATTTTCAAATAAACAATAGAGAATGGTGATGATCCATTATTTCCAAATTTGAAAAAAGTGGTATTTCTACTAAGTTGAAAGCCAGGGATATATCATACCAGTGATCATTTACAGGATGCTAATGTTGTATAAGCTAATTTATTAATTTTCCTTCATGCTGTCAAGGTTGTTGAGATGAGCTGTTTTATAAAACAGTTCTGATATTTTATTGATGTGTTGTTCTGCCTCAGTACAGAGATTCTGCTACATTTGCCTGAGGAATTTGATATTTTAGAAAATACAATATAATATCCTGTAGTTTCCTTTACAGAATTTGAAGAATCAGTTAAATATAATAATATCTCATATATATTTACTAAGCTGATCGGGCTCCCCTGTAACAAGGAGGTTCTGCCAGACCTGGAAGTGTTTCTAAGTAGCAATCCTGTTGCACCAGAAGTACTCCACGTTTTGGATTGAAAAGCAGTCGCTCCACCTGGCCCGGTGTCTGAAGTGTACAAGGCTTGCTTAGAGTTGAGTGGAGGTGGAAAAATAAGGTATTGTGCCTGTGATTTACCTGGTGATAACAGATGTAAAAAGTATTTTGTTTAATAAAAATATCTTTCTTTAAACCTGTGACTGTGTGGTTGGGTTGTGTCTGGGTGTTTGGGTTCCTGGTACATCACTTACATGCCACACACAGACTTCAGTTTATTTATGAATAGCAAAATACCTGCGCTTCGCAGCGGAGAAGTAGTGTGTTAAAGAAGTTATGAAAAAGAAAAACATTTTAAAAATAACGTAACATGATTGTCAAAGTAATTGTTTTGTCATTGTTATGAGTGTTGCTGTCATATATACAGTATACACACACACACACACACACATATAAACATATATATACATACACATACAGTGGTGTGAAAAACTATTTGCCCCCTTCCTGATTTCTTATTCTTTTGCATGTTTGTCACACAAAATGTTTCTGATCATCAAACACATTTAACCATTAGTCAAATATAACACAAGTAAACACAAAATGCAGTTTTTAAATGATGGTTTTTATTATTTAGGGAGGAAAAAAAATCCAAACCTACATGGCCCTGTGTGAAAAAGTAATTGCCCCCTGAACCTAATAACTGGTTGGGCCACCCTTAGCAGCAATAACTGCAATCAAGCGTTTGCGATAACTTGCAATGAGTCTTTTACAGCGCTCTGGAGGAATTTTGGCCCACTCATCTTTGCAGAATTGTTGTAATTCAGCTTTATTTGAGGGTTTTCTAGCATGAACCGCCTTTTTAAGGTCATGCCATAGCATCTCAATTGGATTCAGGTCAGGACTTTGACTAGGCCACTCCAAAGTCTTCATTTTGTTTTTCTTCAGCCATTCAGAGGTGGATTTGCTGGTGTGTTTTGGGTCATTGTCCTGTTGCAGCACCCAAGATCGCTTCAGCTTGAGTTGACAAACAGATGGCCGGACATTCTCCTTCAGGATTTTTTGGTAGACAGTAGAATTCATGGTTCCATCTATCACAGCAAGCCTTCCAGGTCCTGAAGCAGCAAAACAACCCCAGACCATCACACTACCACCACCATGTTTTACTGTTGGTATGATGTTCTTTTTCTGAAATGCTGTGTTCCTTTTACGCCAGATGTAACGGGACATTTGCCTTCCAAAAAGTTCAACTTTTGTCTCATCAGCCCACAAGGTATTTTCCCAAAAGTCTTGGCAATCATTGAGATGTTTCTTAGCAAAATTGAGACGAGCCCTAATGTTCTTTTCGCTTAACAGTGGTTTGCGTCTTGGAAATCTGCCATGCAGGCCGTTTTTGCCCAGTCTCTTTCTTATGGTGGAGTCGTGAACACTGACCTTAATTGAGGCAAGTGAGGCCTGCAGTTCTTTAGACGTTTTCCTGGGGTCTTTTGTGACCTCTCGGATGAGTCGTCTCTGCGCTCTTGGGGTAATTTTGGTCGGCCGGCCACTCCTGGGAAGGTTCACCACTGTTCCATGTTTTTGCCATTTGTGGATAATGGCTCTCACTGTGGTTCGCTGGAGTCCCAAAGCTTTAGAAATGGCTTTTAACCTTTACCAGACTGAAAGATCTCAATTACTTCTGTTCTCATTTGTTCCTGAATTTCTTTGGATCTTGGCATGATGTCTAGCTTTTGAGGTGCTTTTGGTCTACTTCTCTGTGTCAGGCAGCTCCTATTTAAGTGATTTCTTGATTGAAACAGGTGTGGCAGTAATCAGGCCTGGGGTGGCTACGGAAATTGAATTCAGGTGTGATACACCACAGTTAGGTTATTTTTAACAAGGGGCAATTACTTTTTCACACAGGGCCATGTAGGTTTGGATTTTTTTCTCCCTAAATAATAAAAACCATCATTTAAAAATTGCATTTTGTGTTTACTTGTGTTATATTTGACTAATGGTTAAATGTGTTTGATGATCAGAAACATTTTGTGTGACAAACATGCAAAAGAATAAGAAATCAGGAAGGGGGCAAATAGTTTTTCACACCACTGTATATATACATATACACATCTACATATATATACATATATATACACACATACATATGCATATATACATATACACATACATACAGTACATACACATAAATATATATATATATATATATATATTGTATACACACATACACATACATACACAGTATACACACACACACACATACTTACACACACACACATATATATATATATATATATACACACAGACACATATATATACATATCTACATATATATATATATATATATATATATATATATATATATATATATATATATATATATATATATATACACATACATACATACATATATATATATATATTGTCACAGATGACCGGGGACACTGTCCGGCTGGGACTCCTGGATAGTCCCCGAGTTGGACAATACTACTCCTCGGCCATGAGAGGGAAGCCGCCCCGGGACTATTTGGGGGCCACGGGGGTGCAGCTGGAATACTCAGTTTGAGAGAACGTGGCCACTGCCAGAGGGCGCCCGGACAATTGGAGAATCCTGGATGACAGCACTTCCGCTACACCAGGAAGTGCTGCCGGAAATAGTTCCAAGGTCACACGGAGTGCTTCCAGGTGCTTTCCTGACACTTCCGCCACACCAGGAAGTGGCGTCAAGGGGAGCACCTGGGGCTCATCCGGGTCATGATAAAAGGGGAAGCCTTCCTCCAGTAGACGAGCCAGAGTTGGGAGGAAGGAGATGAAGCTTGTGAGGAGGACAGGAGGTCAAGGAAAGAGAAAGAGAAAGAAGAAGAAGAAGAAGAAGACAAAGGAAGAAAGTTGGTGCTTGCAGACATTGTGTTGCTCAAGAAGTTAATAAAGAAGTGTGTTTTGGACATCCTGGTGTCGGTCTGTCTGTGTCTGGGGGTATGCTTTCCACAATATATACATATCTACATATATATATATACTGTATATAGCAAAATCCCTGCACTTCGCAGCGACGAAGTACTGCTTTTAAATTTTTATTAAGAAGAAAAGAAAACCTTTTTAAACTGAGGGAAAATATACCAATAACTATTTGTTAAGGATCTCTTTGTATACCACGTTGTCAGTTCAGCACTCCGGTTGTAATATGACCAAGCTGTGTGAGCTTACTCTTGAGAATGCAATGTATACCTGTGAAAAGCAATCTTGCCTCAAATCAATGGCAACCTTTTGTAGGGTCTGTCCCTGAGTCTTATTGTCATCGCGAAACAGAGCCTTACTGGAAATTTGAGGCATTTGAATTGAAATGGGAGATCAGAGGGTATAACGGTGATGCGAGGAATACATTCAGAGTATGGCACTCTGCTATTTTTTTGTGTAGCTGCCTTCACACAGCTTCTCCGCTGTTTTATTATAGAACGCCATATAAGGCCGTCCTTTTTCCTTACTTCACAGTGCTGTACTGTTTTATTGTTTGTTTATTACGATTCTTATAGTTGTTGTGTAGCTATTTGAGACTTACTTTACTGTTCAGGTACCCATTTCCTGTATTTAATCCGCGGCTTCTCCGCTATTTTTTGTTTGTTTATTACGATTATAGATATTTATTGATTCCCTTCTTTAGCTGACTGCCTGCTCATATAAGGCGCTCCGCTGTTTTTGTGTGAAGCAGCCTTTACACAGCTTCTCCGCTGTTTTATAAACGAACGACATATAAAGCAATCCTTTTTCCTTGCTTCGCCAAGGAAGCAGCCTTTTTATTTAATCCACGGGTTCTCCGCCGTTTTATTGTTCATTTATTACGATTGTTATAGCTCTCTTTGTATAGCACGTTGTCAGTTCAGCACTCCGGTTGTAATATGACGAAGCTTTGTGAGCTTACTCTTGAGAATGCAACGTATAGTTGTTCAGGAGAAAAGCAATCTTGCCTCAAATCAGTGGCAACCTTTTGTAGGGCCTGTCCCTGAGACTTATTACTTGTCATCGCAAAGCAGAGCCTTCCTGGAAATTGGAGGCATTTGAATTGAAATGGGAGATCAGAGGGTATACCGGGGATGCGAGGAATACATTGAGTGTGGAGAAACTCTAGAGAAGCGTGTGTATTAACTTGTGGATTTTTCTGTGACTATTTGGTGGCAGCGTGACGAAGTTGCTTCCACAAGACCGCGTTAGCTGTGGAGCTCAGCTCGGAGCATATTCTTTTCCTACCTTGTCAATTGTGTAATGTATTTTTTGAACAGGTTTGATTCATCACTCGTACTGCGTTCAGTCAGTTCACGCAGAGCTGCTCTCTTGTGTGATGTTGCAATGTCCACGGCTTTATTTAATGTTAGCTAAGACCCGGCACTTACAAGTTTCTCGCTACAGCAATTTTAACTCCGTTACAAAGTGATCCAAAGTCTCATTTATACCTCGTGCCTTCTCATTAAACTTGTACCTCGCAAATAAAGTATTCGTCAAAGGCATGACAAACGGCAGCAGGAGTATGTCTATAAACTAAATTTAAACTTACGGTTTACACCGTGCTTTGTTTCCGCAGTAGCTGCACTTATGAATATGCTTGTATGTGTTTTTTGTTCAGCGCTCTTTGGAGCTCTTCCTTGTTTTCTATATACTGCGTTTACAGTCAGTTGACGTGATTACGTGGGAGGCGTGATGATGCGACACGCAACTCCATCTCCCACGGCCATCGAGCTGCAGTCTATTACAGTATATGGATAAAAATAGGTTCCAGTTATGACCATTACGCGTAGAATTTCGAAATGAAACCTGCCCAATTTTTGTAAGTTAGCTGTAAGGAATGAGCCTACCAAATTCCAACCTTCTACCTACATGGGAAGTTAGGTGGCTTCACTGCGCTAACCGAAACCAATGTATGTACTTATTTCAGTGGTATGACGCCACTGTCGGCCGCCATATTGAACTTTCCAACGGTCTTTGTTACATATGGGCCCATCTTCAAGAAATTTGGTACGCGGGTTCCCAACGCTAACTGAATTCTACTTACGTACGAATAAACATTCATAGCCTGCAGCTCGGTCACCGTGTGAGGCGGCGTTGGGTCCCCCATCCCAACGCATCCCACGTTGTTGGCTGCCTGCCTATATAAGGCTCTCCGTCACTCCGGTCTCTACATTCCCTTACTTGTTTCGCCACAGGATTCACGTCTCCCTGCTGATAACTGCAGCCTTTTTATTTAATCCACGGCTTCTCCGCTGTTTTAGTGTTCGTTTATTACGATTATAGTTATTGTGTAGGTATTTTAGACTTACTTTACATTGTTCAGGTACCCATTTCCTTTATCATTCCAACCGTACACCCATTAACATGTCTATCGAGGTGATCACCATCGATCAAAGAACTGTCACTTACCGAGAGGTTTCCATGTCCGGAGATGCACTTGCCTTTTACATTCTCTGTGTTACATATTGCACGGCCATATCAGGCTCACTCTTGATATCCGGAGGAACATTGTGTCATGTATTGAATGACTGGGGCAGGTTCAAGGTGTGGACTGATGACGGTACAGGAGATAATTATGCTACACAGGAGCACTATAAGAGTGAAATGCTTAAGCCCTTCACCTATGGTTCTGCATGTGAGTTGATGGCTGCCGCTGAATTGTTTGGTTGTCGTTTTCAAATATACCGAAATGGCCAAATATTTTACACCTTTCGACAACCGCCAATACCTCTTAAACATCTTAGATTCACAGGTGACAATTACAGTATTGGACACTTTTTTTTTTTATTTAAGTTTTTATTGAAAAGAGATACAATCCAATACATCTGTTTATGACTTTTGTCATGTTTACAACAGATATAGCTTATATATTATCAAAAAAGCTCTTCATGGCATAAAACAGATCAATATATCTCTTTGGGTTATCTCTCAATTATAGAAAAAAAAGAAAAAAAAACTATTTACAGAAGACAGGGGATGTATGGACAATACCTATTCATAAAACACAGGTTCTATAACAGAAAAACATCTGGTTCAATAGGGGTTATATACTCAATCCACCTAGACCAAAAATCGACAAACAGATCTATTTGGTTATTCATACTGAAAGTAATTTTCTCCATTATAAACACATTTTTTACAACATCAATCCAATCCTGTATTTGTGGCGGATTAGGTTTGTACCAGCATCTAGTAATAGCTTTTTTACTAGAATTATTCTATACATGTATTTATTTTTCCCTTCCCAGGAAACCATTGACACCGTGCCCATATAAAGTACCTTAAAACTGAAATCAATTGTAATGTTTAAAATAATTTCCAGTACCTTATGTATATCTTTCCAAAAACCTCCAATTTTAGGACATCCCCAAAATATGTGAAAATGGTTTGCATCCTGTGAGCCACAATGTCTCCAACAATTTGAGTTGCCTTGAAAATTATTTTTCTGTTTTGGGGTAAGGAAAAACCTAATAGCATTTCTCCAGCAGAATTCTCTCCAATATGGAGAACTGGAAGTTGCCCATTGTTGTTTACATATATTTTCCCAGTCCTCGGTTGACAAGATAATCCCACTTTCTTTCTCCCATTTTTCTTTAATGTACAAGGATGAATCTCCTTGTAAATCCATCAAGGCTCTATAAAGTTTTGTAATAGTCTTAAACATTGGTTCAGCCTTATAAGCTGAGGAGAATATTTTAACTAGAGCACTCTTATTTTGATCCTCATCGATCCCTTTTTTAATTTTCTGGCAGAAATGTTGTCGGAGCTGGAGGTATCTGTAAAAGTCTTTGGATTCCAAACTAAATTTTTCTTTTAGAGAATTAAAATCTAATAATTGTCCTTTATCCATGATTGAGCAATAAGCAGTGATCCCTTTCTTAGCCCATATTTTAAAAAGCATATTTAATGTATTTGGTTTAAAATCAGAATCATATGATGGCCATTTCAATACATTAACAGAATCCTTTAGATTATAGTCCTTAATAATCTCAAACCAATTTTTAAGTGTTACCTTAATCTATTGATTTTCTTTCTTATTTTTAATTAAATGATCATCTATGATGCTAGCTTGAATAGGGATCCTGTCAAACCAACCAATCTCTATATCCTTCCACCTTGCTTGATATTCTGGGTTGCACCAACAAACTATTATTCTTAACTGTGCTGCCCAAAAATATTTTTGTAAACTTGGGAGAGCAACCCCTCCTTTATCTTTACTCAGTTGAAGGGTTTTAAATTTTACCCTTGGTTTCTTGCCTTGCCATATGAATCTGGAAATCAGTTTATCCCATTCTGAGAATCGTTTTTTGGCCAAGGGAACAGACAAAGACTGAAATAGATAGAGTAACCTTGGAAGTATGTTTTCCTTTACTGAATCTAATCTAGATCTCATGGTAAAAAATGGTAAAAGATTCCATCTTGCAATGTCAAGTGTTATTTTTTTATTAATAGGACCATAATTAAGCATTTCTAAATTGTTCATATCCTTGGGGATATTTATTCCTAGGTATTTAATAAATGTTATATCCCATTTTAAGGAGTAGTCTTTTTTAATTTTGTTTGGGGGGTTATAATTAAAGGTCAGTACCTGAGTTTTTAAAATATTTAATTTAAATCCTGAGAAAAAGCTAAAGGTTTTTAAAGTTTCCATTAACTCAATCAATGACTCAGTTGGATCCTTTAGATAAACTAGTATGTCGTCCGCAAATAGTGCTATTTTATGTTCATCATTTTTGATGTTAATACCTTTTATTTTAGAATTTTGCCTGATCCATTGCCCCAGGGGTTCAATAAACAATGCGAAGAGCAGAGGTGAGAGAGGGCACCCCTGTCTGGTACCCCTCTCAAGTGCAAAGCTCCTCAATAAATTACCATTTATTTTAATTCTCGTGGTGGGGTATAAGTATATATTTTGAACTACTTTAATAAATTTCTCATGGAAGTTTAATTTGGCAAGAATGCCCTTAAGGAAAAGCCAATTAACACAGTCGAAAGCCTTCTCCGCATCAAGGCTTAGGAGAACCGCTTGTAATTTAGAGTCTTGAATATGATTGATAATTTGGAGAGTCCTTCTGATGTTGTCTTGTGTTTGCCTACCCCTAATAAAGCCAGTCTGGTCAGAGTTAATTAGTTCCGGCATTATAAATTCTAATCTTTTAGCTAGGATTGAGACAAACAACTTGTAGTCCATGTTTAGGACAGAGATTGGTCTATAAGTTGAACAATCTTGTTTGTTTTTCCCCTCCTTTGGAATAACAGAAATAGTGGCTTCTCTCCACGAATGCGGCAAATCTCCTCCATGTAAAACATGATTAAATGCTGGTAATAAAATGGGGATAAGTTGTTGTTTAAATATCTTATACCACTCAGATGAGAAACCACCTGGCCCCGGTGATTTGTTTGTTTTAAGCCTGGATATTGCTTTATTTAACTCCTCCTCAGTTATATCTGCAGTTAATTCAGCATTCCAGGTCTCACTAAGCAAAGAAAGTTTTAAGGGAGTGAGAAAAGATTCAATTTCGTCAGAATTTACAGTCTGTGCTTGAGTATAGAGTTTTTTGTAGTACTCTTCGAACACTCTCTGAATATCTTCTGACTTATGGAATAGCTGCTTTGATATTGGGTCTTGTATCTTCTGTATTGTCTCATCGGCCTGTTGCTTACGTAGCTTTCTAGCTAAGAGCTTCATTGCTTTGCCTCCAGACTCATAATATTTTTGTTTTAAAAATGTTAGTTTTTTCTCTATTTCTTGTGTATATAGGCAATTCAACTCTGTTCTGACTTTCTTAATTTCTTGAGATAATTTTTTATTAGGATCCTTCTTGTTTTCCAATTCTAATTTATTTAGCCTGTTTGTAAGTCTGTTAAGTTTTTCAAGTCTACATTTCTTTAATTTAGACGTAATGGCTATAATTTTACCCCTAAGAACTGCTTTACATGCATCCCATATTATAGAAGGCAGAACTAAGCCATTATCATTCTGCTCCACATATTGTTTAATTTCTACTACAAGCTGTTCCCTAATCACTCTATTATTTAAAATGCCAGAATTTAATCTCCAGAGAGTGTTTTTTGGCTTAATCTCTAAATTTAGATAAAGTGATATTAATGCATGATCAGATATATCAATTAATCCTATATTGCAATTTTTTATTCTAAATTTGTCTTGTCCAAACGCTAGAAAGTAATCAATTCTTGAGTATGATGTATGTCGATGTGAGTAATACGTATATTCTCTATGTCCTGGATGAATGCCTCTCCATACATCAATCAGACCTATTTCTTTTATCATTGTATTTATATGTTTTCGTAATGGACTCGCCAAATGGGTGGAAGTGTTCGAAGAATCTAATTTAGGATCCAATAAAACATTTAAATCCCCACCGCAGAGAAAGATGCCTTTCGATTCGGATGCTATTAGGTTAATCAAAGTCTTAAATAAGGAACATTTACTACCCAGAGGGGCATAGACATTAAGAATAGTAACTAAGGTGCCCTCAACTCTGCCTCTTATCATTATGTATCTACCCTCTCTATCTTTTATTTCTGCAAGATGTTCATAAGTCACTTTATTAGAGATTAAAACTGCAACCCCTCTCCTACGTCCAGATCCAAAAGAGCAGAAAAAACATATTTAAACCCCATCCGATTTAATTTGTTATGCTCTATTATACTGAGATGAGTCTCTTGAAGCAATGCTATATCAATTTTCTCTTTTTTAAGTTTAGTTAGAATCTTGCTTCTTTTTACAGGGTTAAGTAACCCATTCACATTATATGATGCTACCTTTATGGAATTACTCATTTTCTTTTAATCCACATGTTTTCTTGTGTTTTTGATTCAATCTACTCACAGTTGTATAACAGTCATCTAATACCATCCCCTTCTGAGTATGCATTAAACATGAACAGATAAACAAAGAACAACCAGAACTTTCAATTAAAAAAGGCGAAACTATAAAAAATAAAGTCAAGACTTCCAAGCAAGGGGTCACAACATATCGACCCTTCAATGAGCAAGGATGATAAGCATGCTCCATGGGAAAAACCTCTTGTACTTGTGGTGTACTAAGGGCCCATGCACTTAAAGTCATATCGATGTAAAAACAGTTCGTCCTTTCCTTCGGTAATATTTGCACTTAACACGCATGTCTTCTCAAGTTGGGAACTGAAACTTTAGTTAAGAAACTAGTAGAAACTAATAACGTCAGTGTAAAAAATCAGTGTACCTTCACTTTCTGTCCCAAAGAAAAGGTGTTTCTTATCCCTCACTTATCTTCTGTTTGTAAACGTCTGAATGCAAGAAGTTTGTCTTTGTAGGATGGATGTACGCGAGCAGGTGTACCACTCTTCTTGCTGGTCTTTCTCCAGGTCTGCCGCTGAACACACTCAATCAGCGAGGAAGGTGTGTTGAGAGCGGTCACCGGGAGACCTATTTTCACCATATCGGTCGTTGCCTCCTCCGCGGAGTTGTAGATAACCGTGCCTTCAGTGTAAAACACCCTTAACCTGGCCGGGAATTGCATTTGAAATCTGATGCCGTGTTCCATCAGCATCCTTTTTGCACCTTGATATTTCCTCTGTTTCCACAGCACATCGGGAGCGTAGTCATGATCATAAAAAATCCTGTTACCTTTCCATTTGATCACTTTCTTCTCCCAGGCAGTTTTGATTACCAACTCTTTCGTTCTGTAGTTGAGGAACTTGACAATTATCGAGCGTGGTTTGGCTTCGGCTGATGGAGTAGGCGCGAGCGCTCTGTGAGCCCGTTCAATCTGGAGGTCCACCGGCGGGGTCAGATCCAGAGTCGATTTAAGTAAATCCCCCAGAAAAGAAATGAAGTCGGAAGAGTTCGCCTCTGCTTTTTCAGGTACGCCATAGATCCTGATGTTTGATCGTCTGGCTCGGCCCTTTTGGTCATTTAGCCTGGCTTCAATTTGCTCAGTTAGCCGTATCATCTCTTCCAGCACTTCTTCCGTGTTTTGGATTCGGTCTCAGCCTCATCTATTCTATTTTCAGCCTCTTCAATTCTTTTATTAGACTTATTCAATTCTTCTTTTATATCTTAAAGTTGTTTGTGGCTGTCCTGTCGAAAGTCCTTAATTTCGTTAAGAATCTTTGCTAGGCTAATTTGTTCTCCCTCATGTGCTCCGTCACCGCTCGCGGTATTCTGTTTGTCTATGTTTGGGATATTATCAATGTCTTTTGTAGCATTTTTTCTTGGTCTTCCCCTTTTCTCGATAGTTGCCCCCTCCATAATTTTGTCAGTACTTAGAAATTTGTTAATATCTCACTCTGGGGCACCGAATTCGTGCAAATTTACGGAGCTAATAAATTATGCTGCCATTTAGGAAAGGACTCAAACCAGAAGCCCTCAGTATTGGACACTTTGAAGTTTATGAATGTTTAAACTCTCAAAAGCTGGATGTGAAGTTATCAATGAAACTGGTTGTGTGCTTACAATGCTTGACAGATACCGAATGTCACTTCAACACAATAAGTCCAGCAAATACTGTTGTAATTGAAACAAACCATGAAACTCAAACCGATTATGACAGCAGCAATCCAAGCTGTGAGATCTGAGACAACATTACTTTTCACATGGCCAACTGTACGTTGCATGCTCAAGAGTAAGCTCAGCGCACAGCTTGGTCGGATTATAACCAGAGGGCCGAACTGACAATGTGGTATACAAAGAGATCCTTAACAAATAATTATTGGTATATTTTCCCTCAGTTTAAAAAGGTTTAATTTTCTTCTTAATAAAAATTTTAAGGCAGTACTTCGCCGCTGTGAAGCGCAGGTATTTTGCTAGTCTATACTAATAAAAGGCAAAGCCCTCACTGACTCACTCATCACTAATTCTCCAACTTCCTGTGTAGGTAGAAGGCTGAAATTTGGCAGGCTCATTCCTTACAGCTTACTTACAAAAGTTAAGCAGGTTTCATTTAGAAATTCTACATGTAACAGTCATAACGGTCGACAATGTCCGCCATGTTGAACTTTCTTATTTATGGCCCCATCTTCGCGAAATTTGGTAGGCAGCATCCCTGCGCTAACCGAAACCAATGTACATACTTATTTCGGTGGTATGACGCCACTGTCGCCCGCCATATTGAACTTTCCAACGAAAACAGCATGTCATGGTTGAGGGAGAGAGCTATCCTGACACCAAAAAAATGACATGACTATGACTATAAACCACATTTTACTTCAAGAACTACCTTCACAACCGAAAACATATCAGTCTGTGGAAACAGTTGTAGAAGTGGTAGAGTTTCTCCACACTCTAAATCCTCCAGGCACTCCTGAGCATAATCTAATTTTGAAGGTTGGGGCACCAATAATGTTACTGAGAAACTTACAGCCACCGAAACTTTGTAACGGCACGAGACTTCAGGTCATGTTCTGCAAAAGAACCTAATTGAGGCAACTATTTTTACTGGCAGTGGCTCAGGTGAGAGTTTTTATTCCTCGCATCCCCGTTATACCATCTGATCTCCCATTTCAATTCAAACGCCACCAATTTCCAGTAAGGCTCTGCTTCGCAATTAATAAGTCCCAGGGACAGACCCTACAAAAGGTTGGCATTGATTTGAGGCAAGATTGCTTTTCACATGGCCAACTGTACGTTGCATGCTCAAAGAGTAAGCTCAGTGCACAGCTTGGTCATATTATAACTGGAGGGCCGAACTGACAATGTGGTATACAAAGAGATCCTTAACAAATAATTAGTGCGGGTATTTTGCTAGTCATCCTATAAAGGCTTTATTGGAGAATTGTTGGGAACACCCAAGCAAAAACATTCATAGTTTGGTGTGGCCAAGTTCTTTACATGCCAAGAGAGCACAGTCAGCAATACCCTTCTGGGGCACTTCTCACTACCTGCAGATGATTTTCTATTATTGTTAAGCACATGTAGATTTGTGTTAAATAAAAAAATAGTTAAAAGATCAGGGGATAAAAGGCTTTTATGGACCAGACAAGATTTATAGTCTAAATTTAGGCTGAAGGTTGTAAATAGAAAAGCATGAGGAGCTGGAATTGGAGATAGAAAGTATTGCAAAGTCAAAAGTAATACTGGCACAAACATTTCTCTAAGCAAAAGTTTTCTTCTTACAAGAACTCTGAATGGTTTGTTTCATAACAATCCAAAGCCTGAAGGCAGAGCACTATATGCTGTCATCTTATACAGGCAGGGAACAGTGACACAATTTGTCATGTGATCTCTGTGTCTCATGATCGACAGTAAGTAGCCATTAAAAAAAATTCCCAAAATGGCAGTGAAAAACAGAACGCAAAATGGCATCCCCAGAATAATGATAAAAATTAATAACCAGAACAAAATTAATACAATCAGCAAAAAATTAATGAAAATAATTTCCAGAGAATAACAAACTCAGATTTATGACAATTACCTGACATCATTAATTCATACCTGGGGAGTGAATTGTGCATCAGTATACAAGTTGATCAAAATATCTCATCATTCAAGACAATGGGGCAGCAGTGCATTATAATGCCTTGCTGCACTTATATGTAGAACAATATCCTAATGGAGCCCCTCTGTTCTTTGCAGTTTCTTACGAATGCTGAGGTACACAAATTACATCAGAAAACCAGAAGATGTAAGCCTGAAAACCAGTTCTTTTTTTGGTGTTATACTTGGGATATAATGGGGTGTCTTCTGCTGCAGAAAAAAGTGCATCCCTTACTGAAAATCCTTGCATTTTCTGCCTTTTTCTGTTGCAAACTACAGTATTTTTGCAAAGGCCCATACTCCCCTTGGCCTAATGATAACTAAAAAAAAACTTCAGAACAGAAGATTATGTTCAAAACACTTCAACATTATAGATTCACTGCACACAGCTTTAAACAGCAGCTGTGAAGGTACCATATCAAAATCATCAAACAAGTCTCTTTTACAATGGTAACAAGTTCAGGTTTCTCACGAGTGTCATGTTTTCTCCCTCCTCCTGTGTCCATTTCATTTGGTTTAGAGAAAACGTCCAAAGGCTTGATGACTTATAAAAAGACAACACTCATATATAAGTATGTGAACCCTGGTGCCTGTAGCCATGAGCAGCACCATTTGTTGGGACATCAAGCAGTTCATGAACTGAGATAAACAAGGTCCAGTGAGAAGGCCACAAGAAGGTTCTGTTCAAAAGTGCAAAAATTACATGTTTGTTTAATAGTCAAAAGTGCCATTGTGCAGTTACAAAATCTTCAATGAACAATTAGTCTTCAATAAATAAATCCCTAAAAACAGTGGTATGGAGCAAATCCAAAAAAATAATTAAAACACAATATTACCAAAGGTTAAAATCTATAATACACCATTACAGAAGTCCACCTTCTATTGAACTTCTATTCTTCTCTGCCCTCACTGAGCCATTCAGCAGAAACAATTTAACATTAGACTCCCTACCAACCACCTCTGTCAGTACTCTCTACTGTAAGATTCCTCACAAGCCCTAGACCTCCCCTGCTCCATAGTGAGTATCAGCATGTTAATTTTGTCTCCCTAGAATGGCACATCATTCCCCCCCAGAGACGTTCACCAGACAGGGCCACACCTCAGACTGCTCTTTCACACTTTTCCGCTGGTTCTCTGTGATTTTGATGTCTTTCCTTTCCTATTTCTTTTCTCACTGTTCTCTCTTATATATGGTAGTATAGACAGTGCTCTATTTGACCCCCAGAGCTGCTAATGAAGGGTGGTTGC